>NC_088212.1:22179167-22482830 GCF_036934945.1 Oncorhynchus masou masou | reverse complement strand
CCTTCTCTGTCTCTCATTCTTCAGCTGTTCTACATCTCCCCTAACTAGCTCATTCACTCTTTCCCACCTGTTCTCTCTTCCCCTCTGATTAGGTCTCTATTTCTCTCTCTGTTCCTGCTACTTTCAGTGTCTGATTCTTGTTTGTGTTTTTGATGCCAGAAGCAAGCTGTCGTCTCGTTTGCTTCCACCTTGTCCTATCCTGTCGGAGTCTGCCTGGCAGGTGCATCCTGCATTATACTAACGTTCTTTTGTTCCATTGACTACGTTGGAAGAGGATTTATGCCATTCCTGTTTTTCATTAAAGAACTCTGTTTTCTGTTAAAACCGCTTTTGGGTCTTCACTCAAGTACATAACAGAAGAATCAGACCAAGAATGGACCCAGCGGCTCCGGACCCTTTTCACTCCGCCGTCGAGATCCAGGGAGCGATGCTAGGCAGACACGAGGAGGAATTGTCTGCTGCTCGACATGCCGTTGAGACCCTGGCCGTCCAAGTCTCCGACCTCACAAGACAGGTTCACCAACTCCACCTCGATCCACCGCCCACTTCCAGGGTTTCCGAGTCTCCGGAGCCCAGGATCAACAACCCGCCGTGTTACTCTGGGGAGCCCACTGAGTGCCGCTCATTCCTCACTCAGTGTGATGTGGTGTTCTCTCTCCAGCCCAACACTTACTCCAGGAGCGCAGCCCGCATCGCCTACGTCATTTCTCTCCTTACCGGACGGGCGCGTGAGTGGGGCACGGCAATCTGGGAGGCGAGGGCTGAGTGTATTAACCAGTATCAGGACTTTAAGGAGGAGATGATACGGGTTTTTGACCGTTCTGTTTTTGGGGAGGAGGCTTCCAGGGCCCTGTCTTCCCTATGTCAGGGGAATCGATCCATAACGGATTATTCTATTGAGTTTCGCACTCTCGCTGCCTCTAGTGACTGGAACGAGCCGGCTTTGCTCGCTCGTTTTCTGGAGGGTCTCCTCGTCGAGGTTAAGGATGAGATCCTCTCCCGGGAGGTTCCTTCCAGTCTGGACTCCTTAATAGCTCTCGCTATTCGCATAGAGCGACGGTTTGATCTTCGTCGCCGAGCTCGTGGAAAGGAGCTCGCGTTCTCCGTTGCTCCCCTCTCCACATCACTGCCACCTGCCGCATCACTGCCACCCTCCTCCGCCGGCTCGGATGCTGAGCCTATGCAGCTGGGGGGTATCCGCATCTCGGCCAAGGAGAAGGAACGGAGAATCACCACCGCCCTCTGTCTCTACTGCGGCTCCGCTGGTCATTTTGTCACCTCATGTCCAGTAAAAGCCAGAGCTCATCAGTAAGAGGAGGGCTACTGGTGAGCGCAACTACTCAGGCCTCTCCTTCTGGATCACGCACTACCTTTCCGGGTCCATCTCCGCTGGCCCGGTTCATCTGCTTCCTGCAGTGCCTGATAGACTCTGGGCGGAGGGCTGTTTTATGGACGAGACCTGGGCTCGGGAACATGACATTCCTCTCAGACAGTTAGGGGAGCCCACGGCCTTGTTCGCTTTAGATGGTAGTTCTCTCCCAAGATTCAGCGTGAGACGCTGCCTTTAACCCTCACTGTCTCTGGTAATCATAGCGAAACCATTTCTTTTTTAATTTTTCGTTCACCTTTACACCTGCTGTTTTGGGTCATCCCTGGCTAGTGCGCCATAACCTTTCTATTAATTGGTCTAGTAATACTATCCTATCCTGGAATGTTTCTTGTCATGTGACCTGTTTAATGTCTGCTATCCCTCCTGTTTCCTCTGTCTCTTCTTCACAGGAGGAGCCTGGCGATTTGACAGGGGTGCCGGAGGAGTATCACGATCTGCGCACGGTGTTCAGTCGTTCCAAGGCCACTTTCCTCCACACCGGTCGTATGACTGTAGTATTGATCTCCTTCCGGGAACTACTCCCCCCGGGGTAGATTATACTCTCTGTCGGCTCCCGAACGTAAGGCTCTCAAGGATTATTTGTCTGTTTCGCCTCGACGCCGGTACAATAGTCTCCTCCTCCCTTCCCCGCCGGAGCGGGGTTTTTTTTTTGTTCAGAAGAAGGACGGGTCCCTGCGCCCATGCGTGGATTATCGAGGGCTGAATGACATAACAGTTAAGAATCGTTATCCGCTCCTCTTATGTCTCGGCCTTCGAGATCCTGCAGGGAGCCAGGTTTTCACCAAATTGGACCTTCGTAACGCCTACCATCTCGTGCGCATCAGGGAGGGGGACGAGTGGAAGACGGCGTTTAACACTGCTAGGGCACTTTGAATACCGGGTTCTTCCTTTCGGCCTCGTTAACGCTCCAGCTGTCTTTCAGGCACTAGTTAACGACGCCCTGAGAGACATGCTGAACATTTTTGTTTTCGCATATGGACGATATCCTGATTTTTTCACCGTCTCTCTCGATTCATGTTCAGCACGTGCGACGCGTCCTCCAGCGCCTTTTGAGAACTGTCTTTATGTGAAGGCTGAGAAGTGCACTTTTCATGCCGCCTCTGTCCCTTTCGGTTCCGTTATTTCCGCTGAGGGCATTAAGATGGATCCCGCTAAGGTCCAGGCTGTCATTGATTGGCCCGTTCCTAAGTCACGCGCCGAGCTGCAGCGCTTTCTGGGCTTCGCTAATTTCTATCGTCGTTTCATCCGTACTTCGGTCAGGTGGCAGCTCCCCTCACAGCCCTTACTTCTGTTAAGACGTGCTTTAAGTGGTCCGTTTCCGCCCAGGGAGCTTTTGATCTTCTTAAGAATCGTTTTACATCCGCACCTATTCTTGTTACACCTGACATCTCTAGTCAGTTTGTTGTTGAGGTTGACGCGTCAGAGGTGGGCGTGGGAGCCATTCTTTCTCAGCGCTCTCTCTGACGGCAAGGTCCATCCTTGCGCGTTTTCTCTCATCGCTTATCGCCGTCAGAACGTAACTATGATGTTGGTAATCGCGAACTGCTCGCCATCCGCTTAGCCCTAGGCGAATGGCGACAGTGGTTGGAGGGGCGACCGTTCCTTTTGTCGTTTGGACTGACCATAGGAACCTTGAGTACATCCGTTCAGCCAAACGACTTAATGCGCGTCAGGCTCGTTGGGCTCTGTTTTTCGCTCGTTTCGAGTTTGTTATTTCTTATCGTCCGGGCTCAAAAAAAACCAAGCCTGATGCTTTATCTCGTCTCTTCAGTTCTTCTGAGGTCTCCACCGACCCCGAGGGATTCTCCTGAGGGGCGTGTTGTCGGGTTGACTGTCTGGGGAATTGAGAGGCAGGTAAAGCAAGCACTCGCTCACACTCCGTCGCCGCGAGCTTGTCCTAGGAACCTTCTGTTCGTTCCCGTTCCTACTCGTCCGGCCGTTCTTCAGTGGGCCCACTCTGCCAAGTTAGCCGGCCACCCCGGCGTTCGGGTACGCTCGCTTCCATTCGCCAGCGTTTCTGGTGGCCCACTCGGGAACGTGACGCGCGTCGATTTGTCGCCGCTTGTTCGGTCTGCGCGCAGACTAAATCTGGGAACTCTCCTCCTGCCGGCCGTCTCAGACCGCTTCCCATTCCCTCTCGACCGTGGTCTCACATCGCTTTAGATTTTATCACCGGACTGCCTTCATCAGCGGGGAAGACAGTTATTCTTACGGTTGTCGATAGATTCTCTAAGGCGGCTCATTTCATTCCTCTCGCTAAGCTCCCTTCTGCTAAGGAGACGGCTCAGATCATTATCGAGAATGTTTTCCGAATTCATGGCCTTCCGTCTGACGTCGTTTCCGACAGAGGCCCGCAGTTCACGCCTCAATTTTGGAGGGAGTTTTGCCGTTTGATTGGGGCTTCCGTCAGTCTCTCGTCCGGCTTTCATCCCCAGTCTAACGGTCAAGCCGAACGGGCCAATCAGACTGTTGGTCGCATTTTACGCAGTCTTTCTTTTCGTAACCCTGCGTCTTGGTCAGAACAGCTCCCCTGGGCAGAGTACGCCCACAACTCACTTCCTTCGTCTGCTACCGGTCTATCTCCTTTTCAGAGTAGCCTCGGGTACCAGCCTCCGCTGTTCTCATCTCAGCTCGCCGAGTCCTGCGTCCCCTCCGCTCAGGCTTTTGTCCAGCGTTGCGAGCGCACCTGGAAGGGGGTCAGGTCGGCACTTTGCCGTAATAGGGCGCAGACTGTGAGGGCCGCTAATAAGCGTAGGACCAAGAGTCCTAGATATTGTTGCGGTCAGAGAGTATGGCTCTCCACTCAGAACCTTCCCCTTAAGACAGCTTCTCGCAAGTTGGCCCCGCGGTTCATTGGTCCGTTCCGTATTTCTCAGGTCATTAATCCTGTCGCAGTGCGACTTCTTCTCCCGCGCTATCTTCGTCGCGTTCACCCGGTCTTCCATGTCTCCTGTGTTAAGCCCGTTCTTCGCGCCCCCCGCTCGTCCCTCCCCCCCCATCCTTGTCGAGGGCGCACCTATCTACAGGGTTCGTAAGATTTTGGACATGCGCCCTCGGGCCCGTGGTCATCAGTACCTAGTGGATTGGGAGGGGTACGGTCCTGAGGAGAGGAGTTGGGTTCCCTCTCGGGACGTGCTGGACCGTTCGCTGATCGATGATTTCCTCCGTTGCCGCCAGGTTTCCTCCTCGAGTGCGCCAGGAGGCGCTCGGTGAGTGGGGGTACTGTCATGTCTTATTATGTCTGTTCCTGTCCTTTCTCTTCACTCTGTCTCTCTCTGCTGGTCTTTTTAGGTTACCTTCTCTGTCTCTCCTTCTTCAGCTGTTCTACATCTCCCCTAACTAGCTCATTCACTCTTTCCCACCTGTTCTCTCTTTCCCTCTGATTAGGTCTCTATTTCTCTCTCTGTTCCTGCTACTTTCAGTGTCTGATTCTTGTTTGTGTTTTTCATGCCAGAAGCAAGCTGTCGTCTCGTTTGCTTCCACCTTGTCCTATCCTGTCGGAGTCTGCCTGGCAGGTGCATCCTGCACTATACTAACGTTCTTTTTGTTCCATTGACAACGTTGGAAGAGGATTTATGCCATTCCTGTTTTTCATTAAAGAACTCTGTTTTCTGTTAAAACCGCTTTTGGGTCTTCACTCAAGTACATAACACATAGAGAGAACTTGCACAACTTTAGAAGTAATGTGCCTGAAGGATTGACAATGACTGGGAGAATTGTGACAGCATTGGAAGACTTCATAGCATTACACAGTGCCTCTACGTTTTCAATTGAACATTGACTACTTATTTACAGTAAGTGTAAAGATTTTTATTGTGTACATTTTTATTGTCAAAAATTGTCTTTCGTTAACGAACACTCGCACTGACTCTTTCCCCCTTACTAGCTCTGACTTTGCTGATAGCTACTTTATTGAGGAAACATGTACTTACTAGGACTGTGATATGTGAAGAAAGAACTCTCCGGGAAAAAGAAAAAGGTGGAGGTGTATGTTTCATGATTCACTACTCATGGTGTGATTGTGGTAACGTACAGTAGAGGAACTCAAGTCCATTTGTTCTCCCAATCTGGAATACATCACCATCAAATGCTGACTGCATTACCTTTTGAGATAATTTCTTTGGTCATCGTCACAGCCGTGTATATTTGCCCCCAAGCCGACACTGTGACGGCTCACAAGGAACTACACTGGACTTTGTGCAAACTGGAAACTGCATATCTTGAGGCTGCATTTACTGTAACGACAAGACAGCCTACAGGTAAGAGGTTAAGACCATGGTGAAGTGGTGCCAGACAAATAACACTCCTTCAATGTCAACAAAACGAAGGAGCTGATCGTGGACTTCAGGAGACAGCAGAGGGAGCACACTCCCATCCACATCAACAGGACCCGTAGTGGAGAGGGTGAAAAGCTTCATGTTCCTCGGCATGCACATCACTGACAATCTGAAATGGTCCATTCTTACAGACAGTGTGGTGAAGAAGGCGCAACAGCGCCTTTTCAACCTCAGGAGGCTGAAGAAATTCAGCTTGGCCACTAAGACTATTACAAACTTCTACAGATGCACCATTGAGAACATCCTGCTGGACTGTATCACCACCTGGTACAGTAATTTCACCATCCTATACCGCAGAGCTCTCAAGAGGGTGGTGCGGTCAGCCGAACGCATTACTGGGGGCACACTGCTGTGTCACAGGAAGGCCAAGAAGATCATCAAGGACCTCAGCCATGACCTGTTCATCCCGAGACAGTACAGGTGCATTAAAGCCGGGACCAAGAAAATTAAAAACTATTTCTATCTCCAAGCCATCAGACTGTTAAATAGTCACCATTAGCCGGCATCTGCCCAGTACTCTGCCCTGGACCTTAGTCACTGTTAATAGCCAGCTACCACCTGGTACTCTAACCCACACCTTAGAGACTGCTGCGCTATGTACATAGATATTAAACAATGGTCACTTTAATAATGTCTGCATACTATTTTACCCACTTCATATGTATATACTGTACAGCGCCTTCAGAAAGTATTCATACCCCTAACATTTTGTTGTTACAGTCTGAATTCAAAATTGATTAAATATATTTTCTTTCTCACCCATCTACACACAATACCCCATAATGACAAAATGAAAACATGTTTTTAGACATTTTTACACATTTATTTAAAATTAAATAAAGAAATATACAATTTACATAAGTATTCACACCCCTGAGTGTGAATCACCTTTGGCAACGATTACAGCTGTGAGTCTTTCTGGGTATTTCTCTAAGAGCTTTGCACATCTGGATTGTACAATATTTGCACATTATTCTTTTTTCAATTCTTCAAGCTCTTGGTTGTTGATCATTGCTAGACAGCCATTTTCAAGTCCCTTCCATGCAAGGCATTGGAAAACCTCCCTGGTCTTCGTGGTTGAATCTGTGTTTGTAATTCACTGCTCGACCAAGGGACCTTAGAGATAATTGTGTGTGTGGGGTACAGAGATGACATAGTCATGAAAAATTATGTTAAACACTTATTGCACACAGAGTGAGTCTATACATCTTCTGATTTAACTTGTTATTATGCTAATCTTTACCCCTGAACTTATTTAGACAAAGGGGTTGAACACTTATTGACTTAAGACATTTCAGCTTAAAATGTTTTCTGAATTTGTAAAAATGTCTAAAACCATCATTCCACTTTGACATTACGGGGTATTGTGTGCAGGACAGTGACACAAAATCTCAATTTAATGAATTTTAAATTCAGGCTGTAACGCAACAAAATCTGGAAAAAGTCAAGGGGTGTGAATACTTTCTGAAGGCACTGTACATGATTAACATATGAATAACACATTATATTATTGATCAACACAGAAAATGTGTATTTTTCTACTAGCACTAGCACTAGAACTGACAACAACTACTTTATTGACTGAAAAAGTACTTTCTACAACTGTGATATGTGGTTGTCTCATCCAGCTATCTTAAAACCTATTTGGGATAGGGGGCAGCATTTTCACTTTTGGATGAATAGCGTGCCCAGAGTGAACTGCCTCCTACTCTGTCCCAATTGCGAATATACAGTATGCATATTATTATTGGTATTGGATAGAAAACACTCTGAAGTTTCTAACACTGTTTGAATGATGTCTGTGAGTATAACAGAACTCATATGGCAGGCAAAAACCTGAGAACCAGGAAGTGGGAAATCTGAGGTTTGTAGTTTTTAACTCAGCCCCCATTGAAGATACAGGGTGATATTAGTTATATTGCACTTCCCAAGGCTTACACTAGATGTCAACAGTATTTAGAACCTGTTTTGAGGATTCTACTCTGAAGGAGGGGCTCACAAGGGCTATTTGAGTGAGTGGTCTGGCAGAGTGCCACAGCCTCGGTCTGGCACGCTCGTGTGAAAGGTAGCTACGTTCCACTTCATTTGTACAGATAAAGGAATTGTCCGGTTGGAACATTAATGAAGTTTTAGGATAAAAACCTCCTAAAGATTGATTCCATACTTAGTTTGGCATGTTTCTACGGGCTGTAACGGAACTTTTTGAACTTTTTGTCCGGCGTTCGGCGCGACCTGAATGCACTTTTGGATTTGTTTATCCAACAACCTAAAAAAAGAAGATATTTGGACATAATTGATAGACATTATCAAACAAATCAAACATTTATGGTGGAACTGGGATTCCTGGGAGTGCATTCTGATGAAGATAATCAAAGGTAAGTGAATATTTAAAATGCTATTTCTGAGAAATGTTGACTACCCAATATGGCGGGTATCTTTTTGGCTGCTTTGTTGTCTAAAGGCTGTACTCTGATTATTGCATGGTTTGCTTTCTGATACAGCGGTTGCATTAAGGAGAAGTTTGTCTAAAGTTCCGTGTATAATAGTCATATCTTTATCAATGTTAATTATGAGTATTTCTGTAAATTGATTTGGCTCTCTGCACAATCACTGCATGTTTTAGAACTACTGAACATAACGCGCCAATGTAAAATGAGATTTTTTTATATAAATATGAACTTTATCAAACAAAACATACATGTATTGTGTAACATTAAGTCCTATGAGTGTTATCTGATGAAGATCATCAAAGGTTAGTGATTCATTTTATCTCTATTTCTGTTTTTCTGTGAGTTGGTGGTGACCTAACATAATCGTTTGTGGTGCTTTCGCTGTAAATCCTGTTTGAAATCGGACACTGTGGCTGGATTAACGAAAAATGTATCTATAAAATGGTGTAAAATACTTGTATGTGTGATAGGTTAAAGGAAATATTCATAGCCTGTCATACATTAAAAAGTATTAGTAAGTTCATTGTATGTGAGGATCTTAAAACATTTAAGGTTAAAAAGAGCATGCATTCAGTATTAGTTGATAGAGATTGAAAACATTCATAATTGTGTTAAAGTTAAAATCCGTCAAGCGTACAAAGGGTACGAATTGTGTGAGTAATGTGTAAACACTATATTGATTACTATATTTTGTGGTGCCTAAAAGTGTTAATCTGTGATCTACGAAATGCTCTTAATCTATGAGCCTGAGATCGATTGCTCTGGTCTCCACCCATATTCCTGGGGAAATCACGGTCTTTTCTCATTGAACTAGTATCACTCTCGTGATTATTTCTCCCCTGTTTTCAGGTACGTTATTGATGATAAAAAAAGAGTAATTTAAATGTAATAACTCGCTAACATGTTAAGAGTGTTTAAGGTGTGTCTTATTAACATCTTGAGGAAGTTAGAGTTAAGTTTGCAGAGAGTAATATGCGCCCTGCTCGGTTGTAGTGAAGAATAGCATCGTACTGAGAGTAGCTGACATTTTATGTCGATTGTGAATGATGCGTTGTTAATAAGATATTTTGCTGTGTTATTTGTATAATGGTTTTCCTGTTGTTTTGTAATGTGTTACTTTTGTAAAATTATTGAACTAAAAGTTGAATTGAGAAAACAACACCGTATCACTCGTGATTATTTATCCCCTGTTTTCAGGGGCGTAACATATGCTTGAGGAATTTTAATTATGAGATTTTTGTCGTTTTGAATTTGGCGCCCTACACTTTCACTGGCTGTTGGGAGGGGGGGTTCCGCGAGCGCACTAATTGAATGCACTAATGCACTACTTGTAAGTCACTCTGAATAAGAGTGTCTGCTATGTGACTAAAATGTTAATGTAATTAAAACCTATTTATTAGGAAATAAGAGATGGATTTGCTCTGTAACTAACTATTCTTCCTTTGTATCTTTTATCAAAGGATTCACCTAAGATATGCATCAACCAGCCCTGGTCACGGTTGCTGTTCTGCTCTTCTCTCTCACCACTGTCTATGGGGGGAACGTGCTGGTCTTCCCATTAGATGGAAGCCACTGGGTGAATATGAAAGTCCTCATCGAAGAGCTGCACTCCAGAGGCCATAGCATCACAGTGATTCGTCCAACCACCAACTGGTACATCAAGGAGAAATCCCCTCACTACTCGTGCATTACCATCCCAGTATCTGGTGGTGGAATTGTTGAGGAGGTCTTTAGTTTGTTTGTGACCAGAAAATTGCAGATCCAAAGGGAGGGTGGAAGTTTCTGGTCTCGTATGAGCCTAGAGCTTGAGGTGGCGAAGCAGATCTATGAGTTACACAAGGATTTGGTTGTAATGATGACTACGATATTCGAAGATGCCGAACTAATGCAATTGCTTCGCGATGCAAACTATGACCTGGTTTTGACGGATCCTGCCATTGGTGGGGGAGTGTTTCTGGCTCACCGCATTGGTCTTCCTCTTGTCTTCAATGTCCGATGGACAGTCCTGGGCGAGGGCCACTTTACCATCGCCCCCTCGCCTCTCTCATATGTCCCATTGCCAGGAGCACTGTTGACAGACAAAATGACTTTTCAAGAGAGAGTCATAAATGTTCTGTTTTATCTTTTTACAAGGTTTCAGTTTGCATACGTCATAGACCCTAACTACATTCCGTTCGTCCATCGTTACTTCGGCCCTGACGTTCACTACATGTCATTGTTCCAGGCAGCAGACATATGGCTCATGAGGAATGACTTTACCTTTGAGTTTCCGCGGCCTACCATGCCAAACGTGGTCTACATGGGCGGTTTCCAGTGCAAGCCCTCAAAGCCGCTTCCCCAGGACATGGAGGACTTTGTCCAGAAGTCCGGGGACCATGGGGTCATCGTGATGTCCCTGGGGACCTTGGTGGGACAACTACCTGAGGACATTGCTGAGGACATCGCAGCTGCTTTCGCCAAACTGCCTCAGAGGATCGTCTGGAGGCACACTGGGAAGAGGCCCATCTCCGTGGGCAACAACACCTTACTAGTGGATTGGCTCCCACAGAACGACCTCCTTGGACACCCCAAGACCCGAGCCTTTGTTGCCCACGGCGGAACCAATGGAGTCCAGGAGGCCATCTACCACGGTGTCCCTATTCTTGGAATCCCGTTGGTCTTCGACCAGCATGATAACCTCAATAGGATGAGGGCTAAGGGAGTGGCTAAGATAGTGGACATCACCACCGTAGACAGAGACATCTTCCTAGAGGCAGTGAAGGCTGTTCTCTATGAGCCGAACTACAGGGAGAACATGCAAAGGCTATCCAGGCTGCACAGGGACCAGCCCATGAAACCACTGGACCGCGCCATGTTCTGGATTGAGTTTGTCATGAGGAACAAAGGAGCGGCACATCTGAGGACAGAGTCTTATAAGATGTCCTGGTTCACCTACCACTCTGTTGACGTCGTAGCCACACTACTGGCCATTGTGTTGCTCATACTGCTGGTTAGCACTTTAGCTGTAAGGTTTTTGTGGCATAAGGTGTTTTGTAGGAGGAAAGTGAAACATGAATGATATCGATGTATTAATGAATATTAATATATTATCAAATTATCATTAATAAAATTTTAAAAATATTATTTGATGGTATCCTTCCTAACATCAATAAGAATGTCACACTCCTTTATGTGGTTATTTGAAACAATACAGTTGGTTACTTTTGGTAATATATCTTTGCATTCCATTTTTTAAATTTCACCCTCACATTAAGTATTGTACTCCAAATTTGATATTATTGTATGTTGTAAATGTTGTACTACAGCACAAAAGGTCACTTGGGTTGAGAGAGAGAAAGAGAGGAGGTCTCTCTGATAGGTGACAAGAGCTGATAAAACTCCTGGATCTGATTACAAATAGTTATTACATTCGTATAACAAGGCCAAAGAACCGTGTGTATGACATCCATGTGTGCATGTGGGTTTGTGTGTCCAGAGCATAGCCTCACCTCCCAGGGGATGTGTCCATGTTACCAGCTGTGGTACCGTGCTGTGGTACCAGCTGTGGTTTAGCAGTATGCTGCAACTCAATTTCAGCTCTTCCTTAAACTCACCTTGAAGTTTAGGAAAGGCAGAGGTAAGTAACGCATAGGTAGACAACGAGTTAAGGGAGTGAGACAAAGAACTGTAGGTAGGCTCATAGGTAGGCTAAAGCTTATAAAGACTTCTACGACAATTTTGTTATCTGATTTATAGCAACTGAAATCAAAAGAAATTCAATAGAATGCAGGGTTGCTGCATGCAAATCACGAGTAAAAATATAAAATAATTAAAATTCATAAATTATTAATAAATTATTTAGCTCTATGAACCCGAGGTCGCTAACCTAAAATGCTCAGTAGACCACATACTGGCCCACATGGTTGGCTATGTGGCCTGCTGAGCAGGCTCAGTTCAAGAAAACCTGCATGTTGTTTCCCTGCAGTACTGTAACTATTTTTCACATGGTCAAATAAAATCTAAGAATTAACACTAAAAACCTCACAGCATTTATACTACTACGACCATGTAGACTCTCCTTCACAGGTAGATGCTTCCACACTTTACAGAATGTCACGACTCCCGCCGAAATCGGTCCCTCCTTGTTCGGGCGGCAGTCGACGTCACCGGTCTTCTAGCCATCGCTGCTCCACCTTTTCATTTTCCATTTGTTTTGTCTTGTTTTACCGCACACCTGGTTTACATCTTCATTAATCTAAGTGTATATTATCCTCTGTTCCCCCCATGTCCTTGTGTGGTATTGTTTGTTGTAAAGTGTATGTGCACTAGACTGGTTTGCGACGGGTTATTTCAACCTGCATTTTGTCGTTCTGGGTACAGTGTGTTTTGCTTTATTAAAGTACTCCGGTTGTTACCCATTTCTGCTCTCCTGCGCCTGACTTCACTGCAGCCAGTTACACACCTTTTACACAGAATAAGAAGTGTGTGCACAGACAGGCAGTCATTTATATAAAAACACTGAAAACATTGCTAAGGTGTGTTGAAAACAGACCGTAATATCCATGAATTATGGCCCATAATAGTTATTGTATCACATCTGACTGTATTCAAATGACATGGATATCAAACCAAATTTGCAGTAGCTGCATCGTCACGGCGTGTATATTCCCCCCATAGCCGACACTGTGACGGCTCACAAGGAACTACACTGGACTTTGTTCAAACTGGAAACCACATATCTTGAGGCTGCATTTACTGTAACGACAAGACAGCCCACAGGGAAGAGGTTAAGACCATGGTGAAGTAGTGCCAGACAAATAACACCTCCTTCAATGTCAATAAAACGAAGGAGCTGATCGTGGACTTCAGGAGACAGCAGAGAAAGCACACTCCCATCCACATCAACAGGACCCGTAGTGGAGGTGAAAAGCTTCAAGTTCCTCGGCATGCACATTACTGACAATCTGAAATGGTGCATTCATACAGACAGTGTGGTGAAGAAGGCGCAACAGTAAATTATCCTAACCTTTGTCATTAGTTCCCCAAAATGCCAATGCAAATTCTCCCTGTAATTCCCACCCACGCACACACAAAGACACAGACAAAGATTTACAAATATATAAGCAAACATGTGCAGTTCAAACAATAAATATCTTTCCTCCAAAAAAAGAATAAGAAGAACAGTGACTGGCACCAAAACTCAGTTAATTCTGTGCCTTCATATCATGTCAACGATGTACAGTATATTACCACATCACTGTCTGACAAATCTGCAACACAATCCTGGAAACTCCCTGTGAAATATGAAAGTAGTTTGCCCAACAACCCTATTGGGGGTGTAAATTGATACCATCTGTTGCAGTTGCATCTGTTGGTGTTGTGTGGGAATAGTGCAGGTAGTGTGTCCTCATGGAACCACCATTATGCAGAATTGGTGAATGCTTTTAAGTAGCCTGTATTCTTTTGTATGAGAGGACTGCCCCCCTGTGGCCAAGTCTGACAAGTAATATTTACGGCTCAGTTCAACAAAACGTGCATGTTGTTTCCCTGCAGTACTGTAGCTATTTTTCCCATGGTCAAATAAAATAATTAACACTAAAAACCTCATAGCATTTAAACTACTACTACGACCATGTAGACTCCCCTTCGCAGGTAGATGCTTCCACACTTTTCAGAATAAAAAGTGTGTGCACAGACAGGCAGTCATTTATATAAAGACACTGAGAAACATTGCTGAGGTGTGTTGAAAACAGACCGTATTATCCATGAATTATGGCCCATAATACTTATAGTATCATGACTGTATTGAAATGACATGGATATCAAACCAAATTTGCAGTAGGCTGCATAGAGTACTTAGGAGATTGACACACATGACCAGCCTTGGACCCACTCCCTGGACCAACTCCAATTTTAGTTTTTCAAACAGATTGGTTCATTATTTTATTTCAGTTTACTAAACAGTTTTTTCATAATTAGTTTCCATTTAAGTTTCCATTTTAGTTCACTATAACAATGTTGAACTAATGACCATTTCCTAATAAATAACAGGGAGCCAACACATAAAAGCCTTACGCAATTACAGGGGTGTTATTACGCTGCATGTCAGAACTTGTGAACTTTGAACAAGAGAACACAGATTAGTTGTGGCAGCATAAATTAGGTTACTCCAGCTCAAAGCCACAACCATAGGACTACTTTCACTGTTTGCAAACTGCTGTTCAGGGGGGGGGGTTGGCCAAACATCACTTTGGATTTAAGGCTACTTGCAGACTGTTTTTTTTTTGGTAAGTGTTTATGTGAATAAAATCTGGTTTAAAGTAACAGTTAAAGTAGTGGAATATCGGAATAGTTAAACCTGTTGTTGAAACAGTTTCTGATCTCAGTGTCTGGTGTTGAAAACATGGCATCATCAGACCTACAACGTTCTCAGATTAACCCATTGGAACTCATATCGATCTAAACTTATACAGAAGAACTATGAACTTGAGTTGATTCAATAGCCTTTACACAACATAAATATCTTACATCTCAAGAAGCATCCTCCACAAACATTTGTAGTTATACAAATCCATATAAAACTCAGCACCACCATTCAAATTAGATTAACTTCTTTGATTGAATATTTTCAGTGAGGTCTAACAAAGCTTTTTGTAAGGTATGTAAACAAAATAATAGTTTTTATAGAGACGTTGTCAGAGTAGCTCCCATCCTATACATATTTTGTGGTGCATCTGGGCTTTGCCAGTGGAAACAATTGTGTCACGGAACAAGCAAGCTTTACCAGACATAGAGAGAACTTGCACAACTTTAGAAGTAATGTGCCTGAAGGCTTGACAATGACTGGGAGAATTGTGACAGCATTGGAAGACTTCATAGCATTACACAGTGCCTCTACGTTTTCAATTGAACATTGACTACTTATTTACAGTAAGTGTAAAGATTTTTATTGTGTACATTTTTATTGTCAAAAATTGTCTTTCGTTAACGAACACTCGCACTGACTCTTTCCCCCTTACTAGCTCTGACTTTGCTGATAGCTACTTTATTGAGGAAACATGTACTTACTAGGACTGTGATATGTGAAGAAAGAACTCTCCGGGAAAAAGAAAGGTGGAGGTGTATGTTTCATGATTCACTACTCATGGTGTGATTGTGGTAACGTACAGTAGAGGAACTCAAGTCCATTTGTTCTCCCAATCTGGAATACATCACCATCAAATGCTGACTGCATTACCTTTTGAGATAATTTCTTCGGTCATCGTAACGGCCGTGTATATTTGCCCCCAAGCCGACACTGTGACGGCTCACAAGGAACTACACTGGACTTTGTGCAAACTGAAAGCCGCATATCTTGAGGCCTGCATTTAGAGGTTCATGTCTATGTACATAGATATTAAACAATGGTCAATTTAATAATGTCTGCATACTATTTTACCCACTTCATATGTATATACTGTACAGCGCCTTTAGAAAGTATTCATACCCCTAACATTTGAATTCGAAATTGAATAACTATATTTTCTTTCTCACCCATCTACACACATTAGCCCAAAACGACAAAGATAAAACGTGTTTTTAGACATTTTTACACATTTATTTAAAATTAAATAAAGAAATATACTATTTACATAAGTATTCACACCCCTGAGTGAATACATGTTAGAATCACCTTTGGCAACGATTACATCTGAGTCTTTCTGGGTAAGTCTCTAAGAGCTTTGCACACCTGGATTTTACAATATTTGCACATTATTCTTTCGTCAATTCTTCAAGCTCTGTCACGTTGGTTGTTGATCATTGCTAGACAGCCATTTTCAAGTCCCTTCTATGCGAGGCATTGGAAAACCTCCCTGGTCTTCGTGGTTTTTTCTGTGTTTGAAATTTACTGCTCGACTAAGGGACCTTACAGATAATTGTGTGTGTGGGGTACAGAGATGAGATAGTCATAAAACATTATGGTAAACAGAGAGAGTCTAGAGTGTGAGTGAGTCTATACATCTTCTGATTTAACTTGTTATTTTGCTAATCTTTACCCCTGAACTTATTCAGACAAAGGGGTTGAACACTTATTGACTTAAGACATTTCAGCTTAAAATGTTTTCTGAATTTGTAAAAATGTCTAAAAACATAATTGCACTTTGACATTATGGGGCATTATGTGCAGGACAGTGACACAAAATATCAATTGAATTAATTTTAAATTCAGGCTGTAACACAACAAAATCTGAAAAAAGTCAAGGGGTGTGAATACTTTCTGAAGGCACTGTACATGATTAACATATGAATAACACAGTAAATTATTGATCAACAGAGAAAATGTGTATTTTTCTACTAGCACTAGCACTAGAACTGACAACAACTACTTTATTGACTGAAAAGGTATTTTCTACAACTGTGATATGTGGTTGTCTCATCCAGCTATCTTAAGATGAATGCACTACTTGTAAGTCACTCTGGATAAGAGTGTCTACTTAGTGACTAAAATGTTAATGTAATTAAAAACCTATTTATTAGGATATAAGAGATGGAGTTGCTCTGTAACAAACAATTCTTCCTTTTTATCTTTTATCAAAGGATTCACCTAAGAGATGCATCAACCAGCCCTGGTCACGTTTGCTGTTCTGCTCTTCTCTCTCACCACTGTCGATGGGGGGAACGTGCTGGTCTTCCCATTGGATGGAAGCCACTGGGTGAATATGAAAGTCCTCATCGAAGAGCTGCACTCCAGAGGCCATAGCATCACAGTGATTCGTCCAACCACCAACTGGTACATCAAGGAGAAATCCCCTCACTACTCGTGCATTACCATCCCAGTATCTGGTGGTGGATTTGTTGAGGAGGTCTTTAGTTTGTTTGTGACCAGACAATTGCAGATCCAAAGGGAGGGCAGAGGTTTCTGGTCTCGTATGAGTCTGGAGCTTGAGGTGGTGAAGCAGTTCTATGAGTTACACAAGGATTTGGTTGTAATGATGACTACGATATTCGAAGATGCCGAACTAATGCATTCGCTTCGCGATGCAAACTATGACCTGGTTTTGACGGATCCTGCCATTGGTGGGGGCGTGTTTCTGGCTCATCGCATTGGTCTCCCTCTTGTCTTCAATGTCCGATGGACAGTCCAGGGCGAGGGTCACTTTGCCATAGCCCCCTCGCCTCTCTCATATGTCCCATTGCCAGGAGCACTGTTGACAGACAAAATGACTTTTCAAGAGAGAGTCAAAAATGTTCTGTTTTATCTTTTTACAAGGTTTCAAATTGCATACGTCATAGACCCTAACTACATTCCGTTCGTTCATCGTTACTTCGGCCCTGACGTTCACTACATGTCATTGTTCCAGGCAGCAGACATATGGCTCATGAGGAATGACTTTACCTTTGAGTTTCCACGGCCCACCATGCCAAACGTGGTCTACATGGGCGGTTTCCAGTGCAAGCCCTCAAAGCCGCTTCCCCAGGACATGGAGGACTTTGTCCAGAGGTCTGGGGACCATGGGGTCATCATGATGTCCCTGGGGACCTTGGTGGGACAACTTCCTGAGGACATCGCTGAGGACATCGCAGCTGCTTTCGCCAAACTGCCTCAGAGGATCGTCTGGAGGCACACTGGGAAGAGGCCCACCTCCGTGGGCAACAACACCTTACTAGTGGATTGGCTCCCCCAGAACGACCTCCTTGGACACCCCAAGACCCGAGCCTTTGTTGCCCACGGCGGAACCAATGGAGTCCAGGAGGCCATCTACCACGGTGTCCCTATTGTCGGCCTCCCGTTGGTCTTCGACCAGCAAGACAACCTCAATAGGATGAGGGCTAAGGGAGTGGCTAAGATAGTGGACATCGCCACCGTAGACAGAGACATCTTCCTAGAGGCAGTGAAGGCTGTTCTCTATGAGCCGAACTACAGGGAGAACATGCAAAGGCTATCCAGGCTGCACAAGGACCAGCCCATGAAACCACTGGACCGCGCCATGTTCTGGATTGAGTTTGTCATGAGGAACAAAGGAGCGGCACATCTGAGGACAGAGTCCTATAAGATGTCCTGGTTCACCTACCACTCTGTTGACGTCGTAGCAACGCTACTGGCCATTGTGTTGCTCATAATGCTGGTTAGCACTTTAGCTGTAAGGTTTTTGTGGTGTAAGGTGTCTTGTAGGAGGAAAGTGAAACATGAATGATAGCGATGTATTAATGATTATTAATATGTTATCAAATCATCATTGATAAAATATTCTAAATATTTTTTGATGGTATTCTTCCTACCATCAATAAGAAGGTCAAACTCCTTAATGTGGGTATTTGAAACAATACAGTTGGTTACGTTTGGCATTATATCTTTGCATTCCATTTTTTAAATGTCACCCTCACATTAAGTATTGGCTGAGAGAAAGACAGAGAGAGAGAGTATGAGGTTTCTGTGTTATGCACTATAGCCCGTTACCATATATGTGATTGAATATTATCTGCTGTTTGCTTGTGTGGATGTATGTATGTGTTATGCAACATAGCTGACTTGAAACATTGTTAACAGTTTCAAGGCCATGGGCCTTTCTCATGATGGAAAAGTAGCATGAAGACAGGAACTGTTCAATGAGTTGGGAGGGGGGCACATTCAGACCGGGGTGTTGCGAGAACAAGCGGTCTTTTGTTAGATAACAGGAGCCAGGTGCGAGATAACGGTATGAGCGCATGGATGTTCTTCGAAGCGACAGTTACATCTATCAACAGAAGCGCCAAGAGGCGGGGACCCGCCTCAGCGCCTGCAATAGGCCAACAGACGGGTTGGAACTGTCTATCACAGTATAAAGAATACTGTTTACATACATCTTGTCAGTTCTCTGTTTTTGCCCTGCGAGGTGGGACAGAGAGCCCGTATATACGAAAATTGCATTTACCACTTATTGCTTAGCTAATAAAAAATCCATAGTATACAATCGGTGACTCATTGTCATATTTATCCTGATACCAGATTCGAATTTATGCAACCCTAACAATTTGGTGACCACCGACGTGATCTGGTAGAAGGATGACGCTGGAAATTATCGGCCGATTGGCCAGTACTGTCGTCGGACGGTGTGTCTCACAAATCCTGACCGGTCAACTAAAAGAGGTAAGCAGACACCTGTTGTGAAAAACTAAAGTTCTGCACATTGGAGTTATCCAATTTTAGTTTTGTGAGACACCTGTTTGATGTAAGTTACCAAATTATGTGAATACTATAATTGACAAAAATAATTGAATATGACATATATGCTGTGGTAAATGCAATTTTGAACTGATCGATCGCTCTTATGGTATGTAATGTACTAAATGGGTCGGTTGGTGTAACGCGTACCCAGTTGTTTGAAAGACGGTGAATCTGATTGTTTAAAGGAATTCACAAGTGTGTGTGTGAGCAGGATCGCAATGTAACAATGAATGCTGTGTACTGGTGTGCATGAGGAAATATTTCTAGTATAAATGGATATTTACTTTGGGTAAATTTTGTGTGAGTGCAGTAGCAATGGGATATTAGTGGGCGTGCTGTATCAGAGTGAATGATCTACGGATAAAATCTGCAGGCCAACAAATTAAAAAGACCTGTGTTACATTGGATGGTTGCTGAAGCATTTGTAGTACATTAGATATTTCAGTTGTAGCTGGTATCAAGTTTGAATGAAAGGTTTATAGATCCTTATAAGGGTTATAGTACCTGGTTATATTAAATTGAGTGATTGCAACTGATGTATGTTTGCAGGTTTGAGTGACTCGAACTGATGTATGTTTGCAGGTTTGAGTGATTCGAACTGATGTATGTTTGTAGGGTTTGAGTGATTCGAACTGATGTATGTTTGAAGGTTTGAGAGAGTCGAACCGTATGATTGTGGTACATTAGGCATTAAGTCGATGTACTAGGTTATGTTTAGAAACAGTAAAGGAGAAGTGCACGGTGTTTACTAGACAGTGGCTAGATTGGGACACATTCTAAGGCAGCACACAATTGAACCTGATAATTTACATTGTATTCAAATTAAAACAAGTAATTGAAATACATTAGACAATGGCTAATCAGGAGGTAGAAAAGGTGTTGAAAACGCTGAAGTCCACTCTAGAATTGAATGAAAGCAGAGAGGAGAAGTTTTAGAAGGGGAGCCTTGACGAGCAAAGATAACAGAATGTGTAGATAACAGTTACTGAGTGGAGACAAAAGGAAGAATTGGACATGGGGAGAATGAAAGGGGAGCTCCTACATGATAATGTCAGAACAGAAGGATAATATACTAATCTTACCTAAGTCATTATTTAGAGTAGGTAAGGTTGTTACCTGGGCAGAGCCAGGTATCAAAAGGGGGATGGGTAAATTGTGATCTAGGATAGGATGGGGCCTATTGGATAAGAAACTAAAGATATAATCAGATAAAACATGTGAGAAACTGTTTGTTAACCAAGCCTGTATGTCCAGGATTTTATGCATTACAGGTGAACTACAGGTGATGTCACTCAATCCAGTCCCAGAGGCTAGTTGGGGGGACCATACCAAGGACTCCTGGTGACAGCTAGCTGAAAGAGCTACCTGGATTCATATTGCACGGCGGGAGGGTAAGACACAATGACACTGTCAAACAATAAACAGTGTTCGAGAGGAGAACTGGAATTAACAGAATTCCGGGGGCCATCTCTCGAATTAAGTAACCCTCCCTGTCCTGTCACCCCTGTTTTTGTTCATATAGGTGAAGATGTGTCTGGCTCTTGCTAAGTGATGTGTTCTTGAGGAAAGGGTGGGGCTTCACATGGAAGCTGTTCGTCTGAGCTGTTTTATCGTGGGTGCCATATTCCTGATACAGCACGTCCTACTTGAGTATGCGGAGAGTGGTAATTTGACCCATGGTTTAGACGATGAGGATTTTGTTCCAAAATAAGCATAAGAGATCCCTAGATCTGGGTAGACAGGAAGTTAGAGTAGAGGTTGGGAAGGATCTCTCAATGGAGTTTTATGTAGACCAAAATGGAGTCTCTAACTACATGGCAGTCTAGGACACTGAGCCATTATGGGATATATCGGTGCAGGTTCCCATATTGATCGTGGACACAGGTCATAGCTCATTTGGAGAGAGAGGGCTATATGAATCCACTCACCCAGTATGGAAGGACAAAGTATACATTGATAACATTGGGGTTCCACGGACGTGGACTGGATTAATTATATTTATTATAATCAACAGCGCTTTAACAATTATACCAGAGATGCTATTAAAGGTTTTGTAGAACAGACTGAAGCAACCAGCCTGATGGCTTGGCAGAATAGAATTGCATTAGATATGTTATTGGCTGAAAAGGGAGAAGTATGCGTGATTATCGGGACCATGTTTGTGCTTACATCCCAAATAACACAGCTCCGGACGAATCAGTGCCCGAAGCCTCAGCTGGTTTGACCACCCTGGCTCACGGTTTGGCAGAAAACTCTGGGGTGGATACTTCTCTGACTAATTGGTTTGATAGTATGTTCGGAAAATGGGAAAAACTATTATGATCACTGTATTATGGGCTACATTCACCTGTGTGACTGTTTTAGTTTTATGGGGCTGTTGTCTAATTCCCTGTGTACGAGGCCTTATTTCCAGGACTGGCAATAGATGGTGAGGTACCAGCGGATTCCAGGTTCTGACTCGTGGAGTGCTGAATGTATGTCTACAGAACAAGTGGATGAAAATTATAAATTAAATTAAATTGGGAGGGTGTCCGTATGGGGATTACATGACAATTTGTGACAGTTCTGGGATAGGAGAAGAGGGTATCCTTATAGCATAGGGGATCCCACAAAGGTGGATTGGTTTTCCATGATATGGGGGAAATCTGGAAGCACTGTTGAACTTTGTAAAGGTGATGAAATCCTACTAACCATCAAAACTATTAAGCTCTCTGATGCAGGCACTTACACCCTCGGACTACAAAGGACCGGGACAGACACGATGGGTGTGTTTTCTATTAAGGTGCTGCCAAAACCAGAGGTCCCAGACAAACCAGGGCCAGACACACTCCTCTACCACCCCTGGACCGAACCTGCCACCTACCACCACTGTGTTAAAAATCCTATTCAGGTAATTAATGTTAGAGACTATTCAGCTATTGATCAATTAGGCACTGAGACTGGTTTTGATGGTAGTGACAATTTGTGGCTGTCTTATATGAGGTATACAGCTAAAACCCTGAAAAGAAAGGACTGCATGAGTTACATGAAACACTGGTCATGCTAGACCTGTTCTGGCTACACACCCATTTGCTATAGGAGAAGGAGAGGGGTGGTTGTGTATTCTGAGAGGTTTTTACCAGGTTCAGCCAAATTCAACTCTCTGTTCCTCTTTGAGCCTTGTGTTTCCTACAGTACCTCCTCATCGGGCCCCTTGGGGTGTTAAGGCATATGGGGGCAATTACAGTTGCATCTCGGGTACAGGTAATGGCATTGATTATGGGAGATTGTCTGAAGCTGATTGCAGTAGTAACATAACCATTAATTCCACTTGGCCAGTTACAGGCCTAAACCAAACTAGTGGTCTGGCTGATGTGTGGTGGATCTGTGGACCCAAAAGAGTGCTGAGACCCATTCTTAGAGGATACTGGCAAGGTACGTGTGCTCTGACCAGTTTGATAATTCCACTGGCCATTGTTGATGTTACTGCTGAGCAGCTGTTGGGTTCTGTATCCAGGGGACCTGAAGACATTCCATCCCATGGGAGACATAGACGTAGTGCTCCATGGACAGAGGATGTAGTTGACATACACACTAACCTTTTGGGAGTGCCAGTGGGGGTTCCTCATGAGTTTCAGACCTTGGGTAGGAATGATGGACTCTGGCACTTACTACCTATTATAGGTCCAGTGGATGCAAGACAGACTGCATGGATTAATTATATCTACTATAATCAACAGCTTTTTGTGAATTACTCCCGTGATGCACTCACTGGTATGTCTGAACAGCTTAAGGCCACATCTAGGGTTGCCAGATAGAATAGACTTGCTTTGGATATGCTTCTTGCTAGTCAGGGGGGCGTCTGCAAGATGTTCGGTGAACAATATTGCACGTATATTCCTAATAACACCAGTTGAGATGGTAGTATATCTAAGGCCCTTAGTGGGCTTGATGCACTATCTGCTGAGATGAGGACCATGGCGGGGGTGGAGGAGTCTGGACTGTTCTCTTGGTTGGGAGCCTGGTTTGGTAAGTACACTGGTATGGTGGTTACTGGATTTCTGACCCTAATTCTTGTATTTTTGTTATTGATGTGTTGTGCTGCTTGCATCATACCGTGTTTTAAGAAGTCTGTTACATATGTGGTGAAGGCTTCAGGCATGATGCCTTTGCTTGATGCTCCAGTTGGAGATGCTGATACTGAATCAAGCTTTCAGGGGAGGATGGGGCTGACTGAGGATGACCCCTGGTTTGCTATGGGTGAGGTCGTGGAATGATAACTTCTTAAATACATAACGTGTACGATATAACTTGTCCTCTCTTATGTGAAGGTTTAGAGTCCCTGGGTGGCAAGGAGCCCACCTGGTACAGGATAGGAGTAGCTGAGAAGACCAGATGGTTTATGATAATGCTTTGCTCTGCTTTACTCTGTTTTCCATGACCAAAGTTTTATCCTGTATCTTACATGTCAATAAACAATAAAGTTTTATCCTGTTTTTGTTAAGTGACACCCTTATGGGTGTCAAAAGGGGGAGACAAAAGCATATATCACTTGTCGATTTTTTTTCTATTTTTCTTGGTTGATTTTTCTTTTCTGTTTTTCTGTAAAAAAATTAAAATAATGTTTTATTAATAAACTTTTTTATTATTTTCATGAAATGCTATTAACATATTACTATGTTGGGACCGCTGAAATAAAGGATAATGAGTGACACCCTTGTGGGTGTCAAAAGGGGGAATCAAAAACTCCAGTTTATATATATGTTAATCAACAAAGGGATGTGCATCACTTCATATATTCACAAAATAAAGGTTTAAAGTTCCTGGGTTCATCAGCAACCTAGTATATCGGATGGTGTGGTTACACCCCTTGGGGGTGTAAAAAGGGGGATTATGAGGTTTCTGTGTTATGCACTATAGCCCATTACCATATATGTATACGGTTACAGAAGTCAACAAATGAGAGCACCTGGGGAGTTGGAGTGGAGCTAGGCACTGCAGGTCCTGGATTAACCTCTACATCACCAGAGGAACAGAGGAGAAGTAGGATAAGGGTACGGCTAAAGGCTATAAGAACTGTCCGTCTAGCACGTTCGGAACAGAGAGTAAAGGGAGCAGGTTTCCGGGCACGATAGCATAGATTCAAGGCATAATGTACAGACAAAGGTATGGTAGGAAGAGAGTACATTGGAGGTAAACCTAGGCATTGAGTAATGATGAGAGAGATATAGTCTCTAGAGACGTTTAAACCAGGTGATGTCATCGTATATGTGGGAGGTGGAACAACATGGTTGGTTAAGGCATATTGAGCAGGGCTAGAGGCTCTACAGTGAAATAAGACAGTAATCACTAACCAGGACAGTAATGGACAAGGCATATTGATATTAGGGAGAGGCATGCGTAGCCAAGTGATCGTATGGGTCCAGTGAGTGGTTGGGCTAGCTGGGGACACGGCGATTCAGACAGTTAGCAGGCCGGGGATAGCAAGCTAGCATAAGGGCCTTATATGGACGTCACAATGGGGGAAAGTCTGTTTTTGCCTCCTCGTGCGGTGACGTCGATAGACCAGTCGTGGAATTAGTAGGGCTCCAAGTAGCAGAGGGGTCCAAGTTCAATTGGCAAAATGGGTATAGTGGTCCAAGAAGCTGTCCGATGGCTCAGTTAACAGTCCAATATGCTCTAGATAGCTAGCAGGCCACAGTTAGCAGAATGGGCCTTCACGGGATGTCGCACCTGAGGGGCCTGTTGGGATCCTCCGGCAGATTATGCCGGTATTCCAGTCGTGAAGGATCGGCGGGGTTCCGTGCCCCGTACCGGCAGTAGAAGGGGTCCGGATATTGTAGCCGAGGAGTGGGCTTCAGGAGTAGCCCAGGAGCCCTAGCCGGGAGATGGGTCTAGCATGGCCTAGCTCCAGGCTAGTTGGTGCTAGCTCCGGGACGGAAACGTTAGCCAGGAGTAGTCAACCGGGGTTGCGGTTAGCTAGCTGCAAGGATCCAGATGAAAAGGTTCAGAGTTTGCAGTAGGAATCCAATGATATGGGGAGAAAAATAGGTCCGGTATGCTCTGGTTTGAAACACGTTGCTAAAGGTTAGCTGATAACCGCTAGCAGTGGTTACCTGTCTGAAAGCTGGTAGCTTAATAGCTTCAGTTGAGGTATTCCAGTTCGGAGGTAAATAGAATTACTTAAGAAAAAAAACAGATCCACACCACATTGGGTGAGGCGGCTTGCAGGATAGTAATTTGAAGTTGACGTTTAGGAAAAATATTAAAAATAATGCAAAGAAAAAGATATAAAAAGATATATACATGGGACGAGACAAGACAAAGACGTCTGAATTCTACACCATCTTGGATCATATGATCCAAGTTACCGTGTAGGGCACTGCAAGATTGGGTGACCAGTGTCATCTGGGACTGCCTCCTGGAGGAATTCAGGCGTGTGATGGCTACCTATGTC
Source organism: Oncorhynchus masou masou (assembly GCF_036934945.1). Taxonomy (NCBI): domain Eukaryota; kingdom Metazoa; phylum Chordata; class Actinopteri; order Salmoniformes; family Salmonidae; genus Oncorhynchus; species Oncorhynchus masou. The sequence goes on along the minus strand of NC_088212.1, from coordinate 22,457,053 downwards.
CTTCATAACTTCATGAGTATGGACATGAGGAACAGGAGGGGATCTGCAGCTCACCACTGTGTGCCAGAGTAGAAGTCTCCTGCTCTGCAGGATGTTTCAAGAATGGGGTACAACAACGCAGCAAGACGGGTATTCCGTGTGCAGGAGATCTTCACCTCCTACTTCTTCGAAGAGTTTGCTGTTCCATAGCAACATCATAGACTAGACTATGCACAACCAAAGGCTCTTCTAAGAGCCATCCACATTGCAATAAGAGGATTCTTCCCTTTACTTAGCTATGTCAACTGCAGTAATTCAATTCCCATTTTCTATCACTTTGATTTCTACTTATTAGGTGAGGGTGCTGTTTAGGTAAGGGTGTGATATATGTACAAAAACAAAACAGGCTATTTTAAGTCACCCATATCAAAAAATGCAGAACAATTAGACACCCTATAACCCACACCTACACACTCATGTATCAACCTGATTGATTGATTATGTTGTGCAGTAAGCAGGCTCAAGTGTATAGCTGTGGCTCCTTCCATCTTCAAAGAAAAGGAAAGAGGGCCAACCATGGAGAACAGTAAGACACTTAATTATTTATATAACTACTCTATATTGTTAGTCCTCGTGTGTCCGTTCATGTTTTTCAGCATAGAGTACACTGCAGCCACTTAGTGTGGACACCAGGTGAGGCCACACACACATCCCTCTCTCCCCTTCTCCCTAAATCCTCTAGGTTATAGCAGCTGTCGGTGAACCCCTCCTGCATCTGAACTGGCTACATAGAGGGCACAGCATGATCAGAGGTGAGATGTCACTTGGTCAGGTCAACAGGAAGTATTATTAAAGATATGCTTTACATTGAAATACAGATAGAGATGCAGTAGTCCCAGATTTAATGAGCCAAGGTCAGTTTTGCATTTCACCTTCTGATGATTGATGACTGACAGTGTTAGCATGTTTAAGTCTTGTGTTTTTAAAAATGATATCTCGCCATCTGTCTCTCGTCTGCAGGTATGTTTTGATGTGAGAGAGGATGCCAACCCACAGTCCCATCATCGCCACCTCACCCGCTATTAAGATAACCTTCAGGCTGACTGGGAGCCCAAGGCTGGTTAGGAGATCACTAGAGACACTTATGTAATTGTGATGAGCTGAGAGAATATTAGGATGGCACTGTGATTCATTAAACACGGGCTGCTTTCACTACTCCTATGTCCTTCCCTCTTTCCCTTTCTGTCTTTTACACCTCTCTCGCCACCTCTTTCTTCTTCTGTTTTTATAATGCACAACATATTGAAGTAAAGATTGAACTTGTATTCATAATATCACAATTGTAATATTTATAATGCATGTATTTATAACACTTGGATAATTAACTTCAATAAAGAGTTTCACATTCTCTTCTGGTTGAAATTAAGTCTCTCATTTGATGAAATACTACAACTATCCTTTGTTCATCAGATCAATACGGATGAAGGAAATTAGATATTGAGATTAACCGGTTTTGGAGTATTTACATGATGCATAGGAAGTGTAGTGTACAGTTTTTTAAAAATATATATTTCTGTATATATGAATTACAAATGAGCCTTAACTAGTTAAACAGCTTGGAAAATTCCATAAAATTATGTCATGGCTTTAGAAGCTTCTGAAATGCTCATTTACATAATATGAGTCAATTGGAGGTGTACGTGTGGATGTATTGCAAGGCCTACCTTCAAACTCAGTGCCTCTTTGCTTGACATCATGGGAAAATCAAAAGAAATCAGGCAAGACCTCAGAAAAATTATTGTAGATCTTCACATGTCTGGTTCATCCTTGGGAGCAATTTCCAAATGCCTGAAGGTACCATGTTCATCTGTACAAACAATAGTACGCAAGTATAAACACCATGGGACCACGCGGCCGTCATACTGCTCAGGAAGGAGACGTGTTCTGCCAATAAACTTCTAAAATATGTCTAGTGCATACATTCACTAGCTGGCAAGAAAAGTCATACTTCATTGGTATGTTCCTGATAAATTTTTAAGTGTTGTTCTACTTCAAAATCAAATCAAATCAAATCAAATTTTATTTGTCACATACACATGGTTAGCAGATGTTAATGCGAGTGTAGCGAAATGCTTGTGCTTCTAGTTCTGACAATGCAGTAATAACCAACAAGTAATCTAACTAACAATTCCTAATCTACTGTCTTATACACAAGTGTAAGGGGATAAAGAATATGTACATAAGGATATATGAATGAGTGATGGTACAGAGCAGCATAGGCAAGATACAGTAGATGGTATCGAGTACAGTATATACATGTGAGATGAGTATGTAAACAAAGTGGCATAGTTAAAGTGGCTAGTGATACATGTATTACATAAGGATGCAGTCGATGATATAGAGTACAGTATATACGTATGCATATGAGATGAATAATGTAGGGTAAGTAACATTATATAAGGTAGCATTGTTTAAAGTGGCTAGTGATATATTTACATCATTTCCCATCAATTCCCATTATTAAAGTGGCTGGAGTTGAGTCAGTGTCAGTGTGTAGGCAGCAGCCACTCAATGTTAGTGGTGGCTGTTTAACAGTCTGATGGCCTTGAGATAGAAGCTGTTTTTCAGTCTCTCGGTCCCAGCTTTGATGCACCTGTACTGACCTCGCCTTCTGGATGATAGCGGGGTGAACAGGCAGTGGCTCGGGTGGTAGATGTCCTTGATGATCTTTATGGCCTTCCTGTAACATCGGGTGGTGTAGGTGTCCTGGAGGGCAGGTAGTTTGCCCCCGATGATGCGTTGTGCAGACCTCACTACCCTCTGGAGAGCCTTACGGTTGAGGGCGGAGCAGTTGCCGTACCAGGCGGTGATACAGCCCGCCAGGATGCTCTCGATTGTGCATCTGTAGAAGTTTGTGAGTGCTTTTGGTGACAAGCCAAATTTCTTCAGCCTCCTGAGGTTGAAGAGGCGCTGCTGCGCCTTCTTCACGATGCTGTCTGTGTGAGTGGACCAATTCAGTTTGTCTGTGATGTGTATGCCGAGGAACTTAAAACTTGCTACTCTCTCCACTACTGTTCCATCGATGTGGATAGGGGGGTGTTCCCTCTGCTGTTTCCTGAATTCCACAATCATCTCCTTAGTTTTGTTGACGTTGAGTGTGAGGTTATTTTCCTGACACCAGACTCCGAGGGCCCTCACCTCCTCCCTGTAGGCCGTCTCGTCGTTGATGGTAATCAAGCCTACCACTGTTGTGTCGTCCGCAAACTTGATGATTGAGTTGGAGGCGTGCGTGGCCACGCAGTCGTGGGTGAACAGGGAGTACAGGAGAGGGCTCAGAACGCACCCTTGTGGGGCCCCAGTGTTGAGGATCAGCGGGGAGGAGATGTTGTTACCTACCCTCACCACCTGGGGGCGGCCCGTCAGGAAGTCCAGTACCCAGTTGCACAGGGCGGGGTCGAGACCCAGGGTCTCGTGCTTGATGACGAGCTTGGAGGGTACTATGGTGTTGAATGCCGAGCTGTAGTCGATGAACAGCATTCTCACATAGGTATTCCTCTTGTCCAGATGGGTTAGGGCAGTGTGCAGTGTGGTTGAGATTGCATCGTCTGTGGACCTATTTGAGCGGTAAGCAAATTGGAGTGGGTCTAGGGTGTCAGGTAGGGTGGAGGTGATATGGTCCTTGACTAGTCTCTCAAAGCACTTCATGATGACGGAAGTGAGTGCTACGGGGCGGTAGTCATTTAGCTCAGTTACCTTAGCTTTCTTGGGAACAGGAACGATGGTGGCCCTCTTGAAGCATGTGGGAACAGCAGACTGGTATAGGGATTGATTGAATATGTCCGTAAACACACCAGCCAGCTGGTCTGCGCATGCTCTGAGGGCGCGGCTGGGGATGCCGTCTGGGCCTGCAGCCTTGCGAGGGTTAACACGTTTAAATGTTTTACTCACCTCTGCTGCAGTGAAGGAGAGACCGCATTTTTCCGTAGCAGGCAGTGTCAGTTGCACTGTATTGTCCTCAAAGCGGGCAAAAACGTTATTTAGTCTGCCTGGGAGCAAGACATCCTGGTCCGTGACTGGGCTGGATTTCTTCCTGTAGTCCGTGATTGACTGTAGACCCTGCCACATGCCTCTTGTGTCTGAGCCGTTGAATTGGGATTCTACTTTGTCTCTGTACTGACGCTTACCTTTCAGATGGTCACTAGGGTTGAAAATATGGATTATATCCCTCACGCTCTGCGCAGGCAAATGCCTCGTGTTCATGTTCACTAGCAAGCGGTGCCGTGCGTTGAAACACCGCTTCCCATTCATTTTCACTGGAAGGAAAGGAGGACGTGCCCGCGGTTCATATAAAACCATAAATCAGACCACGCACTGTCTCACATTTATTCTCGCAAACTTAGCTTTAGCCTTATCGTGCAAGTTGTCTGCTCCGCGGCTCCCGTTTTTCAGATTGCATCTTCCCATGTCCCAGTAGGGTACAGTTCATTCGGAAAGTATTCAGACACCTTTTTACAGCCTTATTCGATAATGGATTAAATTCATTTTTTCTCATCAACCTACACACAATACCACAAAATGACAGAGCGAAAACAAGTTTTCAGAAATGTTGGCAAATGTATTACAAATAAAAAACAGAAATACCTTATTTACATAAGTATTCAGACCCTTTGCTATGAGCTTAGGTGTATCCTGTTTCCATTGATCATCCTTGAGATGTTTCTACAATTTGATTGGAGTCCACCTGTGGTACATTCAGTTGATTGGACATGATTTGGAAAGGCACACAACCTGTCTATATAAGGTCCCACAGTTGACAGTGCATGTCAGAGCAAAAACCAAGCCATGAGGTCGAAGGAATTGTCTGTAGAGTTCCAAGACCGAAAGAGATCTGGGGAAGGCTTCCCAAAAAATGTCTGCCACATTGAAGGTCCCCAAGAACACAGTGGCCTCCATCATTCTTAACTGGAAGACATTTGGAACCACCAAGACTCTTCCTAAAGCTGGCTGCCTGGCCAAACTGAGCAATCAGAGGAGAAGGGCCTTCGTTCAGGGAGGTGACCAAGAACCTAAAGGTCACTCTGACAGAGCTCTAGAGTTCCTCTGTGGAGATGGGAGAACCTTCCAGAAGGACAATCATCAATATTTGTGTTAATCTGCATCCATCCCTTACAGCACTTTATTGGGTTATTCCTTTATAGAGTCATATGATGTTGTTTGTAAAATGCTATGTTCTGATTGCAATATGACATTATTTTGCGTGTAAACCGAGTGTACAAAATATTAAGAACACCTTCCTAATGTTGCGTTGCACTTGCACCCCCCCTTTTTGCCCTCAGATTAGCCTCAATTCATTGGGCCATGGACTCTACAAGGTGCTGAAAGCATTCCACAGAGATGCTGGCCCATATTGACTCCCCAGTGTTGAGGGTCAGTGAAGTGAAGATGTTGTTTCCTACCTTCACCACCTGGTGGCGACACGTCAGAAAGTCCAGGACCCAGTTGCACAGGGAGGGGTTGAGACCCAGGGCCTCCAGCTTGATGATGAGCTTGGAGGGTACTATGGTGTTGAATGCTGAGCTGTAGTCGCCATCCGTCCATGGTTTCTGGTTAGGTTAGGTTTTAATTGTCACAGTGGTTACGACATCTCCAATGAACTTATTTATAAACGCACTCACCGAGTCCGCATATAGATCAATGTCGTTCCCTGACGCTGCCTAGAACATATTCCAGTCCGTGTAATCAAAACAATCCTATAAGCCGAGATGAGCAAGATGGCGTCGTGGTCGGATTTGCTGAAGGGAGAGCGGGAAGGGCTTTGTATGCATCGCGGAAGTTAGAGTAGCAGTGGTTGAGAGTATTAGCCCTATGTGTCGTGCAATCAATATGCTGATCAAATTTAGGTAACATTGATTTCATTTTTGTACTTTTTATCCCCAGCTACAATAAATGCACTCTCCGGATATATAGTTTCCAGTTTACATGGAGTCGAGTGAAGTTCCTTGAGGGCCGTCTTGGTGTTCGCTTGAGGGAGGGGGGGTGTACACAGCTGTGAGTTTAACTGACGAGAATTCTCTCTGACGAGCATTTGATTGTAAGAAATTCTAGGTTGGGTGAGTAGAAAGACTTGAGTTCCTGTGTGTTGTTATGATCACACCATGAGTTGTTAATCATAAAGCATACACACCCGCCCTTCCTCTTCCCAGAGGGCGATGCATGGAGAAGCCCGATGGCTGGACCGATTCCGACAACATATCCCAAGAGAGCCATGTTTCTGTGAAACAGAGAATGTTACAGTTTCTGATGTCTCGCTGGAAGGCAACCCTTGCTCGAATTTTGTCTACCTTGTTGTCAAGAGACTGGACATTGGCGAGTAGTATACTCGGGAGTGGTGAGCGATGTGCCCGTTGATAGAGAAAATTATGGTTGACATGACTAATTATGTATACATTCCAATCAGAACTGACTAGCCAAAATGCTATAATGTACTGTACATGTGAATTTTCTCTATTGCTCCCATTCCCAATTGTATATAATGTAGTCAGGAGTTTAGTAACAATGAAGGTCTGTTCCTTAGTTCATTCAGTTGTACAATCTCCAGGTGGTGGGAACGGCCCATCTCCAGACTGTCTAGAATGTTGATTTATACTGACTGGCCTTGACTTCGTGCTGATAACGCGAAGGCTCCAGAGCTAGAGGGCCCCTCTACTTGTGAAATAGATAGAAGGTTTAGAAAACGCTGACGTCATTTTCAGTTTATAACCTGTGGAAATATGTGTATGTGGTTAGTACTCTCTTGTAATAAACGCTGTTACCTTTGGCTTTTAAGACTGGTCTCGATCTACTTCATGCATAATTAATGAACTTACAACTCATTAATGAATTAGAAATGAGTGCGAATTGGTTTTGGCAATAAAACATACAGGAATTTAGAATCCCTCTATCAATTTGGTCCTTCGAGCCAGATCTAAATAACTCTCACTGTGCCTGGAGATAGTACGCTGAAAATCGTGCACGAAACGAGTTCTGACTCGTTTTACTAAAGACCTGACCTCTGAATTGAGGTTCAAATTAAAACAGGCCTGCGTATTATCACAGAGGACAGAGAAGGTGACTAGATTCAAATGAACAATGCTTTCCCAGCCGGCAGCCAGGTAAAGTAGCCTTTATTCTCGAATTTGGGAGGGATTATTTAGGATATTTATTGATTAAAATGTTATGAAGGAGTTGAATTTGATCAATAATAGGTGCTTGAATATTCCGAACAAATAAAATGGGTTTCTACCGGGGTATTAACCAGGATATCGATAAAAAGGAAGCAGGTCCGAAATTGACCTGAGGTAAGGTGCGCTACCACCAAATAAACTAGAGCTTAATACGGCCTGGTTTTGCAAGCCAAGGATTATTAAGAAGTGATATAGTACGCATTGGAGAATTAGGACGCTTGTTCCGTACAAATAGGATGGCCAATAATTCAATAAACATACCTAAATAAAGTTTTTACCTAATAGTCTATCTGTATATGGGAAGCTGACTGCGGAAAGTAGCAGATAGATATGTTAAATCAGGTGAGGATAAATTAGGCTTGGTGAGAAGGCAGGGTAATTCTAGGCGAACAGAATAAATGAACCTGTACAATGCTGAAAGAAATTAATATCAAATGATAAGTGATTAGTCTAGATTAGTGAGATTCGAGACATTAACGATTGAAAGTCCCAAAAGGAATATCCTATGGGTGAAATGTTATTGTCCGATCAAAAGTCTTCTATAGACGTGGTTCACAGGAGAGGTCAACTTAGTCTAGAGTAGTGAGATTTGAGACATTTTACGTTGAAAGTCCCAAAAGGAATATCCTATGGGTGAAATGTTATTGTCCGATCAAAAGTCTTCTATGGACGCGGTTCACAGGATGGAAAATACATACTGATTATTTTTAAAGGAACACACACATAGGCAGACAGGATAGTAACTAGAAGTAACTAAGTAACGGTAAATTACAAATTTATAGAACTGCACGCACATAGAATTTAACATGATATAGAAAGGCATAGATAAGTGTTTAAAAACATTGCTACTAGTAACGATAAGGATTAAGAATGGGGAGAAATGCCTCGAAAGAAGCCCCAGAACTAACGGGAGACGAGCGTTACATGGCACAGAAAGACAAGAGAAACATCGATTTCTGTCTAAGATGGAAAAAGAAATACGATTTTGATGGCCGTCTAAATGTAGAAAAGCTGGAATCCCTTATAAAACAGATACATAAGGAATGTGGTAATAATGTGAAAAAGCAGAATAAATAGGGGTTATACACAGCCGGAGTTTGGCTTTCGGAAGCAAAAAAGAGAATGGGACGCGCCGAAAAAGAGATTAAATCTAACAAGGTTCGAGAGACACTACCCACTGCTCCCGCAGATAGAAAAGTTAACCAATTGGGTGGGCGTGAGGATAACAAACTATATCTTCCTAGATTATACCAACAATGCAGAGATATTCCAGTTGACGAATTTGTGATAATAAGAATACGGGTGCTGGAGCAACCGGTGAAATTACCACCCAAGTATGTGGATCCCGCGGAAACTAAGAGAGGTATAATGAAGTTAGAGAAGGAAATAAAGTCGAGAAAAATGAATAAGGTGGGTCAAAAGAAAAATACAAGATGTTTTAATTGTAACAAAATTGGACATTTCGCCCGGGAGTGTAACACTCCACGAAAAAATCGTCAACAGTTGTAATTTAAATGTAGGGAATAACGGAGAGATACGATACAATTTCGGGCTATCTGGACGTTATAGCATGGTACGTTAAATGTTAGGGTATAGTAAATTGAGAAGTTTGGTTGGGTTTACTCTGAGGATTAGAATTTAAAACTGAACTCAATCTGAATAGGGAATATATATTTTACAAAGGCGGGCAGATTTGTGTCTATAGCCAGCAACGGAATTGCTAGACACTCAATGGGGCTATATAGTGCAACGCTTTGGACTATAAATTAGGTGAGAATAGTTTAATCGTAAGAAGTTGCGATTGTTTTTCTAATTATTGATTTTTGGTTAAGGTAACGCCAGTGAAATTGAACAAAAAGTAACGTATTCTAAAAATGATCTGATTTCCGTCCTCATTGTGGGGAACAAATGAAAAGTCTTATCTTAAAGGGACAGTGCACGGTAATCACAGTGGTTTGAGTGTATGACAGTGGGAAAAATATTGTGGGACGACAATTCGAAGATAGAAAAATAAGTTATATGATACCTCAAGGGATTTAAAACAAACGATGTGAGGGAATTATCATAATTATTAGGTTTTGTTTTTGTAGGAGTAAATGTTTGGGTTAAGGGGATTTCCCTGTTCCCAGAGACAAGGCATTTTTAAGGCGAGCACTCACTAATGCTGGTCTGAGATTGTAATTAGACAAGTGAATAACGTATTGGGAATAGAGTTGTAATTAAAATACTAAGTCAAAGACGAGACAGGTATTTAGAGGAAAATGGATTCTAAATGATAACAAAGAGACAATTATGATTTATGCCCATCGAAAAGCTTTTATAAAATTGGCGAATTTAGAGATGTTGATTGGGGTGGTAAATTATAATTCAGGATTTGAACAGATGTGATAAATTAGGTTTGGTTAATCGAACAAGAATTATTTACAATTCATTTGAAGTCGCTACGAATTGGCAGGTTGAGCGCTTGATGATGACGTCACTAGCGAGACACTTTTGTCACTAGGGACTGGGAATAACGGAGCAAAATGAATGGCTGTTAGTGTGTGTATCGGGGTTTCGAGTAACCTTTCAGAAGTTGAGATAAAAGTGTTTTGTTTTTTTTGTTTATTGGTTATGGTCAATTTTAGGGGTTGATTAAACTTGAACAGTGTGTTCTGGCGGTTTTAGATAGAATTCTTTGTTCCGGGACGGATGGGAGTTACCCAAAATAAATAAATTAAAGGAGCCATGAGAGAATGCGAATGCATTTTTATTAAATATCGGGGATTAAATTACGGATTCCTTACACTGAGAAATGCACGACATTTGCGGCAGAGGGAAAAAGTAATGCATTGGATAATAATGTTATCGGGTTAATTGTATCTAAGGGTAACATGTTCATTTAAGTAAACATATACATTTACGGTGTTTAAAATTTATGATTAATGATTTTAGTTAAAGGGGAATCATCATTAGGTTTAGTTTATAGTTCACTTTTGAGTTTCTGAATCGGAATTAGCATAGCGAATGCTAGTTAGAAGTGTTGTGTTCTTCTGGGAAAATGGATGTTTAAAGGGTCTCAATTTTAGATGTTTCCTGGGATTATAACCTGGGGGAGAGAGCAGCTATAAACGACCAAATTGAAAAAGGTCTGCAAATATATACACATAAAACAATTGTTAGAACTATTTGTTTTAGTGCAAGGGTATTTTAAAGAGGCACGCTCACATATGGAACCTTATGAGATGTTATTTTATGGGTTTTAATTACACAGGTGACTATTTCTATTGTAAGGATAAAGGGTTCTTTATGTCTAATATGGTATGACCTTTTGACCTTATCATGACTGTCTTCTGAGGTCTGATCAGCCTCAGGGGAGAGTCATTTGTATAATGAATGGGGTCATATTGAGTTACTAGTTTTAAGGTAAATTCATTAGAAATGAAGAAGTTTTGGTTGAGGGGTTAGAATTACTGTTTGAACCGCAAATGAGAAAGTGGTTCAGGATTCTGTCTTATAACATTAGCTGGGAAGTTTTTTGAATGGGCAATTAGTTATTTGGTATTGTAACAGAGAGAAAGTCATATTTATCATTGAGAATAAATAGGGGAAGATAACAACATATTTTGAGCCAACAGGGCAGGGAAGAAATTGAGATATTTTTGTTTGGTTTTAACACCTGTGTACAGGAGTGTCAAAAGACGGGGGACATTACCTGTGTAATGGGGGAGGGTGTCCGTATGGGGATTACATGATAACCAACTTGAGACAGTTCTGGGATTGGAGAAGAGGATATCCTTATAGCATAGGGGATCCCACAAAGGTGGATTGGTTTTCCATGATACGGGGGAAACCTGGGAGCCCTGTTGAACTTTGTAAAGGTGATGAAATCCTACTAACCATCAAAACTATTAAGCTCTCTGATGCAGGCACTTACACCCTCGTACTACAAAGGACCGGGACAGACAAGATGGGTGTGTTTTCTGATCAATTAGGCACGGAGACTGGTTTTGATGGTAGGGACAATTTGTGGCTGTCTTATACAGAATAGACTTGCTTTGGATATGCTTCTTGCCAGTCAGGGGGGCGTCTGCAAGATGTTCGGTGAACAATGTTGCACGTATATTCCTAATAACACCAGTCCAGATGGTAGTATATCTAAGGCCCTTAATGGGCTTGATGCACTATCTGCTGAGATGAGGACCATGGCGGGGGTGGAGGAGTCTGGACTGTTCTCTTGGTTGGGAGCCTGGTTTGGTAAGTACACTGGTAGGGTGGTTACTGGATTTCTGACCCTAATTCTTGTATTTTTGTTATTGATGTGTTGTGCTGCTTGCATCATACCGTGTTTTAAGAAGTCTGTTACAGATGTGGTGAAGGCTTCAGGCATGATGCCTTTGCTTGATGCTCCAGTTGGAGATGCTGATACTGAAGCATGCTTTCAGGGGAGGATGAGACTGACTGAGTATGACCCATGTATGTTTGTTCTCCCTGTTGTGAAGGGTGGCATGATGCCCACCTGGTGCAGGATAGGAGTAGCTGAGAGGACCAGATGGTTTATAATAATGCTTTGCTCTGCTTTACTCTGTTTTCCATGACCAAAGTTTTATTCCACACTTTGCAACACATATTCTAAAACTCAATGATTTTAGATAAAGCCAAACAGTGAGACACGTAGTTCAAATTTGGAATCATGAGAAACAGAGCTACAGACAGACAGGGGAAAAGGCAGACAGAAGAGCCCTCCCCCGCACTGCAGAGACCTTGAAGGTTGGAGAGCAGAGAGAAGTTTTAGAAGGGGAGCCAGGACGAGCAAAGATAACATAATGTGTAGATAACAGTTACTGAGTGGAGACAAAAGCGAGAATTGGACATGTGGAAAATGAAAGGGGCGCTCCTAAATGATAATGTCAGAACAGAAGGATAATATACTAAATCTTACCTAAGTCATTGTTTAAGAATAAGGCAAGGTTGTTACCTGGGCAGAGCCAGGTAACAAAGGGGGGATGGGTAAATGGTGTTCTAGAATAGGATGTGACCTACGGGATAATTAACTGATTAAAAAAAAAAATTTTAGCTAATAAATGAGAAACTGTTTGTTAACCTCTGTATGTCCAAGATTTTATGCACTACAGGTGAAATACAGGTGAAGTCACTCAATCCAGTCCCATAGGCCTGTCGGGGGGACCATACCAAGAACTCCTGGTGACAGCAAGCTGAAAGAGCTACCCGGATTCATATCGCACTGCGGGAGGGTAAGGCACATTTGACACTGTCGAACAATAACAGAGTTCGAGAGGAGAACTGGAATTAACAGAATTCTGGGGGCCATCTGTCGAATGAAAAATACCTTACCTGTCCTTTCCTCACTGTTGTTGTTCATAGAAGTGAAGATGTGTCTGGCTCTTGCTAAGCGATGTGTTCTAGGGGAGAGGGTGGGGCTTCACATGGAAGCTGTTCGTCTGAGCTGTCTTATCGTGGGGGACATATTCCTGATACAGCACGTCCTACTCGAGTATGCAGAGAGTGGTAATTTGACCCATGGTTTAGACGATGAGGAGTTTGTTCCAAAATAAAAGAGATATCGGTGCAGGTTCCCATATTGATCGTGGACACAAGTCATAGCTCATGTGGAGAGAGAGGGCTATATGAATCCACTCACTCAGTATGGAAGAAGGTAGAGTAGACTGAAGGTGAGTGTTTTTGATTGTAATCTGGAGAGAGGGATGCATTGCATAAAGATAAGCCTAACCCTCTAAACAGTAATGAAGGAGAATCTAGGGTTGTGGTATGACGGAGATGACCAGGTCTTGGTCGACACCCTAGTACGGTTCAGGGTAGAGGAGTTTGGGCTGGTATGGTAAAGCTGTTCACGAAAGCAGGAATGCCAGATAATGACAGTTGTATTGATTTGCACTATTTAAATCCCCAGGTTCCTCCCTTTACAGTGACCGGAGGAGATTATTACCGTTTGGCCCGGTACAGTACTCTTGGGAAATGATGTCAGGGTGAGGTTTTACCAACAGATTGGACAGGATTATGCTCCATTGTAATGCCTTTGACACTCATTCAACACCAAGACATGAAGTATAGCCAAACGGGAGAAAAGAGCTATTCCATCCGGGTCTCTTATTGACTGATAACATTGGGGTTCCAAGGGAGGTGCCAGATGAGTCAAAGCAAGAAATCAGATCCTAGCAGGATTAGAGTTAAGCATTTCCGGGGCTCTACTCTCATAAGAACGTGGACTGGAATCATTATATTTATGATAATCAACAGCGCTTTAACAGGTATACCAGAGATGTTATTAAAGGTTTTGTAGAACAGACTGAAGCAACCAGCTGGAAGGCTTGGCAGAATAGAATTGCATTAGATATGTTAATGGCTGAAAAGGGAGAAGTATGTGTGATAATCAGGACCATGTTTGTGCTTACATCCCAAGTAACACAGCTCCGGACGAATCAGTGCCCGAAGCCTCAGCTGGTTTGACCACCCTGGCTCATGAGTTGGCAGAAACTCTGGGGTGGATACTTCTCTGAACTAAATTGGGTTGACAGTGTGTATGGAAAAATGTTGTGTTATGGGCTACCTTCACCTGTGTGACTGTGTTAGTTTTGTACGGACGTGGTTGATTGCGTGTATGTATGGAAGTTATTATTTCCAGGACTCTGGAGTAATATATGACAATAGATGATGCGGTGTGGGACTGAATGCCTGACTACAGGACAAGTGGACAAATCTGGATCTTTCATCATTGGGGAATTTATGTTTGATGAGACTAGTGTTGAGGATAGAATTAGATTGTACTTTGTTTCAATATTAGACTGTTTTTTAATAAAGATTGTAACAAAAATCCTGTTAAGAAGAGTTATAATTCTGATGTAGGTTTAAGGGTTAAATTAAGGTTAGATTTGATTAATGATGGGTGAAGAGTCGGATAAACATTTATAATAATGTTGGTTATGTGTATATTCATATGATAATCTGATAAACCTTTAAGTTTATCAGATTAGTTAGTATGAGTAGGTTAATATTTTTATTTTGTAGATTTGAATGTATAATATTTGATCAAAGGGAGGATTGATAGAGGAAATTATGGTTGACATGACTAATTATGTATACATTCCAATCAGAACTGACTAGCCAAAATGCTATAATGTACTGTACATGTGAATTTTCTCTCTTGCTCCCATTCCCAAATGTATATAATGTAGTCAGGAGTTTAGTAACAATGAAGGTCTGTTCCTTAGTTCATTCAGTTGTACAATCTCCAGGTGGTGGGAACGGCCCATCTCCAGACTGTCTAGAATGTTGATTTATACTGACTGGCCTTGACGTCGTGCTGATAACGCGAAGGCTCCAGAGCTAGAGGGCCCCTCTACTTGTGAAATAGATAGAAGGTTTAGAAAACGCTGACGTCATTTTCAGTTTATAACCTGTGGAAATATGTGTATGCGGTTAGTACTCTCTTGTAATAAACGCTGTTACCTTTGGCTTTTAAGACTGGTCTCGATCTACTTCATGCATAATTAATGAATTTACAACTCATTAATGAATTAGAAATGAGTGCGAATTGGTTTTGGCAATAAAACATACAGGAATTTAGAATGCCTCTATCACCGTTTACGAAGCCTGACCAGAAGACCGCTCAGTCTGCCCCTTCCGCTTGGCCGTTGTTTTCGGTCAATTGCTGAGATTAGATACATTGTCCTGGGTGGTGGTCCGAAGAGAGGATCTGCTTCGGAAAGTCGTATTCCTGGTCATAATGTTGGTAAGTTGACATTGCTCTTATATCCAATAGTTCTTCCCAGCTGTATGCAATTAGACTTAAGATTTCCTGGGGTAACAATGTAAAAAAATATACATAAAAAACTAAATACTGCATAGTTTCCTAAGAACGTGAGGCGAGGCGACCATCTCTGTCAGTGACATCTTGCACGTTAGATGCAAAGTAATATGTTCAGAGTAATAGTTTTTTTTAAAGTTTGGTGTAGAATACATGAAGTTGATTTATTAATTGGTCAGTTCCAGTATTACGGAATCATGGGAGATTGAGTTTCACAGTCCGCCATTTAAGTCTAAATAAATAGTTCGCTAAAAAGTATTTCCATGTGCTTACACGGTTTATATTATTGATTGTCTTTTTACATAAATGATAATAACAGCGAGCAGATTTTTAAACAGCTTGCTAAAAGGCCTACACGCTCCCGGGAACAAACATGCTAACGTTACCTTGCAACAGCAATGTTGGCCAGAGTGAATAAAGATCACTTCCAGTTAATCAAATCAAATCAAAGCTAATAGTATTGGTCACATACACACGATTAGCAGATGTTATTGTGAGTGCAGCAAAATGCTTGTGCTTCTAGTTCCGACAGTGCAGCAATATCTAACACGTAGCCTAACAATTCCACACAACTACCTAATACACACAATAAGAGTATAAAAATAAATATATGGATGAGCAATGACAGAGCGGCATAGGCAAGACTCAATAGATTGTATACATTTGTATACCTTCACTTAACTAGGCAAGTCAGTTAACCTTTCGGTTACTAGCCTAATGCTCTAACCATTAGGCTACCCTGTCGCCCCAATACAGTATATACATACGACATGAGTAATTATTAAGTAAGCATTATTCAAGTGGCATTATTCAAGTGACTAGTAATCCATTCAATAAAGTGGCCAATGATTTCAAGTCTGATGTAGGCAGCAGCCACTCTGTGTTAGTGATGGCTGTTTAACAGCCTGATGGCCTTGAGATAGAAGCTGTTTTCCAGTCTCTCGGCCCCAGCTTTGATGCACCTGTACTGACCTCACCTTCTGGATGGTAGTGGTGTGTTATGGGTTGCGTCAATCGAATCTGGTATCAGGATAAATATGACATTGAGTCACCGATTGTATGCTATGTACTTTTTATTAGCTAAGCAATAAGTGGTTAATGCCATTTTCGTATATACGGGTTCGCTTTAACACCACGCAGGACAGAACAGAGAACTGACTTGTTCCTGACAAAGATATTATAATATACTCTGACAGAAGTAGTTCCTGCTTCCGAGCCGGCCTGTCACAGAGTAGAGACCTGGCGTGATTTAAACTCCCCCAGCCTATCGTTGATTGTTGGCACACAGAGCTGGTCTTAGCCCCCTAGGCGCTTCAGCGGTCAGTCGTTGTAGTTGTGTAGAATATCTATGCGCTCATACACTTGATACAGTTATCACACACCTGGCTCCTGTTATCTAACAAAAGACCGTTTGTTCCCTACCCTACGTTCTGTATGTACCCCCAACAATTCATGATAGCTGCCTACACCCAAGACCAGCCACAGCCTTTCCGCTAGTCACACCATATGTTGCAAAATGTTGCTTTTAACATACACAGACACCCTCATGATAGGCCAAGCATATTTTCACAAGTGTGAAAAGGCAGTGGCTCGGGTGGTTGTTGTCCTTGATGATTTTTTGGGCCTTCCTGTGACATTGGGTGCTGTAAGTGTCCTGGAGGGAGGGTAGTTTGCCCTTGGTGATGCATTGTGCAGACCACACCACCCTCTGGAGGGCCTTGCGGTTGTAGGCGGTGCATTTACTGTACCAGGCGGTGATATAGCCCGACAGGATGCTGTGCATCTGTAAAAGTTTATGAGGGTTTGGGTGACAAGCCAAATTTCTTCAGCCTCCTGAGGTTGAAGAGGAACTGTTGCGCCTTCTTCACACTCTGAGTGCCCTCACCACCTCCCTGTGGGCTGTCTCGTCGTTGGTAATCAAGATGATAAAGCAATACACATAACTGATTAAAATATAATAATAGTCCAGAATTATGCGGGCCGAAATACAGAAACTACAAATGTATTGGTAATTTCTTATCAGATAAGAAATTTTTAAATTCACTTTAAAATA
This sequence comes from Oncorhynchus masou masou, assembly GCF_036934945.1. NCBI lineage: Eukaryota > Metazoa > Chordata > Actinopteri > Salmoniformes > Salmonidae > Oncorhynchus > Oncorhynchus masou. The sequence continues at coordinate 22,439,973 of NC_088212.1, read as the reverse complement.
GCTAGCTAGCTATGGTTACCGACTTCATCCTGCATCCATCGACTGTATTGTGTGAGTATCTATTGTCTGCCACTCATAAGGGTGTTTTTGTTTGACCCATGCGAAGGTGACCAAAGACATGACTGAAACAGCAACTGATTTGCTGCGATTCATGTACAATGGAGGAATATTCATGTGATATTTGAGTCTCTCGCTCACAGATTGATTCGATAATGAGTTCGACTTACCACTGAAACTTGCTCAATGACAGAAGTGATTTTTTGATTGATTTCTAATAGTACAACCTAGATTCAAAGCAGTTATTTTATTAGCTGAACATGTCATTATTACAAACTGGTGAAAGTGACAAATGTTTTCATTTTCATTACATTTACATTTAAGTCATTTAGCAGACGCTCTTATCCAGAGCGACTTACAAATTGGTGAATTCACCTTCTGACATCCAGTGGAACAGCCACTTTACAATAGTGCATCTAAATCATTAAGGGGGGGGGTGAGAAGGATTACTTATCCTATCCTAGGTATTCCTTGAAGAGGTGGGGTTTCAGGTGTCTCCGGAAATCTATTTTATTTTATATGCAACCCAGTCTCTCATTCATTATGTACTTTATGTACAAATTAGCACAATGTCTTTATGTACTAATAGCGCAAACTCATGGCACATCGAACTCCATCAATGCCACGCCCCTTCTGAATCCTATAACTCGATGTTCTCAGAGTTTGTGCTATTAGTACAAATAAACTAAACATAACTTGCTACCTACTGCTATCAAAACTTCATGACCTTTGATCACGTGATTTGTTTAAAGGCAGTGACCAACGATGTACATCAATTTGACAGAAGTGATTCTCTCGAATGCGCCCATTGACCTCTTTAACCCCGGTCTGCCGAGTCTGCTTCGCAAGCATTCCCGGAAGTCTCGCGATGTCGGGTGTCTCAGTTTAGAAACTCTGTGGCGCTGCCCCTCCTCACTGGTTTCCACTAGTTACCACAGCAACAAAGTGAAATTTGGCTATTATCGTATAAATGTGTGAAAATAAAAATGTGCTTCTTGGTCGTAATTTAAGGTTAGGGATTGGCATAAGGTTAGCAGTGTGGTTAAGGTTAGGGTTAGGGTTAGCTTTAAAAACGAATTTTCGGAAAATAAACGGTAGAAATAGGCGGGGTTTATGACTTTATGGCTGTGGGATCTAGTGACGAACCTCCTTACTAGCACTTCCGCACTGTAGGCAAACTGCAATCTTTTTCAAGACGATTCTAGATTGAAAAGTAGATTCATGTAAAGTGATTTTACCGAGACAGTTTTCGAGGCGTGATTTTCCTATTGACAATAGACGATAGGTGAATGTTTTCTCTAGCGCTGAAATGTAGTAATGTTGTTGTCTTTACATTCGGGACACTGGTAAAATATGGCCACTGTTTTAGAGCCGCATCTAGATTCCCGTGATGAAGAGAAAGAACGCCGAGTAGACATAATATGCGTTTGCTTGATCGTTTCACTAAAACAATGAATGACGCCAAGCTGTGTTTCTGTTTGATCCAAATGGAGTGACATCATTTTTTCTGAGTATTTATCAAACATCAGTTTGTCTTCTGACGATTAGGCTCCGCGTCTGCTATCAACCATGTCTCCGCACAGCAGCATAATAGGCCTAATAATAATAATAATCCTACTATATTATCAATTGAGATTGTTTTACGTCTTGATATGTTTCAGTTTTCATAATGATCTCTTATAATATCAGCATTATTGATTGTTCAAAGATTTATTTGATAATAACGAAAATATTATGTCATGATTTTCTATTTGGGTATGGTACACTTCACATTACACTGATAGTCATTGCTCAGAAACATAAATTAATGTTGCACTCTCTTATCATCATGCTTGACCCTTATAATGTAGTTTGAGCCGTTTTGATGTCTTAAGCCTTTATAATGACTATCTAGGACATTTTCAACTGCCTCAAGCTGGCTGTTATTAAATCAGGATGATTCTGTTAATACTACCTCATAAAGGGATCATATTCTTATAAAAATAATTAAAATGCATTTTAACCACATGATATTCCATATACCTGTTATCAAATGCATTGCCACTGTGTTTTCTCCCTCCCACCAGGCCTGCAGGCAGCTGCAGGAAGCCACAATGTCCATGGCCCAGCAGCAGAACCAGGTGATCCTCCAGTTCCGCTTCGGAACCTTCGGAGACTCTATGCTGCAGAAGATGAACCTGCTTCGCCGCCAGACCCGCTTCTGTGATGTCACTGTGCGCATCAATGACCTGGAGGTACACATCTATCAGCCACCTGTGTTTTTGCACATATTATAAGCATTCTCTGCTGCTTATATTATAAACATTTTCTGTTTACCAAGTTTTTATATCTTTAATATCTTCTTTTTATCATTATTTTATTAGGCACATCACCATGAGGTGCAGTCTCTGTATGAATTGTGCTATACATTTTATTACATTATTTATAAATATTATTAGGTCCCCGGACACAAGGTGGTGTTGGCTGCCGGTTCTCCCTTCCTCCGGGACCAGTTCTTTCTTCAGGACTCGTCCACGAGGGAGGTCCAGATCTCCATGACCCAGGAGGCAGAGGTGGGCCAGCGGCTGCTGCTGTCCTGCTACACAGGCACCCTGGAGCTGCCTGAGCTGGAGCTGGTCAACTACCTAACCGTGGCCAGCTTCCTCCAGATGGGCCACGTGGTGGAGCAGTGCACCCAGGCTCTAAAGAAGTTCATCCAGCCACGACACTGCCAAGTGAAACAGCAGCCTCAGGAGGAGGAAGGAGATGGAGAGACTCTCAGAGCCTCTCCCATCCAGAAAATACAGGAGCTGCCCCATGCCCAGGTAATAAATCGTGAGGAGGATGATGATGAAGATGATGATGTGATAATTCAGCCGATGACCTCTACCCAGAGGCGAGACAGGGGTGAGGGCGAGGAGAGCCCCATCACCATCGTAAAGGTGGAGGCCATTTGTGAGCGGGTGTCGGAGATGTCTGAACGCTCCTCTGCTTCCATTGCAGGGTGCTTCCACACCAGCCCCCCATCGTCATTACACTCCCCTGAGCCCCAGCACTCCCTAATCAACTCCACCGTGGACACCCGGGCTGGTGAGATGACCATACCACATATGCCAGGATACCCGCTCAGCCCCCCCCCACTACCCACCTCAGCCACAGGGAGACCTAATCTGGGGGGGCACCTACGAAACTCAGACAAATCTCTTCAGTGGTACCACCAGTGCCCAAAGTGTGCCCGTGTGTTCCGCCAGCTAGAGAACTACGCCAACCACCTCAAGATGCACAAGCTGTTCATGTGCCTGCTGTGTGGAAAGACGTTCACCCAGAAGGGTAACCTGCACCGGCACATGCGGGTCCACGCTGGCATCAAGCCCTTTCAATGCAACATATGTGGCAAGACCTTCACTCAGAAATGCTCTCTCCTGGACCACCAGAATTTACACAGTGGAGACAAGCCCCATCGCTGTAACTACTGCGACATGGTGTTCGCACACAAGCCCGTGCTCCGCAAACATCTCAAACAAATCCACGGCAAGAACAGCTTTGACAACGCCAACGAGCGGAGTCTACTACATGACGGGGTTCTTGATTTTGAGTATGGGCGTCTGCAGGACTGTAGCATGGACAATAGCATGGACAATAAGCCTGTTGTTATGGATGACTCTCTTTAGTGCTGTATCACATTTCATTTCTGCTGAGTCATAAATGAATAGATGCGTAGTAGTGTTAGCTGAATTGTAAACCGTATTGTACGGTACTTGAAGGTACAACACTGAATATTAGAATAAAAGTTACTGTAGACATGTATACAGTATGTGTTCATATTTTATAACAATGTTAATTTAGTGAATGAGTTAACATGATATTTAAAAAGCTGCCCTGATTGTGTGGTGTCATTTTTGTAATACATGTAAATGCATATTTTATTTATGAATAGACAACAGAATGTGAATCTGTTAGATTTTTTTATCAGATTAAAATAGCAAGCTTTAAAAATGTGTAATGCTGACATTTCTGTTAAGTCACAACAAGTGTTCTTAAGTGAAATGAGTGCCAAAAATATTACTGACATGATAAGTCCTCAGGAGGATTGTTTTGGCTAAGGTAGCCCACAGTAGGACCAAAGTGATGATAGTGTGTCTTTAAAACATCATATGTTATTATTGTCGATTAAGCCTGTTTTGGAAATGGGTAGACAATAAATGCTTGTATCTTGTATGAGGATGTGACGTGGGTGAGAATGATGAGGATGTTGTGTTTCTACCATATCAGAGGAGCAGACACCCAACAGGAAAACAATTACATTACTTTAAGTGACCCTAAAAACTGATCTATTTGCAATGTTATTAGATTGGTAGGTACAGGTTAATTACAGTGTGTGTACACATTGATACGTAGTACGGGTAGTTTGGGCCCAACTGTCAATTAGAATTTATTTGCAAATTTAATTGATAGCCTACAAAGTCCAAACAGCTATGGTTAGCTGTGCAACAATGTAAGTACTATGCAACAATGTGTATCTACACTGTAATTACACTGTACATATCAATGTAACCACCATGTAAAACTAGTATATATATTTTTTTCAGCACAATGGAACCAAACAAGTTACTGTAGTCAGCCTGTAAACCCAAAAGCATTACTATGCTTCCTACAGCAGATGGAGCCATTGTACACCATGTAATCTCACAACATGATGCGCTGTCTTTTGTATTCTCTGAGAACACTACATATAAGTTACCCATTGTTGTGGTTGTATTACTGATGTTACAGTACTGTAATTCAAGATTGTAAGAGGATTTACATTGATGACCATTCCCCATGCCACAGCATCAGGGTTATTATGATATAGTAAATTAATGTTTACACTAGTCTTTTTATCTGCTCCATTTAGATATCAATATACTATTGTACTTCATACCATGCCTTATGAATAGATGTATTCACTGTCACACTGATCTCTGTTTTATTTACATAGATATCAAATTAAGGGGCCACATCAGTTGATTGACTACTTGACTGGTTACAAGTAACCTACAGACAGTTCTATATGCATATTGAGTGCAGTCTAGCCTGCGCAGATTACAAGATCATTATACTGTATCATATTGATGGCATTTCTGAGAAGGTAAACACATCACCAGGGATTACAAATATCTACAAATCTGAGCAGGCCTGCACAGAGTATGTCTGTAAATCTGGAATACTCCCTCTGTGTGTGTGCAGGTGTGGTGGTGCATGGTCTGTGGTGCAGCTGGCATGTCTTCCTGCGCCGAGCCCAATCACTCAGGCAGACAGGATCTGCTTGGCTGAAACTCTGCAGCTCCGCTGTGCAGCCAGTCACAATCCTGACTCTTGGCTCACTCACAATTACTGTGGTCAGCTCACATGGCTAACTGGGTTTGCTCATTGTTGTTAAGTCTCCTCCTGCTCCGGCGCTCAACGTCACCGGTCTACTATCCACCGGTTCTGGCACTTCATCTTTACGCACACCTGGCAACCATCATTACGCACACCTGGCAACCATCATTACGCACACCTGCACAGTCACACCTGGACTTCATCACTACCTTCATTACTTACTATTTATCTAGCACTGTTTTGTCAGTCATCAGGTAGTATTGTTTGTGTGAGACGCTTCTCTTGTTTTGTATCATTCCATGTTCGTTATCATTAAACTCGCTAACTGCACCTGCTTCCTGACTTTCTGTGTCTATGGTACAATTGTTTCGTGGAATATGTCATTTAGACGTTGTAACTGTCTATGTTCTGTTGGTACAGATATTGCCTGTTTTGTATATGTGGCCCCTATTAAACCACCTGTGTGTGTGTGTGTATGAATCCATTAAGCAACAGCTACAAGAGCAACATAGCGTTAATCCTCGAATTGCTTAATTATGTCAACTGAAATAACTAATTTGATTTGATAATTTGGCAAAAATGCTCTGTGTTCACGTGAATTTCATTTGAGTTTCTCAAATGTTTTGCTAATTGTGGGCAGGAGCTCTTAGCCTAAAAGTGATAATTGTCAATTTAATACACTCTATGACAAAAACATACAATGCCATAGAAGTGTGAGTTTTGTTGATGTTCTGTTTTGGAGTCTGCAGACACAATGCCCAGAGAACTGTCTGTGGCCACTTGCCCTAATATGCTGTTATTATTCAACTGAATCCACAAAACAACAGTGATACGGAAAGTTATCAACCAGCCATGTCCGCAACGATTGATGATGAAAGATCTTTTCCAAGAAGCCATGTGCACCTCAGAATATTAGACATGTATTACCACTCTGGGACTTGTCTTTTGCATGGTCAGGCCTCCAGACTGTGGTCATTGTTTTTACAAATGGGACATTTGGGTAGAAATATGGATCCCTTTGTTAAACAAGTCTTGTCTAGAAATAGCTTCAAATGTTTTGTTTTAGTGCAGAATATCAAATATTAGTCACCCAGTGAAGCCCTCAGAGATCCTTTTGTTCTCCACTGGACATTTTAAGATGTTTTAAGTGGCTGCTTGTCTCACAGAATATGTCTGTCTTAAGGGGCTGGATGTCAAGAACATTAATTCAATTATACTGAGAAGAAATACAATGTTTTTAGAACTGGTCCTGTCCCTGTCTGACTCCGGGTGTTTTCTGTACTGAGGACATTATATTGTCAAGTGGAGTGCATAATACCGTAGTACAGTATATATCCACGGTAGTATCCACTTCAGTAGATATGTCCTGGAGCAGGGGCAGATTGGCCATCTGGCAATTTTGGCAAATAACAGATGAGCTGGACCATTTTTTATTTGGGTGGGCTGGTCAAAATTGACACACATCTTTTAAAAATATTTTTTATAAAATAAATGAAAAAGGTGACATGGCCGGTGGCCCATGAACCTGTTAAGATTTGTTTTACACTTTCATTACAGTAAAGTGTATTATCCTCATGATTCCTGTAATGAAAGTTTGTGCCCTGCCCCTGTGCCTGTTTAGCTGGGGCCTGCTGTAAGTGTAGTTATTTCTCAACTATCAATAGCAACTATTTTACAACCAAGATATTTGACATGGCTTTGAGATATGGATTGGCGTGAAGTGCTCACCGGCCATTGTGAGGGCTACTACCAGCAGTACGGCCGGGATGATACCAGCATTGCCATATTTTTTTTCCATGGCGAAGCAGATTAAACTCTTTGGTCCTTTAAAAACCTGCTGTATGTAAAATATTCTGTCCTGTAGCTTGGAAAATAAATAAATGTGACTCTGGATGACAACATAATGATGTTTGTTTCCAACATTAGGGCCGTTTTCCTAAAGAAGTTTAATCCATTTTGTGTTTTGTTTCCTTTCCCCGACACTAACGAGTATCGTGATACTGGTATCGTAACGCCGCTAACCAGCAGTGGGTGTTATTTACAGTTAGCGATCTAGTTAATGTGTTTTGAGTTTCCACTTCCTCAGGTGTTGAACTCCAATTAGCTTATGATATTAGTTAGTGCACATAAAGATGTAAATGTTATGTGTCAGCATGGTTGTGTCAGGGTGTAGGGTGTATGCTTGGGGATGGGGTGTGTGTGTGGAGCGTGAGTTAGCGGAGCGTGTAGTGACGTGGGGTGGTGTGAATTAAACACTAGAGCCTCATTTTTGTCCCAGTCCTCCCCTGCCCTGGATTGCTATTGGATGTGCAGGCGCTTGCTCCAACGCTACTGTAACCAACCTTCCTTATCAAGGTCCTGAGGAGCAGCTGTGATGTGTCCACATCAACAAAAGGACAGCTACCAGAAAGTAAAACAAGATTACATGTCCTCGTTCCTGTCTCTCTGGCTAAAAAATATAATGATTTAATAATATACAGAGCTACCGTTCTTCATCCAAACTATAAATTAATCATAGGCTACATGAGAAATCGCTGATATGTGATATTGATTTCTGACAAAAGTGTGTGTGTGTGTGTGTGTGTGTGTGCGTGTGTGCGTGTGTGTGTGTGTGTGTGTGTGTGTGTGTGTCAACTTTGTCCAAATTGCTGCTGCTTTCCTCTGGTGTTAAGACCAAGATTACTGTTTTAAACATATCAAGCTGCCTGGTGTGAGAGGGATCATATTAATACATCTACAGTATGAAATCAGTGTAGATATTTACTTTGAGTGATTGAGCAGTACTGAAATCCAGTGAAGTGGAATGAAATCTAACTGATTGCCCTGGGGAGAAGCTGAAACAGCACTGTCAGTCATGCTGACTTTCAAAATCCTGCGGTAAATTGTATGCTCTTCACTTTAAAATTAGAATCCTTAATTGGTGAAACTGCCATATCCGTTTAGGATATTACAACAACAAGGAAGTTACTGCAAACAACAAACTCTGCCATTTTTTAACCATGCAATTATCTAGATCCCTCATCTTCTCGGTTTCATCAACAAAACAATAACAATAAGAAAGGCGCTGGGGAAACTGTGGCGCTGTTTCCCCAAATGTAGTTTTCATCTTCAAAAGGATGTTGAATTTGTGCAATTGTCCTTAATTAGCTCGCAGTTACTGTATTTAAACTTCAGATTGTCATTGCTTTACACACAGTAGCCTACCAGCCTTGGGACATATTCTTCCATACACACAGTCCCTCTGTCACGCCCTGGTCGAAATATATTATATTTATCTTCATTTATTTGGTCAGGCCAGGGTGTGACATGGGTTATTGTGGTGTGTTTTTGTCTTGGGGTTTTTGTGGGGCGTATAGTATAGTCTATGCCTGCCTGAGGCGGTTCTCAATCAGAGTCAGGTGATTATCGTTTTCTCTGATTTGGAATCATATTTAGGCAGCTATATTCTTTGAGTGTTTTCGTGGGTGATTGTTCCTGTCTCTGTGTTTAGTTTCACCAGACAGGCTGTATAGTTTTTTCACGTTTCCGTCTGTTGTTTTTGTACATGTTCAGTTATTTCACGTCTAGTCTACTTTTATTCAATAAACATGAGTAACCATCACGCTGCATTTTGGTCCGCTCCTCCTTCAACAGAAGAAAGCCGTTACACCCTCACTGTCTCTTTCTCACTGTATTTCTTTTCATTCATCTCTCTTTGTCTTTCGCCTGTTCACACACATACATTCTACTAATTAAAAACCATTCATGGGGAAATTAGATATTTTAACTAATCTTACTAATTACTTATCAGTCCTCAGGCAAAGCTGAGGGTGCAGAGGCTGGGAGCTCTGCTAAAATCCCACTTCCATTTCTCAGTCTTATTACTCTCACTCATTGTTCTTAATCAGAACCTTGAGATGAATAAAACATAGTCCAGCTGTGGCAATTAGTGAAGCTTACTGCTGGGGGTTTCCTGCCACTGTGTGTGTGTGTGTGTGTGTGGGTGTGGGTGCGTGCGTGCGTGTGGACGTGTTTTACTATTCTTGTGGGGACTTCTGGAGGTAATAGTGAACAAACCAAAAGTTTAACAACTGGGGACATTTTGTTAGTCCCCACGAGGTCAAATGCTTTTTCTAGGGGGTTTAGGGTTAAGGTTAGAATTAGTGTTAGTGTTAGTGTCAGGTTTAGAATTACGTTAAGGGTTAGAGTGAAGAACTATGGTTAATTTTAGGGTTAGGAGCTAAGGTTTAGGGTTTGGGTTAAGGTTACGGTTAGATTTTGGGTTCAGGTTAGGGTTAGGGTTCGGTTTAGGGATAAGGGTTAAGGAAAATAGGATTTTGAATGGGACTGAATTGTGTGTCCCCATAAGGTTATGTGTACAAGACTGTGTGTGCGCGTGTGTGTATGTGTGCGTGTGTGTACAGTATGTACGTTCACATACTCTACTTGACCAAAAGTATGTGGACACCTGCTCGTCGAACATCTCATTCTAAAATCATGGGCATTAACATGGAGTTGGTCCCACCTTTACTGTAAACAGCCTCCACTCTTCTGGGAAAGACTTCCACTAGATGTTTGAACATTGCTGCAGGGACTTGCTTCCATTCAGTCACACACACGTAATTCTCATGAAGAGAAGACACCAATACAGGGGACACAGGTCGGGGTGCCTTGTGAGAATTTATCGGCGAATGGGTAAGCCGCCTCTACCATCCGTCCTATTGGACAACGTGCAATCATTGGAGAATAAACTGGATGAGCTCCGTTCAAGACTATCCTACCAATGGGACATTAAAAACGGTAATATCTTATGTTTCACAAAGTCGTGGCTGAACAACGACATGGGTAATATACAGTTGGCTGGTTTTTCCGTGCATCGGCAAGAAAGGACAGCATCCTCCAGTAAGAAAAGGGGTGGAGGTCTGTGTCTATTTGTCAATAATAGCTTGTGCGCAAAATCAAATATTAAGGAAGTCTCTAGGTTTTGCTCGTCTGAGGTAGAGTATCTCATGATAAGCTGTAGAACACCCTATTTACCAAGAGTTTTTATCTATATTTTTCGTAGCTGTCTATTTACCACCACAAACCGATGCTGGCACTAAGACTGCACTCAACGAGCTGTATAAAGCCATAGCAAACAAGAAAATGCTCATCCAGAGGCGGCGCACCTAGTGGCTGGGGACTTTAATTCAGGGAAACTGAAGTCTGTTTTACTTCATTTTTACCAGCATGTTACATGTGCAACCAGAGGGAAAAAAACTCTAGACCACCTTTACTCCACACACAGATACGGGTACAAAGCTCTCCCTCGCCCTCCATTTGGAAAATCTGACCATAATTCTATCCTCCTGATTCCTGCTCACAAATAAAAACTAAAACAGGAAGTACCAGTGACTCGCTCAATACGGAAGTGGTCAGATGACGCAGATGCTAAGCTACAAGACTGTTTTGCGAGCACAGACTGGAATACGTTCTGGGACTCATCCAATAGCGTTGAGGAGTATACCACATCAGTCACCTGCTTCATCAATAAGTGCATCGATGATGTTGTCCACACAGTGACCGTACCTACAAACCCCAACCAGAAGCCATGGAATACAGGCAGCATCCTCACTGAGATAAAGGGTAGAGCTGCAGATAAACCATCAAACACGCGAAGCATAAATACAGGACTAAGATTGAATCCTACTACGCCGCATCCGATGCTCATCGGATGTGACAGGGCTTGCAAACTATTACGGACTACAAAGGGAAGCCCAGCCAAGAGCTTCCCAGTGACACAAGCCTACCAGGCGAGTTAAATGACTTCTATGCGCGCTTGGAGGCAAGCTACACTGAAGCATGCATGTGAGCACCAGCTGTTCCAGATGACTGTGTGATCATGCTCACCGTAGCCGATGTGAGTAAGACCTTTAAACAGGTCAACATACACAAGGCCTCAGGCCCAGACAGATTTTTTTTATTTTATTTTTTATTTCACCTTTATTTAACCAGGTAGGCTAGTTGAGAACAAGTTCTCATTTGCAACTGCGACCTGGCCAAGATAAAGCATAGCAGTGTGAACAGACAACACAGAGTTACACATGGAGTAAACAATTGACAAGTCAATAACACAGTAGAAAAAAGAAAAAAAGGGAGTCTATATACAATGTGTGCAAAAGGCATGAGGAGGTAGGCGAATAATTACAATATTGCAGATTAACACTGGAGTGATAAATGATCATGTACAGGTAGAGATATTGGTGTGCAAAAGAGCAGAAAAGTAAATAAATAAAAACTGTGGGGATGAGTTAGGTGAAAATGGGTGGGCTATTTACCAATAGATTATGTACAGCTGCAGCGATCGGTTAGCTGCTCAGATAGCTGGTGAGGGAGATAAGTCTCCAACTTCAGCGATTTTTGCAATTCGTTCCAGTCACAGGCAGCAGAGTACTGGAATGAAAGGCGGCCGAATGAGGTGTTGGCTTTAGGGATGATCAGTGAGATACACCTGCTGGTGCGCGTGCTACGGATGGGTGTTGCCATCGTGACCAGTGAACTGAGATAAGGCGGAGCTTTACCTAGCATGGCCTTGTAGATGACCTGGAGCCAGTGGGTCTTGCGACGAATATGTAGCGACGGCCAGCCGACTAGAGCATACAAGTCGCAGTGGTGGGTAGTATAAGGTGCTTTAGTGACAAAACGGATGGCACTGTGATAAACTGCATCCAGTTTGCTGAGAAGAGTGTTGGAAGCAATTTTGTAGATGACGTCGCCGAAGTCGAGGATCGGTAGGATAGTCAGTTTTACTAGGGTAAGCTTGGCAGCGTGAGTGAAGGAGGCTTTGTTACGGAATAGAAAGCCGACTCTTGATTTGATTTTCGATTGGAGATGTTTGATATGGGTCTGGAAGGAGAGTTTGCAGTCTAGCCAGACACCTAGGTACTTATAGGTGTCCACATATTCAAGGTCGGAATCATCCAGTGTGGTGATGCTAGTCGGGCATGCAGGCAGCGATCGGTTGAAAAGCATGCATTTGGTTTTACTAGCGTTTAAGAGCAGTTGGAGGCCACGGAAGGAGTGTTGTATGGCATTGAAGCTCGTTTGGAGGTTAGATAGCACAGTGTCCAATGACGGGCCGAAGGTATATAGAATGGTGTCGTCTGCGTAGAGGTGGATCAGGGAATCGCCCGCAGCAAGAGCAACATCATTGATATATACAGAGAAAAGAGTCGGCCCGAGAATTGAACCCTGTGGCACCCCCATAGAGACTGCCAGAGGACCGGACAGCATGCCCTCCGATTTGACACACTGAACTCTGTCTGCAAAGTAATTGGTGAACCAGGCAAGGCAGTCATCCGAAAAACTGAGGGTACTGAGTCTGCCGATAAGAATATGGTGATTGACAGAGTCGAAAGCCTTGGCAAGGTCGATGAAGACGGCTGCACAGTACTGTCTTTTATCGATGGCGGTTATGATGTCGTTTAGTACCTTGAGTGTGGCTGAGGTGCACCCGCGACCGGCTCGGAAACCAGATTGCATAGCGGAGAAGGATTACCAGGGCATGTATTCTGAGCATGCACTGACCAACTGGCAAGTGTCTTCACTGACATTTTCAACCTGTCCCTGGCCGAGCCTCTCATGCCTTCATGTTTCAAGCAGACCACCATAGTCCCTGTGCCTAAGAACACTAAGGTAACCTGCCAAAATGACTACCGACCAGTAGCACTCACGTCACAGTAGGCGTTCCAATTCATCCCAACGGTTTTTGATAGGGTTAAGGTCAGAGCTCTGTGCAGGCCAGTCAAGTTCTTCCACACGATCTCGACAAACCATTTCTTTATGGACCTCGCTTTGTGCATGGGGGCATTGTCATGCTGAAACATCCCCAAACTGTTGCCACAAAGTTGAAAGCACAGAATCGTCTAGAATGTCATTATATGCTGTAGAGTTAAGATTTCCCTTCACTGGAACTAAGGGGCCTAACCCAAACCATGAAAAACAGCCCCATTCCTCCTACACCACCAAACTTTACAGTTGGCGCTATGCATTCAGGCAAGTAGCGTTCTCCTGGCATCTGCCAAACCCAGATTCGCCCGTCAGACTGCCAGAGGGTGTGGTGTGATTCATCACTCCAGAGAACACGTTTCCACTGCTCCAAACTCTAATGGCAGCGAGCTTTACACCACTCCAGCTGACGCTTGGCATTGCGCATTGTGATCTTCGGCTTGTGTGTGGCTGCTCTGCCATGGAACTAAATTTCATTAAGCTTCTGACAAACAGTTATTGTGCTTACATGGCTTCCAGAGGCAGTTTGCAACTCTGTAGTGAGTGTTGCAACTCACAATCTTTACACCCTACGCTCTTCAGCACTCGGTGGTCCCGTTCTGTGAGCTTGTGTGGCCTACTACTTTGCAGCTGAGCTGTTGTTGCTCCAAGACGTTTCAACTTCACAATAACAGCACTTACGTTTTACTGGGGCAGCTCTAGCAGGGAAGAAATTTGACGAACTGACTTGTTGGAAAGGGGGCAACCTATGACGGTGCTACGTTGAAAGTCACTGAGCTCTTCAATAAGGCCATTCTACGGCCAATGTTTGTCTATGGAGACTGCATGACTGTGTGCTTGATTTCATACACCTGTCAGCAACGGGTGTGGCTGATATAGCCGAATCCACTGATTTGGAGGGGTGTCCACAAACTTTTGTATCTATAGTGTATGTTTGCATCCTGCCTCTGTTTGATGTGCCCAGCAGCGCAGTAGAACATGTCAAAGAAGTGATTGTTTAGGGATAATGTTACAATTGCAGTATGAAAGTCGCTTTCTACGGTATGTCAGTGTACAAACGTATCCCATCACTCTTCGGCTTTACAGTATGTATTTTTAAGACTTACATAAATAAAAAAAGATAATAGAATACAATTGTAAATGCTTTATTTGCGCTTTAGTGAGTTTGTTTGACTGACTAATCACATCGTTCATAACTCTGATGAATGTGTAGTCACACTTACATGCTCTTAGTGTCACTAGATAAACAGTGTTTTGACTCAGACAGACTGACAACAGATAGGCAGGTCTGGCAGCTGTATCAGGTCTGAATCTAGCTACAGGAAAGTATTGCAATACAGTGTACTGGTAGCCTATAAAGAGACCTGGATGTGTGTCTGATGGTGTAAGCCTATTTTACAATGTAGAATACAACAACATGCACTATACCTGGGCAAGGTAAAGTACAGTACACAGACGTGTACAGTTTATAGAAGTGTGGGTCAAAGAGAGTAATGTACACTTCAGCACCTATAACTGACTGGCTTAACTGTGTTGATCATGGCCATTATCAAGGAACAACATGATGTGTCAGGACTGGTTGGTTGTCATGGAGGTGAAAAGTAAAATGCCACCGCCTCTCTCTGGTCTTATCACTTAAGTAGTACATCTGACCTATGACATTTAGGTGATGATGCATCCCCACCGGCTCACGCTGGAATGGATAATGTTCATGTGATGAAATTGCTGTTTTTTATCACTGTTTTTTGCTGTTGTTTTGATGTGAGGGGTGAATGTCATCCCACCCGATTTATTGAGTCATGAAATAATGACCGACAGACTCAGTTCACTTTATTGGCCTTATTCAGGAATTTGTCTTGCATCATCAGCTCTTTAGTTCAAAGACAATCAACATATGCAAACAACAACGAGATCAACTGACAACAACAAGATCACAGAGGCAGATGACAACACAATCAAAATAGGCTCATTCTCCACTGTCCATCAGGTTGTCTGTAGTCCGTCCCTTGAGGATGATGCCAAACTAGACAGTGGACTCGTCCTGCAGAAATTATAGAAATTGTCTCTGGCACCAGTAATCGAGCAAGTGCCAGTGTCTAACTCAATTTGGCCAGAAGGAGTGTGGCGGAAAAGAGACTGTCTTTACGAGTAGGAGTTAGTTATAATAGGTAAATGGATACACTACAGTGATGCACAGCACATGTGTGTAGTTTTGAGTGAAGGTATTGCTCTATGTTCTGTACTCGGATATACATCTTCTTACAGAAATACTGGCTATATCATATTTCCAGTTCCACTGTATAAGCAATTACTTCTACTACAGGTACTATTTACTCTCTCAATATAGCTGTATACAGTGCCTTGCGAAAGTATTCGGCCCCCTTGAACTTTGCGACCTTTTGCCACATTTCAGGCTTCAAACATAAAGATATAAAACTGTATTTTTTGTGAAGAATCAACAACAAGTGGGACACAATCATGAAGTGGAACGACATTTATTGGATATTTCAAACTTTTTTAACAAATCAAAAACTGAAAAATTTGGCGTGCAAAATTATTCAGCCCCTTTACTTTCAGTGCAGCAAACTCTCTCCAGAAGTTCAGTGAGGATCTCTGAATGATCCAATGTTGACCTAAATGACTAATGATGATAAATACAATCCACCTGTGTGTAATCAAGTCTCCGTATAAATGCACCTGCACTGTGATAGTCTCAGAGGTCCGTTAAAAGAGCAGAGAGCATCATGAAGAACAAGGAACACACCAGGCAGGTCCGAGATACTGTTGTGAAGTAGTTTAAAGCCGGATTTGGATACAAAAAGATTTCCCAAGCTTTAAACATCCCAAGGAGCACTGTGCAAGCGATAATATTGAAATGGAAGGAGTATCAGACCACTGCAAATCTACCAAGACCTGGCCGTCCCTCTAAACTTTCAGCTCATACAAGGAGACGACTGATCAGAGATGCAGCCAAGAGGCCCATGATCACTCTGGATGAACTGCAGAGATCTACAGCTGAGGTGGGAGACTCTGTCCATAGGACAACAATCAGTCGTATATTGCACAAATCTGGCCTTTATGGAAGAGTGGCAAGAAGAAAGCCATTTCTTAAAGATATCCATAAAAAGTGTTGTTTAAAGTTTGCCACAAGCCACCTGGGAGACACAAACATGTGGAAGAAGGTGCTCTGGTCAGATGAAACCAAAATTGAACTTTTTGGCAACAATGCAAAACGTTATGTTTGGCGTAAAAGCAACACAGCTCATCACCCTGAACACACCATCCCCACTGTCAAACATGGTGGTGGCAGCATCATGGTTTGGGCCTGCTTTTCTTCAGCAGGGACAGGGAAGATGGTTAAAATTGATGGGAAGATGGATGGAGCCAAATACAGGACCATTCTGGAAGAAAACCTGATGGAGTCTGCAAAAGACCTGAGACTGGGACGGAGATTTGTCTTCCAACAAGACAATGATCCTAAACATAAAGCAAAATCTACAATGGAATGGTTAAAAAATAAACATATCCAGGTGTTAGAATGGCCAAGTCAAAGTCCAGACCTGAATCCAATCGAGAATCTGTGGAAAGAACTGAAAACTGCTGTTCACAAATGCTCTCCATCCAACCTCACTGAGCTCGAGCTGTTTTGCAAGGAGGAATGGGAAAAAAATTCAGTCTCTCGATGTGCAAAACTGATAGAGACATACCCCAAGCGACTTACAGCTGTAATCGCAGCAAAAGGTGGCGCAACAAAGTATTAACTTAAGGGGGCTGAATAATTTTGCGCGCCCAATTTTTCAGTTTTTGATTTGTTAAAAAAGTTTGAAATATCCAATAAATGTCGTTCCACTTCATGATTGTGTCCCACTTGTTGTTGATTCTTCACAAAAAATACAGTTTTATATCTTTATGTTTGAAGCCTGAAATGTGGCAAAAGGTCGCAAAGTTCAAGGGGGCTGAATACTTTCGCAAGGCACTGTATATACCCATCACACACACTGCAGCTTCACCTTTCTGTGAAGCTGATAATACCTGAAGAAACTAAGGGAAATTAGTCACAGCCCCACCTTCAACCACCCCCTTCTCTCAGAGAACAGTGTTTACTATTTACTGGTTTACTATTTCCTGTGGTAATATTGGGGTGAGACATGTGGGTAGATGTTTACCTACTCTGCAGGGTGAAGGCCACGGAACAACTCAGCACTTGTTCAGCGGGTCCAGGCCGACTTTGGTCCCATAATGGCGGCAGATGTGCATGAATTGACCCTTGACCCAGTGGTAAACACGATCAATGACTGACACCCCCTCCATATGGTGAAGAATAACAAACCACCTCTCAATGCCTGCTCTGTTCCTCTCCACAAACTCGCACACACTGCAGACTGGGCTGGGCGTTTCTCGGATTGCATCCTACCTGTCAGATTGATCCTACCAGCTGATGTGTCAGCACCACCTGTTCTCACTACTGGTGTCCACCATGGCTCGGTTCTTGGCCCTCTCCTCTTTTCTCTATACACCAAGTCACTTGGCTTCGTCATATCCTCACATGGTCTCTACTATCATTGCTATGCAGATGACATTCAACTACTTTTGTCCTTCACCCCTTCTGGTACCTAGGTGGCGACACTCATCTCTGCGTGCCTGGCAGACATCTCAGCTTGGATAAAGGCCCACCACCTCAAGCTCAACCTCAACAAAAAGGAGCTGCTCTTCCTCCCAGGGAAGGCCTGCCTACTCCAAGACCTCTCCATCACAGTTGACAACTCTACGGTGTCCCCATCCCAGAGTGCAAAGAACCTCTGCTTGACCCTGGACAACATCCTGTCGTTCTCTGAAAACATCAAAGCAGTACTCTTGCTGGTTCACGCTCTACAACATCAATAGAGTACGACCCTTCCTCACCCATGAAGCGTCACAGGTTCTAATCTGGGCACTTGTCATCTCCCACGTAGACTACTTCAACTCTCTGCTGGCTGGGCTCCCCACTTGTGCCATCAGACCCCTGTAACTCATCCAGAACACTGCAGCCCGTCTGGTGTTCAACCTTCCCAAGTTCTCCCATGTCAACCCGCTCCTTCACGCTCTCCACTGGCTCCCAGTCGAAGCTCGCACCTACTTCTAGACCCTGGTGCTTGCCTATGCAGACGCAAGGGGAACTGCCCCTCCCTAACTTCAGGTTCAAACCCTACACTTCAACCCTCTGGACTCTTGGCCGTTCCACCCCAGCAGAAATCCGTCTGAAAATTCCGTCTGAAATTCATCTTCACCAAGTATCTTGTTTAAATCCCACAGTGAGTTCTGTTATGCATTATCAAAAATGATGGTTCCATGGCTCCTCTTTCTTTAACCTGCGTGTGTCAGTGAGTTTGTGTGTGAATGTGTGTGCGTGTCCATGCATGTGTGTACATGAATGCATAACCATATCTCTCTGTGTGTGTATATGCATGTGTGTCTGTATCTGTATTTGTGTGTGAAGGGACACTTGCACACATGTGTACAGTATGTGATGGGGGAGCCTTCAGAGTCTTCTGTGTATACGTTGGTGGGTGTGCACAGTCTGTGTGGAGAGAGTTCTACCCAGCTATACTCACTGGCTGAGCCTGCAGAGAGGGAGGAGCTCTTCCTCTCAGGCTGTTGCTGCTGCAGGCATAGCAAAGGAAACAGAGAGAGAGAGAACGAGACAGAGAGAGAGCGAGAGTAAGGGGGAGGAGAGGGCAGTACCATTGCTGCATCAGTGCCACAGCAGAATGGAGCAGTAAAGGGCTATCGTTTCCTCCTTATTATTTTTCCTCTAAACACTCACTGGTTCAAAAGAGGTTTGGAATCAGAGACTGGAGCTCCTTGCACCGCTGGATGCTCTACTATACTCCTCCTATCCTCCTACTCTCTGTGGATGCTGTGGTATTCTGGATTTCTATTTCTTTGCTTCTCTCCTGCAAAGCACTTCTGCTGCTGCTACTTCTAGACATTTACGGCACTGTTTTGGTTGGAATGTGTTTCTGGCTTCTGATGACTGTTTTTGTCCGTTAAATCTCTCTCTACACTGGTTATAATTTCGCCGAGGAATTATAGATCCAGACTTTTAGATGACCTCCGGGACTCCTTGAACTCCACCTGCGGGTATTGTATAGGGCATGCACAGAAGTTGACATCCAGAGATTGTGTTTGTATGCACCTCTGCAGCTCAGTGGGAAGGAGAGAGGACTAGAGGTGGAACCGAAACTAGTGGGTAGACAGACTACTGCAGCCATGTGTACTGTACACACCAGAGCCTGCATGTGCTAGGTTAGCCCACCAGAAGGCTGGCTGATACTGGCACACGACTCAATTACATACACACACCCAGAGACAAACACTCATACACAGCAACATTCTCTGCTGTTCTCAGTGCGCAACAGAGGACAACGTTTGCTACTGTAAGACTGCATTGCACTCTGAGGCCAGAAAAGTGAAAAAAGAGACTAGAAGGAGAGGAGCAGCAGAGAAGAGGAGGGGAAGAAACAACCATTGAGTAGCGGCTTACCTCCAGGGGGAACTAAAGTGCAAGGGAGAGGAGCACGGATTGATGAACTGACCGTCTGGTTAAAGAGAGAGAAACTGACCATCTGGTTAAAGAGAGAGAAACTCTCCATCTGGTTAAAGAGAGAGAAACTCTCCATCTGGTTGAAGAGAGAGAAACTGACCATCTGGTTAAAGAGAGAGAAACTGACCATCTGGTTAAAGAGAGAGAAACTGACTATCTGGTTGAAGAGAGAGGAACTGACAATCTGGTTAAAGAGAGAGAAACTGACCATCTGGTTAAAGAGAGAGTAACTGACCATCTGGTTAAAGAGAGAGAAACTCTCCATCTGGTTGAAGAGAGAGAAACTGACCATTTGGTTAAAGAGAGAGTAACTGACCATCTGGTTAAAGAGAGAGAAACTGACCATCTGGTTAAAGAGAGAGAAACTCTCCATCTGGTTGAAGAGAGAGTAACTGACCATCTGGTTAAAGAGAGAGAAACTGACCATCTGGTTAAAGAGAGAGTAACTGACCATCTGGTTAAAGAGAGAGTAACTGACCATCTGGTTAAAGAGAGAGTAACTGACCATCTGGTTAAAGAGAGAGAAACTGACCATCTGGTTAAAGAGAGAGTAACTGACCATCTGGTTAAAGAAAGTGATAAACGCCGTAATAAGAGATGAGAGCAGAACTGAACTGACCGGTCTGTTTCCCGCAGCTCCAACATGAACTCTTCCTCCTCTGATGTGAACCAAAGCAGCTCTCCTTTCTGCCTGCTGGGCCTGGGCTACTCCTACAACCTCAACACCTGTGTGCTGGAGGTGTCCGTCATTCTCTTCCTCACCATCCTCATCATCAGCGGCAACCTGGTGGTGATCTTTGTGTTCCACTGTGCTCCACTGCTTCACCACCACACCACCAGCCACTTCATCCAGACCATGGCCTACGCAGACCTCCTGGTGGGGGTGAGTTGTCTGGTGCCCTCCCTGTCCCTGCTCCACTACCTCAAGGGGCTGGACGAGGAGCTCACCTGTAAGGTGTTTGTCTACGTGGTGTCTGTGCTGAAGAGTGTGTCCATGGCGTCTCTGGCGTGTATTAGTGTTGACCGCTACATCGCTATCACACGGCCGTTCTCCTATGCTACGCTGGTCACACCATGTCGCCTGCGGGTCTGTATCGGCCTCATCTGGCTCTACTCCGCCCTCATCTTCCTGCCCTCCCTCTTCGGGTGGGGGAAGCCTGGCTACCACGGAGATATATTTCGCTGGTGTGCGACCTCGTGGCAGACCGATCCAGGCTTCAGCTCATTCATCGTGGCTGTGCTGTATGCTCCAGCCACCCTCACTGTGTGTTTCACCTATGGGAGTATCTTCCTCATCTGCCGTCAGCACACCCGCAAGATCACCCAACGCCTCACACGCTTCGGCCCCCAGGGGAACGAGAGGGGCGAGCGTGGTGAAGGGTGCCTGGATAAGCGCTACGCCATGGTGTTGTTCCGTATTACCAGCGTGTTCTACGTGCTCTGGATGCCCTACATCGTCTACTTCCTGCTGGAGAGCGCCGGCCTCTATTGCCACCTGGTGGTCTCCTTCCTCACCACATGGCTAGCCATCAGCAACAGCTTCTGCAACTGCCTCATCTATAGTCTCTCCAACAGCATGTTCCGGAAGGGCCTGGGCCGCCTGTTCACGTCACTTTTCTCCCCCTGTCTGGAACTGGACTGCTGCACCGAGGGGAGGAAGGGTCCTGCTCCATCCAGCCAGCGCCCAGCCCAGGTCTGCTAGGTGTGACAGTCTCCTACAGACACTGTCTGGTTGGTTAGCTACAGAAAGCTAAGGCCTCGGCTTTAGCTCCTGGTGAGTGCAGTGTATTACTACATTGCATGTCACAGGGTGTCTCGCTACAATGGTAGTGCATAGACCCCTGAGGCCAGGCCAGAGAGGTGCCCATGTCTATGCCCTTCATTTCAGAGGGGTAGTTTACAGAGGGGTGGGGTTTTCTCCAGTCTTTTTCTGCAGTGTTCTCCCAAGCGTGGGCTGTCTGTTTTTGGCTGTGTGGATCACCACTGTGCATGGAGGAGAAGGTGTAAGGTAGTTTAGATGAACATCAGAATGGATCTGAGGAAAAAAGTAGCAACTCCAGTCGTATAGCTCTGGTGCCATGTTTGGCGCCTGTGAATCTTTAGCCTACCAAATATCTTCCAAATGCAAAAAAAAGGACAATATCAGCACAACACGACTTGTATTGTGTAAACCACTGCAGTGAAAAACGTTATTTCAACATTGATGCAAAACTGTTACATTGTGTTCTTTCAGGGTAGACAATAGTGAATCAAAACAAGTATTTCGAAACAAAACTACTAAAAAGACTGTATTTCTTCTCTTAGAAACTGCAACAGACAGTTTCCATTTTGTAGCAGTTATTGAAAAATTCAAATATTTGAGTGTCAAATGATCTGTTAATTAATGATGCTGTGCACGACATTACAGTATTACATACAGAAAGGATACTAGTTACCAGTAACAGTCCGTTTCCAAGAAAATAATTTAGTTTGTTCAGAAGCGTATTTTGTGTATTTTATCAAAAGCATTCTTCTAGGCGGGAATGTTGATGTATAAAATTGCCAATTTTGGTAAGATGGCCGACTCTATGCCCACCGGCATTCTGGTTTATCATGGAGCTATGTCTTCATTCTGCATTCTCAACAAGGAGACAAGTAGATTTATTTGAGAATTGTATATTCTGTCCATATTCCCTCAGGTTGAACATCAGTTGTTTGTTCACCCTTAATTGCTGATGCCTTTAGACTGGTCTTGAAATTGTAAATGCATGACATGCTCCACATTTTAATATGGCAGCAATAACATAGTCAAGATGTTCTTATAGATTGGAATTGCATCATGTTAGGCATGCTACCGATCCAGATGCACAACAAAATACAAAGAGAGACGCACTCATTACCGTGTGCATGCTGACTACTTACAGTCGAGCTATTCTCTCCCTCTGTGCTCCTTGGCTTCTGATATCTGTACAGATGAACTGAGTGGAGGAGTAGCACATTAATCAGAGGTCTAGACTGTCCTTCTAGAAGGCAGAAGGGTCATGGAGACAATGTGTTTCTAAGGGTTTCATGTGAAGTAGGTTTAGGTGGAACTCCAGTGGGTCTCGAAGGCTTGTAATGGACAGTAGATTTGTGAATTGCTTATAGGTTTCTATGTGAACTAAGTTAGATCTGATATGTAGGATAGGAGAGCAGACTTTGGTCAGTGTAAACTTCATTGAAACAATACAATAAAAGGTGCAACGGTGATTGTTTTGTATGTGCGGGACTCTTCTTATATGACGAACCCATGGGTACCCAGGTGTAGACAACCTCACACGCACAGTAGAGCAAGCTAGGGCCAACCTACCGTGGCAGTTAAGCAAAGAGCATTTTAAGATGTGTCTGCAGTGCAGCACTCTGTATTCTTATCCCCAGGAAAGATTGCATTCCATTCTAGGAATTTCAAGAACCACAAGGACAGCATGCAGGCATCTTTTTACTATAGCGTATATGCAAAGCTTGTATACAACATCTGTTATGTTTCAAAAATGAACTGTTCTGTATGTTTTTGGATATCTGTTGTAAGAATAGTGTGTCACTGTGGAGTTATGACAGTTAATATAGGATAATCCTAGATTTTTTTCAAATAAATGCTATGGAAATGACTTTTTCCGGCTATAGCCTACACAACAATTTATGATGGTTTTTAAATAGCATATTATACAGTATTTCCTTTAGGTCGTCTAGTTTTCAGAAACGTCACCTTTCCGGGAACGACCTTTGTAGTTCAAGAAAACAGATTTATTTTTGTATGGGTCTTTATGGCTGTGTTTACACAGCCACACTAAGAACCCAATTCAGATTTTTTTCCTGACTGTCCACACTCAGTTTTATATGTGACCCATATCAGATTTGAGCATTCTATCTGAAGTGGCACATAGATTCAATGCTCCTTTCCTGTCAGTGTTCCTTAACATTTTTGGGTAGTCGTCTTGGTAACGGCACTTCAGAGCAAAAAAATCTGATCTGTGCGTCCAGACTGAGGTTGCATATGGAGCATCAGAACTGTATCAGAATTGAGATCCACATATGGATGTGGTATAAATCTGAACTCAAAAGATGAGATTCCAAAAGATCAGATTTACACAGGAAAAAGGCCATGTCAGAAAAGAGTCTGTATTTAATTAGAATATTTGGAAAGATGTCTGTTTTTCCTCAGGGGCCATCTGTAGGGCTTCCTTCTCCCCATGCTGCTGTCTCTGTTTGTCTGTTTGTGCAGTGGGGGTCTGTGCAATACAAGTCTCTGTCGTCTCCCAACTCTTCTCAAGACAGTAAAAACATATCAGTAGTGGTATTACTTTTATTTATTTACATTTTTTCCAGGCAGGTCCATTTATAACCAATTCTTATTTACAATGACTGCCGGGGCCTGCCACAAAAGGGCTCTTCTTGGATATCTAACACAAGCTTGTTGGTAAACTGCATTATGCGCATGTGATATTTGATATCTATCTGTATCTGATTGGAGAGTAGTTCTGCATTATCTGGCTCACATGACTGTTCTAGAATGGGAGCATGTAGTGTGTGTTCTATTGCGCTCAAATGACTAGAAACGTGAGCGTTTGTTTTATACTGAGCTCACATGAATGCTCTTCAATGGGAAAGTACAGTACTCAATGTACTTTAGGTTACACTTCATTTTAAGGGGTTCTTATTACAGTGCAATTACATGTGTAATTACTTACACATTAATATAATTACTTACCCATTAATATAATTACTTACCCATGAATATAATTACTTACCCATGAATGTAATTACTTACCCATGAATGTGCACTGTTGAAAATATATCTCCACTCAATGTTATTGCTAGCACTTGCCACCAAAATAAAGTGTACCATCTGGGTTAACTTGGTCATCCCAGATGAGGAAAAACACACTATTTCAAGCATACTGTAGTACATGGAATGTTTGCCTAAGTACAATGTAATTATTAGGTGTTACACAGGATTTAGCTAGTTATAATGAAGTGTATCTTGAGTGGTACTTACTTGTAACTAATGTGTACTTGTATAGTACACTACCCATCCTGACAACCTGGCCCTCATTTGAAAGCTTTTGGAAGTTTCACTTCATATCTGTACCTTATTGTGAAAGGAAGTGAAACTTCCAGAAACATTGAAATGAGGGCAGGTTTGGGATGGGGAGTTGTAATGTATTTAGATTGGAACCGCGACCACCATCTCAACTCTCCTATGAATTCTGATAAGGAATGAATTATCATTAATTCTGAGGAATACAGAGAGATAATGGCCAAACTTCATGAAATATAAAATGTTTCCTGGTGTTGTGTTTTTAATTAACGTGTAACTGAACAACTAGTTTTTTATACATACTGAACAGGAAAGAGACTTTTGCTTTGCTGCCACCATTACAAACTCCACAAGTGATGTTTTATTGCACATTTTAACTAAAATATAAGGTGGAACAATGCTGGTTTTCCAATGTAAAAAGCAAGCTCTTCAACAAATGTTCTGTACCTCACGTGTTGGTGACTGTACCTGACGTGATGATACGTACTGTATGTATTTTATGACAATTACTGATGACCATTGTGATTCTGATTGTAGCCTGCAACCAACAACTAAATGTGACTTTACCTGCTGGAGCACTTTTTGGCCAATTTCTTTTATGTTGTGTGCGTTTTTGCTTTAGCATGTGGGCAATGAGAAAATGTTTCCTCAAATTGACAGGGCACGGACTCTACCCTCTGTTTTTCAGGCTCATCTGTCCACACACATACAAACAAATACACGCACGCACGCACGCACACACACATACACACACACACACACACACCTCTGTAGTGTTTCTCTCCCTCACACACAAGGTGTGTTGATGTAGTGGTGCTGTGGTGCTGCAATGGCTGTGAGGTAACCATGTCGGAGTGTATGTCAAGCCAGAAATAGAGGGAATACGAGCATTGATGTTTATCGTGACAAGGCTGGCTGGATCGCTGGATGCTGCCAACCTGATCCAGGTCTGAGTCACCGCCCATGGACGGGATGGCGGCTGTCGTCGGTGGGAACCTCCGATGTGGAACCTGCGATATCCCTCCTGCCTACTGGAAGTTCTTTGTTTATTACCCTTTCTTCCTTGCTTTCTTTCTTGTTGGTTTTACCCTTTTTTCTAATCTAAATGGGAACTGGGGTTCTGATAGCTGAGAGAGCGTGAGAGCGAGAACAATCTTAGGTAAGTTTGTTGTTTATGCCCAATTAATGTGGATGTTCCCTCAGTACACAGAAATAGCCAACAGCAACTTAATCTCTGATGTGAAGCTGCTGCAGTCAGACAAGCTTTGCTGTAGCAAATGTACAGTACATTCTGCCGGAGGGCACATGACTACAAACCACAGTTACAATAACCCTACCACTACAAACCAGTTACAATAGCCCGACCACTACAAACCACAGTTACAATAGCCCTACCACTACAAACCCCAGTTACAATAGCCCGACCACTACAAACCACAGTTACAATAGCCCTACCACTACAAACCCCAGTTACAATAGCCCTACCACTACAAACCCCAGTTACAATAGCCCTACCACTACAAACCACAGTTACAATAGCCCTACCACTACAAACCACAGTTACAATAGCCCTACCACTACAAACCACAGTTACAATAGCCCTACCACTACAAACCAAATCAAATTGTATTTGTCACATACACATGGTTAGCAGATGTTACTGCGAGTGTAGCGAGTGTACCACAGTTACAATAACCCTACCACTACATACCACAGTTACAATAACCCTACCACCGCAGGCTAACCACTATACACTTATTAATGTACTGTAGAATGATTTGTCTAAATCACATTACTTTTTGTACAAGACACTTGATATGGCAAACAAACAAGCAAGTAAAGTTCATGGTAGGTGGTTGATTATTGTGTGAAGATTTCCATTTGAGATGAAATGGAAATGAATGGGCCAGTAGAATAACAGTACTGTACTGTAACCTAGCTCTCAGCCCGGTCTGGTAGCTCTCATCCACTTCCTCAGCAGTTTCAGGAAACCCTACCACCCAACACTGTTTTATCTCGCAAACAGTCACATAATTTAAAATAAAAACATGGCAAGAAAGAATCCCTCCTTAAACTATACAGTAAATATATCAAGTGAAGTCAGAGTAGGATGAGAGATGAGCTGAGAGGTGTTGAGCTTGAGACAACACTCTGGATCCTCTCTCCCCTTCTCCTCTCTGATTTCCTCAATCAACCCAGAGCTGGTGAACATGATGGAGCCAGCCCCAATCTATTATTCATAGAGGCTTTTCTGGTCCACATAAACATAGCATGAATAATTGAGCTACAGGTAATTAATCATTGAAAAGAGCAGGATTGTAATCTATGTGGCACTCTGTACATGGTTGGATGCCTGGGTCTGGGCGCCAGCCGACAGGCCCTGTAGTATACTGTAATCCTTGCAACAGCTCATCTCCCTTTGCCTTTGGAAATGTGAAATGGCACTATTCCAGACTTCATCATTTAATGCAGACTATACCAGAACCTATGGCAATGCAGTTCTTCTGAAGACTTGGTCCTGTAACTCAATGGAGCACAGTGAGATGAGGACATGGATCTCTCGCAGTAAACATGTAGACATGCTGTAAAGGGGAACTCACTCTCAGTGAACAGTAGATTAAATACGCTCACTGGCCAGTTTATTAGCTACACCCATCTAGTACCGGGTTGGACCCTCCTTTAGCTTCAGAACAGCCTGAATTATCTGGGGAATGGATTCTAGAAGTTGAACATGTTCCACAGGGATGTTGGTCCATGCCATCACGCAGTTGCTGCAGATTTGGCAGCGGTACACCACCACCAGCCTGTACCGTTGACACCAGGTCATGCTGCTTACGCCAAATCCTGACTCTGCCATCACCATGACGCAACAGGAAGCAGGATGCATCGAACCAGGCAATGTTTTTTCACTCCTCAATTGTGCAACGTTGGTGATCGCGTGCTCACTGGAGCAGCTTCTTCTTGTTATTAGCTGATATGAGTGGAACCTGGTGTGGTCGTCTGCTGCAATAGCCCATCCGTGACAACAATCGACGGGTTTTGTGTTCTGAGATGCCGTTCTGCACACCACTGTTGTACTGTGCTGTCATTTGTCTGTTTTTGGTCTGCCCATTAGTTTGCCATTCTCCTTCTACCTCAGCTCAATGAGCTGTTTTCACCCACAGGACTGCCGCTGACTGGATTATCTTTTGACACACCATTCTTGGGAAACCCTAGACACTGTTATGCGTGAAAAGCCCAGGAGGCCGTTTCTGAGATACTGGATACAGCGTGCCTGCCATCGACGATCATAACCCACTCAAAGCTGCTTAGGTCACTCGTTTTGCCCATTCTAACTTTCAATCAAACAGTAACTGAATGCTTCGATGCCTGTTTTATATACTATAGCAAGCCATGGTCACATGACTCTCTGTCTGTAGAAGTGAACGTGTGATGTACCTAATAATAATAAACTGGTTGATAAGTGTATAGTAGTAGTGGTATCGAATCCCAATGTGGAATGGTAACTGCTACACAGTTACCATTCCATTTACATAAGTATTCAGACCCTTTACTCAGTGCTTTGTTGAAGCACCTTTGGCAGCAATTACAGCCTTGAATCTTCTTGGATATGACTCTACAATCTTGGCACACCTGTATTCTGGGAGTTTCTCAAGCTCTGTCAGGTTGGATGGGGAGTGTTGCTGCACAGCTATTTTCAGGTCTCTCCAGAGATGTTCGATCGGGTTCAAGTACGGGCTCTGGCTGGGCCATTCAAGGACATTCAGAGACTTGTCACGAAGTCACTCCTGCATTGTCTTGAATTTGTGCTTAGGGTTGTTGTCCTGTTGGAAGGTGAACCTTCGCCTCAGTCAGGTCCTGAGCGCTCTAGAGCAAGTTTTCATCAAGGATCTCTCTGTACTTTGCTCCGTTCATCTTTGCCTAGATCCTGACTAGTCTCCCTGACACTGAAAAACATTCCCACAGAATGATACTGCCACCACCATTCCTCACCGTAGGGATGGTGCCAGGTTTCCTCCAGAAGTGACGCTTGGCATCAAATCAAATCCCAAATCAAATCAAATTTTATTTGTCATATACACATGGTTAGCAGATGTTAATGCGAGTGTAGCGAAATGCTTGTGCTTCTAGTTCCGACAATGCAGTAATAACCAACAAGTAATCTAACTAACAATTCCAAAACTACTGTCTTATACACAAGTGTAAGGGGATAAAGAATATGTACATAAAGATATATGAATGAGTGATGGTACAGAGCAGCATAGGCAAGATACAGTAGATGGTATCGAGTACAGTATATACATATGAGATGAGTATGTAAACAAAGTGGCATAGTTAAAGTGGCTAGTGATACATGTATTACATAAAGATGCAGTAGATGATATAGAGTACAGTATATACGTATACATATGAGATGAATAATGTAGGGTATGTAACATTATATTAGGTAGCATTGTTTAAAGTGGCTAGTGATATATTTTACATCATTTCCCATCAATTCCCATTATTAAAGTGGCTGGAGTTGAGTCAGTGTGTTGGCAGCAGCCACTCAATGTTAGTGGTTGCTGTTTAACAGTCTGATGGCCTTGAGATAGAAGCTGTTTTTCAGTCTCTCGGTCCCAGCTTTGATGCACCTGTACTGACCTCGCCTTCTGGATGATAGCGGGGTGAACAGGCAGTGGCTCGGGTGGTTGTTGTCCTTGATGATCTTTATGGCCTTCCTGTAACATCGGGTGGTGTAGGTGTCCTGGAGGGCAGATAGTTTGCCCCCGGTGATGCGTTGTGCAGACCTCACTACCCTCTGGAGAGCCTTACGGTTGTGGGCGGAGCAGTTGCCATACCAGGCGGTGATACAGCCCGCCAGGATGCTCTCGATTGTGCATCTATAGAAGTTTGTGAGTGCTTTTGGTGACAAGCCGAATTTCTTCAGCCTCCTGAGGTTGAAGAGGCGCTGCTGCGCCTTCTTCACGATGCTGTCTGTGTGGGTGGACCAATTCAGTTTGTCTGTGATGTGTATGCCGAGGAACTTAAAACTTACTACCCTCTCCACTACTGTTCCATCGATGTGGATAGGGGGGTGTTCCCTCTGCTGTTTCCTGAAGTCCACAATCATCTCCTTAGTTTTGTTGATGTTGAGTGTGAGGTTATTTTCCTGACACCACACTCCGAGGGCCCTCACCTCCTCCCTGTAGGCCGTCTTGTCATTCAGGGCAAAGAGTTCAGTCTTGGTTTCATCCGACCAGAGAATCTTGTTTCTCATGGTCTGAGAGTCTTTAGGTGCCTTTTGGCGATCTCCAAGCGGGCTGTCATGTGCCTTTTACTGCGGAGTGGCTTCCATCTGGCCACTCTACCATAAAAGCCTGATTGGTGGAGTGCTGCAGAGATGGTTGTCCTTCTGAAAGTTTCTCCCTCCCATCTCCACAGAGGACCTCTAGAGCTCTGTCAGAGTGACCATCGGGTTCTTGGTCACCTCCCTGACCAAGGCCCTTCTCCCCCGAGTTTGGTCGGGTGGCTACCTCTAGGAAGAGTCTTGGTGGTTCCAAACTTCTTCCATTTAAGAATAATGGAGGCCATTGTGTTCTTGGGGACCTTCAATGCTGCAGACATTTTTTGGTACCCTTCCCCAGATCTGTGCCTTGCCACAATCCTGTCTCGGAGCTCTACGGACAATTCCTTCGACCTCATGGCTTGGTTTTTGCTCTGACAGGCACTTTCAACTGTGGGACCGCAACACAGGTTGTGTGCCTTCCAAATCATGTCCAATCAATTGAATTTACCACAGGTGGACTCCAAGTTGTAGAAACATCTCAAGGATGATCAATGGAAACAGGATGTACCTGAGCTCAATTTCAAGTCTCATCGCAAAGAGTCTGAATACTTATGTTTAATTAATAAGTTAGTAAGGTTTTTCAAAAAACTTGCTTTCGCTTTGTCATGATGGGCTATTGTGTGTAGATTGCTGAGGATTATTATATTTTAATATAGAATAAGGCTGTAACATAACAAAATATGGAAAAAGTCAAGGGATCTGAATACTTTCTGAAGGTGCTGTATGCCCATGCATCCACATTAATACAGGCCTGGGTTGATAAATAATTCAGTGTGCATGAGTTTGAAGGTAGGAGAAAGAGAGAACTAGTGTACAGCCCCTTCAGATAGTATCCACACTGCTTTACTTTTTCAAAATGTTGTTGTTATACCATGAATTTAAAATGTATTAAATGTTATTTTCTGTCACTGGCCTACACCAGAGCATGTGAGAAGAGTTGAGTGGTCGGAAATCCAGCTCATCACTCATGGAAAGGTGTTTGAACACCGCTCCAGCGCTCCACATCCTTCTGCTCCACTAAAAAACACTCCTCTCTCACAGAAAAAAACTGCTGCTCCAAATTCGCTCCATTCATTAAAATCACAATTTAACCACAACATTCATCCATTTTTTTGGACTATCTCCACCTACCATTTGGTTTTGAAGTATTTAAACTAAACCATATGATTTGAATGAAAAGTATTATATTAAACACTAAAAAGGGTGAATGTAAGAAGCGCTCATAATTTCAAATAGGCTACATACACCTTTCTTTGGCCGCCTCTCCTTCCAGTTCTCTGCTGCCAATGACTGGAACGAACTACAAAAATCTCTGAAACTGGAAACACTTATCTCCCTCACTAGCTTTAAACACCAGCTGTCAGAGCAGCTCACAGATTACTGCACCTGTACATAGCCCATCTATAATTTAGCCCAAACAACTACCTCTTTCCCTACTGTATGTATATTATTTATTTATTTTGCTCCTTTGCACCCTATTATTTTTATTTCTACTTTGCACATTCTTCCACTGCAGATCTACCATTCTAGTGTTTTACTTGCTATATTGTATTTACTTTGCCACCATGGCCTTTTTTTTGCCTTTACCTCCCTTATCTCACCTCATTTGCTCACATCTTATATTGACTTCTTTCTACTGTATTATTGACTGTATGTTTGTTTTACTCCATGTGTAACTCTGTGTTGTTGTATTTTTCGAACTGCTTTGCTTGATCTTGGCCAGTTCGCAATTGTAAATGAGGACTTGTTCTCAACTTGCCTACCTGGTTAAATAAAAGTGAAATAAATAAAAATAAAAACATGCCATATTAAACAGCATATAAACACATATAAACACTATAAACACTCTAAAGGTCAGGACCACTCTAAAGGTCAGGAGCCAGACAGGGAGCCTAATTATTTAGGCTATATTATTTCAAGGCTATAGCCTACAAAGAATTAAATTGTGAAGCATTTGCAAGTGCAACACACTAGACTGGTAGGGAGTCAGGGACATTAAGCGTTCAGCATTTAAACAACATTTAGCTGTATTAAATCATTAAAGTCTTTAAATTGCAAATTTTTGCTGTGAATTACTTAGAATTAAATATACATTTAACAAAAAGTGCCTTATTAGGCTCAGTCTACATTGCCTCTTAATTCATTTTTAGAAACACTGTGCCAGCAGAGCCACTGGGGATGCTCAACACCGTTTTGGCCACACTTGCCAGGCTGGGCATGGATGCAGATGGTTTTTTTCTTCTATAGGTAGGCCTAAAGGTTTTTAGGCAAAATAACCAAATCAAAATGGAAAGCTCCTTGAAAGTTGGATTATGACCTATTGTGTAAAATAGATAATAGAACAAAAATGAATAAAACTTTTAAGAGATCAGATTTTTCATTTATAAATACTACAATGACACACTTAGTTATCTACCTGCCTACCTCCTTCCTTTGTTTTAGCATTAGCATATACATTCCCAATTGGCAGATGAGTAAAACATTTAAAGCAGTCATTGAATATTTATTTGAGCATGATGAAGTTATTAAACTTTGGATGGTGTATCAATACATCCAGTCACTACAAAGATACAGGCGTCCTTCTTAACTCAATTGCCGAAGAGGAAGGAAACCACTCAGAGATTTCAACAGTTACAGAGTTTAATGGCTGTGATAGGAGAAAACTGAAGATAGATCAGTAGCATTTTAGTTACTCCACAATACTAACTTAATTGACAGATTGAAAAGAAGGAAGCCTGTACATAATACCAATATTCCAAAAGATGCATCCTGTTTGCAACAAGGCACTAAAGTAATACTGCAAGAAATGTGTCAAAGCAATACATTTTGTGTCCTGAATACAAAGTGTTATGTTTGGGGCAAATCCAATACAACACATTATGCTTGTAATTGTTATGAACCGGGGAGTTTTTCAGGATAAACAGAACTGGAATGGAGCTATAGGCACAGGCAAAATGCTAGAGGAAAACCAGGCTAATGGGGATCCTAATAAATTAAATCTAAATTCAATCAAAATTCAGCCTGCTTTCCACCAGACACTGGGAGACGAATTCACCAACCAGCAGGACAATAACCTAAAACATAAGGCCAAATCTAAACTGGAGTTGCCTACCAAGAGGAGAGTGAATGTTCCTGAGTAGCCAAGTTACCGTTACACTAATTAAAAATCTATGGTAAAACCTGAAAACGGCTGTCTAGCCATGATCAACAACCAATTGGATACAGATTGAACATTTTTGAAAGAATAATGGTCAAATGTTGCACAATCTAGTTGTGGAAAGCTCTTCGAGACTTACCCTGAAACACTTACAGCTGTAATCACTGCCAAAGGTGCATCTACAAGGTAAATTAGATATTTCTGTATAAAATGTTCAATATATTTGCTAAAAATGTCTAAAAACATGTTTTTACTTTGTCTTTATGGGGTATTTATTGTGTGTAGATGGGTGGTAGAAAAAAAGCAATTTCATCCATTTTGAATTCAGGCTGTAACAAAACAAAATGTGGAATACGTCAAAGGGGTATGAATATTTTCTGAAGCCACTGTACATAAAGGTAAGATCTAATGGGAGGGACTCAGATAAGCGAAGGGAAAAGTAATACATGATGCCCCCAACTCAACAATGCCATTTACAGCATGAATCTCCCTACTTCAGTCACCACGGCTAAGTTTCACATTTTCATATTTTTATACTGTAACAACCCTACCTAGCAAAAGTATTACAATTCGGGCCCTCATGGTCCCATAGCATCACTGGGTTTCATTCTTCCGCTTTAATCAACCAATCTCGGACCTATAGCTTGATCCGATCCCTGAGCCAGTTAAGTCCTGATACCTGACATGCTATCTCTTTACATCATGAGATTCTACAGCTCAATAGTTCCACATCTCTTAGAAGGCGGCAGGCTCTGCCCAGGCAACCCTGGGAACTGGGCCGCTAAGAAGACAGAGCTGCAGGTTCTTCCCCACTGCCCTTCTTTTTACACCCCCTGAGGTAGAGGAGGCAGTAGATGGAGCCATGAAGACTTTGACTCCAGACCAAATCAATTTGCCTGAGGCTTCCTAGCTGCCCAGACTGTCCAGCGGCCCCCTTACACCACACAACAGTGACCAGTGTTAATGACGTGACAGAGAGCGGCTGTTGATGATGCTATTTCTCTCCTTTATCTATCCAGTAAGCCTCATGATCTCTAGGTGCAGTAAATTAGAAGCACCAGAAACACTACAGAATTTAGAGAGCAAAACAAAGCAGCTCATTCAACTAATTGATGTTGACGTTATAACAGAAAAACTACCGTGGGAAGATTTAACAGGCTTTTCTGGTCTTCTGCTTCATTGATAGATAATGGAATCATTGTCCTAATGGTGTTGGGGTTTCTTGTGTCCGGTCTTGAGTCCAGTCTCATAAATTTCAAGTGCAAACATCATACTGTATCTCTTTCTGGCTTAAAATGACTTCTTATAAACACAACACAGTGCTAGTGATTTATAGTGCATAAACAAAGCAGCATATTCCCTTGCTGCTGACTTCATGTTACTACAATTGTCAGCGTAAGATTTGAATAGACTTTGTATGCTATCCATTGAAAGGGGATGATGAGATCATGTATTGTACTGTGGATTGTATAGGTTATATAAAAAGAAAGCACAGAGGTTTACATTGTTATCAAACAGTCAATAAAAACTGAGGAAATCCAGAGCCATCTAGTGGACATGACTTATTACTGTGCAATGAACCCACGATTAGCCTCCTAAACATGTTCAGGATACAATGAGGTGAGTTCTACAGTGCCTTGCAAAAATATTCACCCCCTTTGCTATGAAGCCCACTATGAAGCCCCTAAAAAAGATCTGGCGCAACCAATTACCTTCATAAGTTACATAATTAGTTAAATAAAGTCCACCTTTGTGCAATCTAAGTGTCACATGATCTGTCACATGATCTCAGTATATATAAAGCTGTTCTGAAAGACCCCAGAGTCTGCAACTCCACTAAGCAAGGGGTACCACCAAGCAAGCAGCACCATGAAGACCAAGGAGCTCTCCAAACAGGTCAGGGACAAAGTTGTGGAGAAGTACAGATCAGGGTTGGGTTATAAAAAAATATCCGAAACTTTGATCACCCCACGGAGCACCATTAAAACCATTATTGAAAAAGGAAAGAATATGACACCACAACAAACCTGCCAAGAGAGGGCCGCCCACCAAGACTCATGGACCAGGCAAGGAGGGCATTAATCAGAGAGGCACCAAAGATAACCCTGAAGAAGCTGCAAAGCTCCACAGTGGAGAATGGGGTATCTGTCCATAGCACCACTTAAAGCAGTACACTCCACAGAGCTGGGCATAAAAAAAATAAGCCAAAATGTTTGGTGTTTGACAAAAGGCGTGTGAGAGACTCCCCAAACATATGGAAGAAGGTACTCTGGTCAGATGAGACAAAAATGTAGCTTTTTGGCCATCAGGGAAAACACTATGTCTGGAGCAAACACAACACCTCCCATCAACCAGAGAATACCATCCACAGTGAAGCATGGTGCTGGCAGCATCATGTTGTGGGGATGTTTTTCATCGGCAGGGACTAGGAAACTTGTCAGAATTGAAGGAATGATGGATGGCGCTAAATACAGGGAAATTCTTGAGGGAAACCTGTTTGTCTTCCAGAGATTTGAGACTGGGACAGAGGTTCACCTTTCAGCAGGACAATGACCCGAAGCATACTGCAGAAGCAACACTCGAGTGATTTAAGGGGAAACATTTAAATGTCTTGGAATGGCCTAGTCAAAGCCCAGACCTCAATCCAATTGAGAATCTGTGGTATGACTTAAAGTGTGTTTGTTTCACAGTAAAACTTATTTTGCATCTTCAAAGTGGTAGGCATGTTGTGTAAATCAAATGATACAAACTCCCCAAAAATCTATTTTCATTCCAGGTTGTAAGGCAACAAAATAGGAAAAATGCCAAGAGGGGTGAATACTTTCGCAAGCCACTGTATTTGTTCCAACGTTTTTCTACTAGATACCATAAGAAAACGGAGCATGTTCTCACACATTATGCATGTTTACAGTTTGCACTATTGTACAGTATGTGCTTTGGTACACAGCCCACCTCCAGTAATATAATATCCTCCCATTTCTTTTACCTTAATTAACTAGGCAAGTCAGTTAAGAACACATTCTTATTTTCAATGATGGCCTATGAACAGTGGGTTAACTGCCTGTTCAGGGGCAGAACGACAAATTTGGACCTTGTCAGCTCGAGGATTTGAACTTGCAACCTTTCGGTTACTCATCCAACACTCTAACCACTAGGCTACACCGCCACCCCCTTTCTTGGACCGTAACCAATACTAAACCAAACTTTGTACTTTTACCTTAGGGTGACAAGGAGGAGGATACTGCCTACCGACAGTTGAAGTCAGAAGTTGACATACACTTAGGTTGGAGTCATTAAAACTCATTTTTCAACCACTCCACAAATTTCAGACAGGACAGGATTGTTTACAGACAGATTATTTCACTTATTCACTGTACCACAATTCCAGTAGGTCAGAAGTTGACTGTACCTTTAAACAGCTTGGAAAATTCCAGAAAATAATGTCATGGCTTTAAAAGCTTCTAATAGGCTAATTGACATCATTTGAGTCAATTGGAGGTGTACCTGTGGGTGTATTTCAAGGTCTACCTTCAAACTCAGTGTCTCTTTGCTTGACATCATAGGAAAATCAAAAGAAATCAGCCAAGACCTCAGAAACAAAATACAGACTTCAACACGTCTGGTTCATCCTTGGGAGCAATTTCCAAATGCATGAAGGTACCACGTTCATCTGTACAATTAATAGTACGCAAGTATAAACACCATGGGACCACACAGCCGTCATACCGCTCAGGAAGGAGACGTGTTCTGTGTCCTAGAGATGAATGTACTTTGATGCATTCAGAACAGCAGCAAAGGACCTTGTGAAGATGCTGGAGGAAACACAAAAGTACAAAAAGTATCTATATCCACAGTAAAACAAGTCCTATATCAACATAACTTGAAAGGCCACTCAGCAAGAAAGAAGCCACTGCTCCAAAACCGCCATAAAAAAGCCAGACTACGGTTTGCAACTACACATTGGGGACAAAGATTGTACTTTTTGGAGAAAGGTCCTCTGGTCAGATGAAACAAAAATAATTATGTTTGGCCATAATGACCATTGTTATGTTTGGAGGAAAAAGGGGGAGGCTTGCAAGGTGAAGAACACCATCCCAACTGTGAAGCACAGGGGTGGCAACATCATGTTGTCGGGGTGCTTTGCTGCAGGAGGGACTGGTGCACTTCACAAAATAGATGGCATCATGAGAAATGGAATTTATGTGAATATATTGAAGCAACATCTCAAGACATCAGTCAGGAAGTTAAAGTTTGGTCGCAAATGGGTCTTCCAAGTTGTTTCAAAATGGTTTAAGGACAACAAAGTCAAGGTATTGATGTGGCCATCACAAAGCCCTGACCTCAATCCTATTGAAAATTTGTGGGCAGAACTGAAAAAGCGTCTGCCAGCAAGGAGGCCTACTAACCTTACTCAGTTACACCAGCTCTGTCAGGAGGAATGGACCAACTTTCACCCAGCTTGTGGAAGGCTACCCGAAACGTTTGACCCAAGTTAAACAATTTAAAGGCAATGCTACTAAATACTAATTGAGTGTATGTACAATTCTGACCCACTCGGACTGTGATAAAATAAATAAAAGCTGAAATAAATCAGTCTACTATTATTCTGACATTTCACATTATTAAAATAAAGTGGTGATCCTAACTGACCCAAGACAGGGAATTTATACCAGGATTAAATGTCAGGAATTTTGAAGAACTGAGTTTAAATGTATTTGGCTAAGGTGTATGTAAACTTCTGACTTCCAAATGGATCTATACTGAACAAAAATATTAATGCAACATGCAACAATTTCAATGAGTTACAGTTCATATAAGGAAATCAGTCAATTGAAATAAATGAATTAGGGCCAAATCTATGGATTTCACGACTGGGCAGGAGTGCAGCCATTGGTGGTTCTGGGAGGGCATAGACCCACCAACTTGGGAGCCTGATTTAGCCAATCAGAATGAAGCTTTATTTCATCAGCTGTCTGTGTGACTGGTCTCAGACGATCCCGCAGGTGAAGTCGGATGTGGAGGTCCTGGGTTGACGCTGTTACACGTGGTCTGCGGTTGTGAGGCTGGTTGGACGTACTGCCAAATCTCTAAAACAATGTTGGAGATGGATTATGGTAGCGAAATTAACATTAAATTCTGCAGTCATCATGCCATTTACATGCTCCCTCAACTTGAGGGATCTGTCACATGTTGTGACACAAAACTGCACATTTTAAAGTGGACTTTTATTGTCCCTAGCATAAGGTGCACCTGTGTAATGATCATGCTGTTTAATCAACTTCTTGATATGCCACACCTGTCAGGTGGATGGATTATCTTGGAAGAAGAGAAATGCCCACAACAGGGATGTACACAAATTTGTGCACCAAATTCTAGACAATAAGCATTTTTGTGCATATGGAACGTTTCTGGGATCTTTTATTTCAGCTCATGATACATGGGGCCAACACTTAATATTTTGCGTTTATATTTCTGTTCAGTATTTTTGAAAGTGGAGTCAATTTGGAGAGAAACCGAAACTGATACCTCCACTGACGACCCTGATCGAGTAGAGGCTAAAGGCCAGTAGAGGGTGCTGCTGCCACACTCCACATGCTTTTCCCAGATGTGCAGGTTTTGGTTCCAGAGCAGCGACTGATTCAACAAAAAAAAAATTATAATAATCAAGCCTTTGAGAAGTTGACATTAGTTGAATCAGGTGTTGGTGTGCTACTTTTACTAAGTAGAGGTTGAAAGCTAATGTTTGTAATTACTAATTAAACCCTGACTAAAAATGAGGAAAATGATTGGCAAGAGAGCTGTAAAGTGATGGAGATCACTGCTGCTCTGAAATGGAACCATATTACATATTGCATTTGAAGTCATTGAAAAAATGACAAACCTAAAAAGTAATTACGTGACCAGAGGATTTATAAAGGGGGCGGAGACGAATTTGTGCCACAACTCATGAGGATCTGTCCCAAACAATCAAACTGGGCCCTTCAGTTGTCAATGGTTTGAAGCAGAGTCTATATTTACAAAACATTGCCATAGGCTTTGGCTTGGAAGTGCTAGAATGCACCCTCCACATGCTAATAATTAATAAATTATCTTGTTCTTAAACCCATGTCTTCAAACACAGCCTGCCACCCGATAGGGGCAGGAGGATTGAGATGGAGGCCCTGAAAAACTGACAGCCCAGCATCTTTTTTTATTTTATATATTTAACCTTTAATTAACTATGCAGGTCAGTTAAGAACAAATTCTTCTTTGCAATGACGACCAAACCCTAACCCGGACGACGCTGGGCAAATTGTGTGCCGTCCTATTGGACTCCCAATCATGGCCGATTGTGATACAGCCTGGGACCGAAACAGGGTTTCTGTAGTGACACCTCTAGCACTGAGATGCAGTGCCTTAGAACGCTGCGTCACTCGGGAGCCCAACTAAAAAAGGTGCTACCAACCTGTGATATATACATATATATAGTTCTGGTCTGACTACTTCATGACCATTGATCTCAAAAGGACTATACAGCACTGTAAAGTAAGAAAAATCCTATAAAATTTTACTCAAATGGTGCAACAAAATGTACTTTCATCTATCAGTGGTTACAGACCAAAAGGAGATGAATATATATTTACAAGTTTTATTGGGACAGTCAGTGGAAAGATAGGATGACAGACCGCAGCAAAGCTACCACCACTAACGCAAGTGCCAGCGTTGCGTAATCGTACGCCACCTCCTGCTTGGCTCACACTGCTAAAAATACCAGCGTCTCTGCAGATCCATCCGATATGATCATGTGTGTCTAGGATCAAATGACTTCACCATTCCTCTGTGTCAGGCAGTTGCTAGCCTGCCCAGTGTGTGAAGATGCAACTAGAGCTTATTTTGGGTCCCATTCGGGGCCAACGTCAGGACAAGCTGCTATGTGGGCAAGGCTGGAAGCAAGGGGCTCTAGTGGCTACCATGGAGAGCTTGACTCCAGGTGGCAAGGCCTATAACTAACTCACATGTCCAAGACTCTCTTTAAAAGGTTTGTTTAATGCTAAATTCAATTTGTACTGTACAGAGATACTCCCCACTGCATGCTCATACAAAACAGAATCCTGTGGCAAGCAGTAACAGCTCAAGACGAAACGTATGGATGAATGGGTCCAAGAGCAGTAAATCACTAATAACAGGTATAGTCAGCCCTTTATTCTAGGATTGAGACACTCATAAGACTGTAGAAATAGTTGAGGGCAATGAGACAGTACATTCACAAAAAGATAAAAGAAAATGTCCAGAAAACAACAAATAATTGAACTGGAGGGTATAACAAAGCTGCCACTGAAGGAGCGCTCAGGTTTCATAAAGTTGTGTTGTGTTTTTACAAAGAAATCATTCTCATTGAGAATTTTTTTTTTTAAACAAATCAAATCACAAGTCCATCTGAATATTGTTCTGAGAAAATAATGGATAGAACACGTAATACCATGAGCACACGACATAGACGTAATACCATGAGCACACAACATAGACGTAATACCATGAGCACACGACATAGACGTGTGCACTAACTTTAGAGGACATTCAATACCAGCAGCATTTGATCAAGTGCAGGCAAAGCCATTAAACCACAACAAACAGGATATAAGACTTCCTGAAGACAGATACATCAATTACAGAGAAAACTTGAAAAATACATGCATGTCTTGCCCACTGTTACAGGATTAGGTGCATGTGTGAGAGATGGAGACAGAAATTGAGAGTTACTAATTCCTGGTTGTAGATATCATTCAATATGTAAATGTGCTGGCCATAGTAGAGTTATGCTATTAACTGCTACTTTGACATTTTTTTAAATGGACTAGTATTAGTCTAAGCTCTGCTAACACTTAAAATGTGGAAATTGTTTTTACAGTACTTACAAATTAAACTCGTAACATACATACACACACAAAGTACCAGTCAAAAGTTTGGACACACCAACTCATTCAATGGTTTCTTTATTTGTACACCTTCCTACATTGTAGAATAATAGTGAAGACGTCAAAACTATAAAAGAACACATATGGAATCATGCTACCAAAATGTTAAATCAAAATATATTTGAGATTCTTCAAAGTAACCACTCTTTTCCCTGATGATAGAATGCTAAGAGTGTGCAAAGCTATCAACCAGCTTCACGAGGTAGTCACCTGGAATGCATTTCAATTAACAGGTGTGCCTTGTTAAAAAGGTTAATTTGCCTCCTTCTTAATGCATTTGAGCCAACCAGTTTTGTTGTGACAAGGGTGGTATACAGAAGATGGTAAAACCCCAAGTATATACTAAATAGGCCTATGGCAAGAGCAGCTCAAATAAGCAAAGAGAAACGACAGTCCATTACTTTAAGACATGAAGGTCAGTCAATCCGGAAAATGTCAAGAACTTTGAATGTTTCTTCATACGCAGTCGCAAAAAATCATCAAGCGCTATAAAAATGGCTCTCATGAGGCCCGCCATAGGAAAGAAAGACACAGAGTTACCTCTGCTGCAGACAATAAGTTCATTAGAATTACCAGCCTCAGAAATTACAGCACAAGTAAAAGCTTCACAGAGTTCAAGTAACAGACACAACTCAACATCAACTGTTCAGAGGAGTCTACGTGAATCAGGCCTTCATGGTCAAATTGCTGCAAAGAAACCACTACTAAAAGGACACCAATAAGAATAAGAGACTTGCTTGGGCCAAGAAACATGAGTAATGGACATTAGACCAGTGGAAATCTGTCCTTTGGTCTGATGAGTCCAAATTTGAGATTTTTGGTTCCAACCGCTACGTCTTTGTGAGACGCAGAGTAGGTGAATGGATGATATCAACATGTGTGGTTCCCACCATGAAGCATGGAGGTGTCGTGAGGGTGCTTTGCTGGTAACACTGTCAGTGAAAAATGTAGAATTCAAGGCACGATACCACAGCATTCTGCAGCGGTACGGCATCCCATCTGGTTTGCGCTTAGTGGGACTATCATTTGTTTTTCAACAGGACAATGACCCAACACACCTCCAGGCTGTGTAAGGGCCATTTGACCAAGAAGGAGAGTGATGGAGTACTGCATCAGATGACCTGGCCTCCACAATCACCTGACCTCAACCCAATTGGTATGGGATGAGTTGGACCGCAGAGTGAAGGAAAAGCAGCCATAAAGTGTTCAGCATATGGGAACTCCTTCAAGACTGTTGGAAAAGCATTCCAGGTGAAGCTGGTTGAGGCATAACGTGGCTATTTAAGAATCTCAAATATATTTGGATTTGTTTGACCCTTTTTTGGTTACTACATGATTCCATGTGTTATTTCATAGTTTAAGTCATCACTATTATTTTACAATGTAGAAAAAAGTTATAAATAAATAAAACTTGAATGAGTAGCTGTGCCCAAACTTGACTGGTACCGTGTGTGTGTGTGTGATATATATACAAATAAAACTCAGCAAAAAAGAAACAGCCCTTTTTCAGGACCCTGTCTTTCAAAGATAATTCATAAAAATCCAAATAACTTCACTTATCTTCATTGTAAAGGGTTTAAACACGGTTTCCCATGCTTGTTCAATAAACCAGACAATTGATGAACATGCACCTGTGGAACGGTCGTTAAGACACTAACAGCTTACAGACGGTTGGCAATTAAGGTCACAGTTATGAAAACGAAGGACACTAAAAGAGGCCTTTCTACGGACTCTGAAAAACACCAAAAGAAAGATGCCCAGGATCCCTGCTCATCTTCGTGAA
Organism: Oncorhynchus masou masou; assembly: GCF_036934945.1. Lineage (NCBI taxonomy): Eukaryota > Metazoa > Chordata > Actinopteri > Salmoniformes > Salmonidae > Oncorhynchus > Oncorhynchus masou. Next base: position 22,396,967 of record NC_088212.1, on the reverse strand, counting down.
CGTGCCTTAGGCATGCTGCAAGGAGGCATGAGGACTGCAGATGTGGCCAGGGCAATAAATTGCAATGTCCGTACTGTGGGACGCCTAAGACAGCACTACAGCGAGACAGGACGGACAGCTGGTCATCCTTGCAGTGGCAGACCACGTGTAACAACACCTGCACGGGATCGGTACATCTGAACATCACACCTGCGGGACAGGTACAGGATAGAAGTAACAACTGCCCGAGTTACACCAGGAACACACAATCACTCCATCAGTGCTCAGACTGTCCTCAGTAGGCTGAGAGAGGCTGGACTGAGTGCTTGTAGGCCTGTTGTAAGGCAGGTCCTCACCAGACATCATCGGCAACAATGTCGCCTGGAGGCACAAACCCACCGTCGCTGGACCAGACAGGACTGGCAAAAGTGCTCTTCACTGACGAGTCATGGTTTTGTCTCAAAGGTGATGGTCGGATTCATGTTTATCATCGAAGGAATGAGCGTTACACCGAGGCCTGTACTCTGGATCGATTTGGAGGTGGAGGGTCCATCATGGCCTGGGGCGGTGTGTCACAGCATCATCGGACTGAGCTTGTCGTCATTGCAGGCCTCAACACTGTGCGTTACAGGAAAGACATCCTCCTCCCTCATGTGGTACCCTTCCTGCAGGCTCATCCTGACGTGACCCTCCAGCATGCCAATGCCACCAGCCATACTGCTCGTTCTGTGTGTGATTTCCTGCAAGACAGGAATGTCAGTGTTCTGCCATGGCCAGCGAAGTGCCCGGATCTCAATACCAATTGAGCACAACTGGGACCTGTTGGACCTGAGGGTGAGGGCTAGGACCATTCCCCCCAGAAATGTCAGGGAACTTGCAGGTGCCTTGGTGGAAGAGTCTCACAGCAAGAACTGACAAATCTGGTGCAGTCCATGAGGAGATGCACTGCAGTACTTAATGCAGCTGGTGGCAACACCAGATACGGACTTACTTTTGATTTTGACCCCCCTCCCCTGCTTTGTTCAGGGACACATTATTCAATTTATGTTAGTCACATGTCTGAGGAACTTGTTCATTTTATGTGTCAGTTGTTAAAACTTATGTTCATACAAATATTTACACATGTTAAGTTTGCTGAAAATAAACACAGTTGATAATGAGAGGACGTTTCTTTTTTTTGCTGAGTTTATATCACACAAATATTGCAGTGTTATGCAACGTCCATTCCAAAACAGCACATTTCCACTATTTCAAGTAGATATAAAAGAGTGTCAAGTATTGCAACACACTGGAAAGTTCCAACCCTAACAATGTTGTGCTTCTTCTCCTTCTTGGATTGATGTCTGCTCAGAGAGATGGGTCCCGATTCTCCACCCTTGTGTGCACTTGCACAATACGTGAAAAGGGTGGAGAATTTGGACAGCCTTTAGTAGGGTAGATAAAGCCTGGTCAGACAGGAAACGGGAAGTTTCAAAATGTCAAGTCATCCCCCACTGGCTGCGAGATCAGAAGAAATCCTGAGGACCCAGGTGAATTATAATAGGAGTGGCAATTGTTTGTGGCTGGTAAAAGGCACTGTCAATGTACAAACCACCTACAGAGAGAGGGAGAAAGAAGGGAAGGGAGCAGAGAGACTTTAGTTACGACCGTGGCCTGTAGGAATCAGTGTTACACACTAGTAGACATGACGCCATTTTTGGTCAGGATTTGCTGTGTTGGATTAGGTAAAGAATGAGAGGATTGCAATGGATATTTTAAAACAAAAAAGTGGTGACTTGGGTCTTGCTGTGAATTTCAGAACACTAGGCAAGAAGTAATGATATACAATTGAAAAAAATAAATGAATATTATTTCTCAAAATACGTCTCAAACAACTCAAGTAACCAATTAAATGTATAGATTAGGAACAAAAGACGTATTAATAACAAAAATGTATGGACAATCAATATCCATGGAACAAGATCGATTTTACAGTGCATCCAAGCGAGTATTTTTGTACCCTTAAAAATATATCATTCAAAAACTATACAAAACATAAAATAAAAACAATCCTATTTTTTAAAGTCTCTGTCTAAGTTGTACACATGGGGTGAACAGCCGTCCTAACTCAGTCGTGGTGCGAGACGGAAGACGGGACAATTGTAGAACAGGGAACATTACAGAGGGCATTCACAAGCAAAAACATACAAATATTTTTTATATTTTTTAAATGTAGTCTATCCATTAAAATTAAACTTAGAACATAGTCTAGTCCTGTGTATCAGTCAAGTGGACTGAACCAGTCAAGAGATCAAAAATGGAAAAGTGCAGATATAATACTGATCTCACATTTGACTGTTCTTTGTCTGACCACCCTCATTAAGAAATCAGGAAATGGAAAGGTGAGGTGGAACAACAAGCACATGCATGACACGGTCTAGTAGCTGCTGGCCCCTGCTTACCATAGGCAGGGAAGGGAGCTGCAGGACCATAGGCAGGGAAGGCAGCTGCAGGACCATAGCCAAATGGAGCTCCATAGCCTGAAAACAGAGGTCAAGGAACTTGAGTTACAGGAGTAGTACTTCTACACCGAGTTTACCAAACATTAGGAACAGCTTCCTAATATTGAGTTGCGCCCCCCTTCCCTTTTGTACTCAGACCAGCCTCAGTTTGTCAGCGCATGGACTCTACAAGGCGTCAAAAGCGTTACACAGGGATTCTGGCTCATGTTGACTCCAATGCTTGTAATAGTTGTGTCAAGTTCGCTGGATGTCCTTTGGGTGGTGGACCATTCTTGATACACATGAAACTGTTCAGCATGAAAAACCCAGCAGCGTTGCAGTTCTTGACACAAACCAGTGTGCCTGGCACCTACTACCATACCCCATTGAAAGGCACTTAAATATTTTGTCTTGCCCACTCACCATCAATGGCACACATACACAATGTCTCAAGGCTTAAAAATCCTTCTTTAAAATGGTCTCCTCCACTTCATCTACAGTGTTTGAAGTGGCTTTAACAAGTGACATCAATAAGGGATCATAGCTTTCACCTGGTCAGTCTATGTCATGGAAAGAGCAGGTGTTCTTAATGTTTTATATACTCAGTGTATAGCAACAACCTAACAGACAACAGGATTGTTGTCAATCCCATTTAAATTCCAGTCAATTCAGAAAATTCACCAAATTCCAAAACGTCCCATTTTTAAAGCATTGAAGAGAAATTAAATTTCAGTGTTGTTCCTGAATTGATTGGAATTTAAATTAATTTGACCCCAAACCTGACGGACCACGCACTTACACACCATGCCCCGGGTCTTACCTGGTGGGAGGTACCCATGGGTAGGTGGAGCGCTGATATAAGGTGCTCTGTGCATCACTGGCCTGGTTCTAGGCCTGCTGTGGGCATGGACTGGGATAGACACGGTTGACGACACAGTTCTCTTCACCTGCAAACACACACATTCATTACGGTTATGGCGTCACCTTTCCATACATTTGGACGTATGCTGCACGACTAATATGAATTCTATGGATGTGCTGACAGTGATGTTTGTCCACCCACCGGTGTCCTGGGCCCCCTCGTCTTGTTGTGGGGGTCTTTTGAGTCAGAGAAGAGTCTCTTCAGAGCAGCGAGGGCAGCACTAGCCTTCGCTGCTTTCTTATTGGGCCCAGAGCCTCTGAACTTCTGTTTATCAACTTCCACCTACAGTACACACCACACCCTGTCAATCATTCAGAACTACACTATGGCCATTTCACAGCCCAGTGAAATAGCAACGCTCTAGATTCATTTTTTTGTTTTTAGATAAGTCAGATAAATTATGTAAAGTGAAAGGTCAAGCAGGTGCAAGGCTGTGGTGTGTGTGTGTGTGTGTGTGGATAAAGACCTCAATGATGAAGCGTTTGTCGTAGCTGCCGCCAGTCTCTGATAAGAGTTCATACTTCAGGCCTCTGCGCTTCTCGTTCAGCTCCATCACTGGGTTCTTGCCCCCTGGCGTGAGGAGAGGGCCTGGGATGCGGGACTAGGGATGATAATATGGGGGGAAATCACGACCCCCGTATAGTTGAACTGAGCAATGTTAGGGATGAGTCCAGTCGGTGAACCACACAAAACATTAATCCGGGATGTACACCCTTCTAACATCATTCTCACCTATAAGCAAACACAATGAAAGTCAGACAATCTGGACCTGAATAATGAGCTTTCAAATGCTGCTATGACAGAACAGGTTGTCATGTTAGTGTGACGCTCGCGCGGTTAGTGTGACGGTTGTGTGGTTAGCTCGCGCGGTTAGTGTGACGGTTGTGCGGTTAGTGTGACGGTTGTGTGGTTAGCTCGCGCGGTTAGTGTGACGGTTGTGCGGTTAGCTCGTGCGGTTAGTGTGATATAGGGCTATGCGAGATGGCCAAAAAATATCATGGTATTTTTCCATTTTTTTACGGTATTTTATGTTTTGATTAATAAAAGTAATACACTTGCTTTATGAGAAGTGTGTGACCCTTGGGTGGCAACACATCTATTCTAAATTATTTTAATGGGTCTTTCTCCATTCTGATTGTTTTATACAGTTCAATTCAACCTAAAATAATTTCCTGCATTTCCTGCACTCATTTGAGAATTTTCACACTGCCCCAATACGGGCAAAAATACTAGGCCTTATTTTTAACCAAATGTTGAAATTGCGACTTGCATCGAAACACTTGGGTGAACTTCTGGAATCATGGAAATATAAAATGTTTCTTATAACTCTAATTAGAATATAAATAATAGTGGGCACTTTGAATACAGTGTTGTTTGACAAGACAACGAATTAAAATGCCATGGACGAGTTATTGTGACAGGGTGGGAACCAAAGTGATGTTCCGTGTTTCCTAGGGGACCCTATAATCTTTGGCTACATTAAATCTTTATTCATATAGCCAACATATTCATGCTTCGCCTATTACTCTTTGATTTAGAAGATACTGTTGCACAAATAACATGCTGATTTAGGCCTCCACCAGCACTGGTATCAGGCTTTATCAGGTAGCTTCGTTTGCTCTGACTCAGTACTTTTATTAGCAATTATCATTAGTGGCTGACACGGTTTAGCTTAACTTAATAAGAAAATACAAACTAGCTGTTAGCAGATTAAAGAAACACAAACTAATATTGTATTTATAGAATGCTTGTGGATTTATATTAAGATCAAATTGGAAACAACATTGTTGCATGTGCTGCATTGACCATGCAGACTGAACAAAAGTGTCTTGTGGTCAAGCAACAACAAATGCACTCCTTGAGTGACGGGGTGGGACTAGTAGGTCTGCGTGGAAAGCGGAGTGGAGAGAGAGAGAGGGATGACTCAAGTAGCGGAGTAAACTATAAAAAGGGAAGTTACACACCGCATATCACATTTAACAAACCAAACATTCAAATAACGTTATAGAGGGTAAAGTAAAAACCCAAACCGGTCCGTGCATCACTTCCGGTATATAGTAAAATACGGTATACCGCCCAGCCCAAGTGTGACGGTTGTGAGGTTACCTCGTGTTGTTGGTGTGACGGTTGTGTGGTTACCTCGCATGTGTCTGTGGAGGTGACAGAGTTGCTTCTGGAGCTGGTGGACATTCTGTCATTTCTCTCACTTCTGTGGTTGCGTCCCTCACCGTCAGACCTCTCATCAGCACTCAGGGAGTCCAGGTCCACTTCGAAGCCAGCTGGGTAACCAAGAGCCTGTAGGACCTGGAGACCATGAGCAAGAGGAACAAAGGTGTGGTCAAATAATATGCACTGTAAGATCTAGAGGAGCAGCACTTACTTGGACACAGTGTGTTATCATGATAGAGAGCACCCCAAAGTTGTCATATCTGCCAAGAGTCCATGTAATACTGTCCGTGTCACAGTACAGATACAGATGATTCTACGTTTTTGTTCAAAATCCACTTCTGTCCTCTGCCTGTCCTAACTGTTAATCTTCATCCTCTCGTAACATGTATCCCATTCACAGGAGGCTGCTGAGGGGAACAGCTCATAATAATGTCCAGAACGGAGCTAATGGAATGGCATCATATTCCATTCCACTGATTCTGCTCCAGCCATTACCACAAGCCCGTTCTCTCCCAAATTAAAGGTTCCACCAACCTCAAGTTACTCCATTTGTTTATCCTGTGACATTTACAGACATAGGTTTGTTACCTTAAGTGCTACTTTGAGTTTGGCAGTCTTCTTGGAAGAGCCAGAGGCCTCATGGACAGTGCCCTGTACGTCCACAGACATGGTAAAGACTGGAGTGTGGACCGGGCCAGACTGGGACAACAGCTTATAATGCAGCCCCGGGTGGACCTGGTTCAGTCTCATCAGGGCATTCATGGGGTGGTTGGGGTCCATCATCTTACTGTCCAGAACTAGGAGGAGGAAACATGGAGACCATACAGGCATTCAATAACATCAATCAAAAGTATGCCGTTGAAGTCAGAAGTTTACATACACCTTAGCCAAATACATTTAAACTCAGTTTTTCACAATTCCTGACATTTAATCCTAGTAAAAATGATCTTAGGTCAGTTAGGATCACCACTTTATTTTAAGAACGTGAAATGTCAGAATAATAGTAGGGAGAATGACTTATTTCAGCTTTTATTTCTTTCATCACATTCCCCAGTGGGTCAGAATTTTATATACACTCAATTAGTACTTGGTGGCATTGCCTTTAAATTGTTTAACTTGGGTCAAACGTTCCGGGTAACCTTCCACAAGCTTCCCACAATAAGTTGGGTGGATTTTGGCCCATTCCTTTTGACAGAGCTGGTGTAAGCAAATCAGGTTTGTAGGCCTCCTTGCTCGCACACGCTTTTTCAGTTCTGTCCACAGATTTTCTATAGGATTGAGATCAGGGCTTTGTGATGGCCACTCCAATACCTTGACTTTGTTGTCCTTAAGCTGTTTTGAGACAACTTTGGAAGTATGCTTGGGGTCATTGTCCATTTGGAAGATCCATTTGCAACCAAGCTTTAACTTCCTGACTGATGTCTTGAAATGTTGCTTCAATATATCCACAATTTTCCATCCCTCATGATGCCATCTATTTTGTGAAGTGCACCAGTCCCTCCTGCAGCAAAGCACCCCCACAACATGATGCTGCCACCCCTGTGCTTCACAGTTGGGATGGTGTTCTTTGGCTGGCAAGCCTCCCCCTTTTTCCTCCAAACATAACGGTGGTTATTATGGTCAAACAGTTCCATTTTTGTTGCATCAAACCAGAGGATATTTCTCCGAAAAGTACAATCTTTGTCCATGTGCAGTTACAAACTGTAGTCTGGCTTTTTATGGCGGTTTTGGAGCAGTGGCTTCTTCCTTGCTGAGCGGCTTTTCAGGTTATGTCGATATAGGACTCGTTTTACTGTGGATATATATACTTTTGTACCTGTTTCCTCCAGCATCTTCACAATGTCCTTCGCTGTTGATCTGGGATTGATTTGCACTTTTCGCACAAAAGTACGTTCATCTCTAGGACACAGAACGCATCCCCTTCCTGAGCGGTATGACAGCTGCGTGGTCCCATGGTGTTTATACTTGCGTACTATTGTTTGTACAGATAAACGTGATACCTTCAGGCGTTTGGAAATTGCTCTCAAGGATGAACCAGACTTGTGGAGCTCTACAATTTTGTTTCTGAGGTCTTGGCTGATTTATTTTGATTTTCCCATGATATCAAGCAAAGAGGCACTGGGTTTGAAGGTAGGCCTTGAAATACATCCACAAGTACACCTCCAATTGACTCAAATGATGTCAATTAGCCTATTATACGCTTCTGTCTGTAAAAAATAGTTATAAAATTACTTGTGTCATGCACAAAGTAGATGTCCTAACCGACTTGCCAAAACTATAGTTTAACAAGAAATGTGTTAAGTGATTGAAAAACAAGTTTTAAATGACTCCAACGTAAGTGAATGTAAACTTACAACTTCAACTGTATGTGGTACATTGTGATTCTGAACAACTGAATAGTTTCATTCTGTACAGTACTTTCTAGGTCTAATTCTATACAGAGGATTCTGATTCTGTACTAGATCAGCACGGCAGGTGTTCAAGGTGTGTTCTAATCTAAATGCCCAGGCCAACGAGGAGTGATAGTGAGGGAGGGAACAGGTGTGTCAGTGGGAGGTGGTGGTGGTAATACATGGATTGTGCTGTAATGTAGGTAGGGTGTCCCTGTGAGTAAGGTGTCCTGTAAAAAAAGAAACGCATTCGGAAAATATTCAGACGCCTTGACTTTCCCCCCTAATTCCGTTAAGTTACAGCCTTATTTTCCCCTCGTCAATCTACACACAATACTCCATAATGACAAAGCCAAAACAGGTAAAAAAAAAAAAATGTAAATATCACATTTACATAAGTATTCAGACCCTCTACTCAATACTTTGTTCAAGCACCTTTGGCAGCAATTACAGCATTGAGTCTTCTTGGGTATGGCGCAGCGGTCTAAGGCACTGCATCTCAGTGCTTGCGGCGTCATTGTAGACCCTGGTTTGATTCCAGGCTGTATCACAACCGGCTGTGATTGGGAGTCTCATAGGGCGGTGCACAATTGGCCCAGCGTCATCCGGGTTAGCGTTTGGCCGGGGTAGGCCGTTAATGTAAATAAGAAATTGTTCTTAACTGACTTGCCTAGCTAAATAAAAAAAGTCTAATAAAAATACAAGCTTGGCACACCTGCATTTGGGGAGTTTTTCCTATTCTTCTCTGCAGATCCTCTTAAGCTCTGTCAGATTGAATGGGGAGTGTCATTGCACAGTTATTTTCAGGTCTCTCCAGAGATGTTAGATCGGGTTCAAGTCCGAGCTCTGGTTGGGCCACTCAAGGACATTGAGACTTGTCCAAAGCCATTCTTGGTTGTCTTGGCTGTATGCTTAGGGTCGTGGTCCTGTTGGAAGGTGAACCTTTGCCCCAGTCCGAGGTCCTGAAAGAGCTGAAGCAGGTTTTCATCAAGGAACTCTGTACTTTGCTCCGTTCATCTTTCCCTTGATCCTGACGAGCCTCCCAGTCCCTGCTGCTGAAAAACATCCCCTCAGCATGATGCTGCCACCACCATTTTTCTCCGTAGGGATAGTGCCAGGTTTCTTCCAGACGTGACACTTGGCATTCAGGCCAAAGACTTCAATCTTCTTTTCGTCAGACCAGAATCTTGTTTCTCATGGTCTGAGAGTCTTTAGGCAAACTCCAAGCGAGCTGTCATGTGCCTTCTACTGAGGAGTGGCTTCCAAAGGCCTGATTTGTGGAGTGCTGCAGAGATGGTTGACCTTATGGAAGGTTTTCCCATCTCCACAGAGGAACTTTGGAGCGCTGTCAGTGACCATCGGTCACCTCCATGACCAAGAATCTTCTCCCCTGATTGCTCAGTTTGGCCAGTGGCCAGCTCTAGGAAGAGTCTTGGTGGTTCCTAACTTCTTCCATTTAATAATGATGGAGGCCACTGTGTTCTTGGGGACCTTCATTGCTGCAGACATTTTTTGGTACCCTTCCCCAGATCTGTGCCTCAACAGCATCCTGTCTCGGAGCTCTACAGACAATTCCTTCGACCTCATGTCTTGGCTTTTACTCTGACATGCACTGCCAACTGTGGGACCTTATATAGACAGGTGTGTGCCTTTCCAAATCATGTCCAATCAATTCAATTTACCACAGGTGGACTCCAATCAAGTTGTAGAAACATCTAAAGGATGTTCAATGGAAACAGGATGTACCTGAGCTCAACTTCAAGTCTCATAGCAAAGGGTCTGAATAGTTATAAGGTATTTCTGTTAAAAAATAATAAATGTGCAAAAAGGTCTAAAAAACAGTTCACTTTGTCATCGTGGGGTATTGTGTGTAGATTGATGAAGAAACAAATATTTGTATACATTTTAGAATAAGACTAATGTAACAAAATTTGGAAAATAGTCAAGGGGTGTGAATACTTTGAGTGCACTGTAGGTCGGGTGTCCTGTAATGTAGGTAGGGTTTCCTGAGAGAGAGAGATAATTGTGTGTGAGACTTCCTGGGGGTGGGCTTAATCCCTAACACATTTCAACTCCCTGCTTTGAACTGTGGGAGATTAAAGCCCTGTGGGATTGGTGTCAGTGAGGGGGGGATTTAATTACATCCGTACTAGCCATGAGGGGTGAGTGAGAGATGGTATGGGATGAATACCCCACTAAAAATGCTGTTTTTGAGTAATGACATTCTGGAATGTACCAGCATTCTATTCTAGAGTTCCTGTATGGTCGACAGGCATAGGCTGATCTTTAGAAAGACTATGCATCTACATTACTTCAAGTTGTTCTCCAGGCTGAGTAGAGAGGAAAAGGATTCAGAAATGTTGAGCGAGAGCAACAGTGAATCTGACCTCCCATCAGGTTGCATTTCATCTTCTTGAAGAGTTGTCTGTCGTTAGTGTGTTCATCTTCATGCTGCCTTTTCCGGCAGGTTCCTGTGGAACAAAGTATGGATTTACCTTCAGGAGGGCAGAGACGACCTGAGATCTCTGAGTTTACGCACTAGCACATACACTCAAGGGTGAACACACACACACACCTTTTTTGTCTGACCCTGAGAGTCTGTGTGAGGGTTTGGTTGGAGGGAGAGGATTCATATTCAGAACCTTATAAAGCTGTCCGAAGGCCAGGAGACGTAAGGCATGCTGAAACACACAGCAGAAACACAGTATGAAACCACATAGAATGAGGGCACAAAACGAGTCAAACACACCCACAACTCCTCTAGGAAAGAGTAATGCTAGAAATACCTACGAGGATGTAATCAACTGATCAATTAAATGTAAATATCAATAGTGTGTATTTAACCCATAAGAGTCTAAGTCTAAGTAGTACACCCCCCCCCATCTAAGCCAGCATTTTACCCAATATTGCCTTATAAATCAGTGTATACCAGTGTTTAAGCCTACGCAAGGTCAATGACGACCAGCCAACAGCACTGTAGAGATCACAATGATGCGTTAGACATTCCTGATATATATAACAGTGCCTTGCGAAAGTATTCGGCCCCCTTGAACTTTGCGACCTTTTGCGACATTTCAGGCTTCAAACAAAGATATAAAACTGTATTTTTTTGTGAAGAATCAACAACAAGTGGGACACAATCATGAAGTGGAACGACATTTATTGGATATTTAAAACTTTTTAACAAATCAAAAACTGAAAAATTGGGCGTGCAAAATTATTCAGCCCCTTTACTTTCAGTGCAGCAAACTCTCCAGAAGTTCAGTGAGGATCTCTGAATGATGCAATGTTGACCTAAATGATAAATGATGATAAATACAATCAACCTGTGTGTAATCAAGTCTCCGTATAAATGCACCTGCACTGTGATAGTCTCAGAGGTCTGTTAAAAGCGCAGAGAGCATCATGAAGAACAAGGAACACACCAGGCAGGTCCGAGATACTGTTGTGAAGTTTAAAGCCGGATTTGGATACAAAAAGATTTCCCAAGCTTTAAACATCCCAAAGAGCACTGTGCAAGCGATAATATTGAAATGGAAGGAGTATCAGACCACTGCAAATCTACCAAGACCTGGCCGTCCCTCTAAACTTTCAGCTCATACAAGGAGAAGACTGATCAGAGATGCAGCCAAGAGGCCCATGATCACTCTGGATGAACTGCAGAGATCTACAGCTGAGGTGGGAGACTCTGTCCATAGGACAACAATCAGTCGTATATTGCACAAATCTGGCCTTTATGGAAGAGTGGCAAGAAGAAAGCCATTTCTTAAAAATATCCATAAAAAGTGTCGTTTAAAGTTTGCCACAAGCCACCTGGGAGACACACCAAACATGTGGAAGAAGGTGCTCTGGTCAGATGAAACCAAAATTGAACGTTTTGGCAACAATGCAAAATGTTATGTTTGGCGTAAAAGCAACACAGCTCATCACCCTGAGCACACCATCCCCACTGTCAAACATGGTGGTGGCAGCATCATGGTTTGGGCCTGCTTTTCTTCAGCAGGGACAGGGAAGGTGGTTAAAATTGATGGGAAGATGGATGGAGCAAAATACAGGACCATTCTGGAAGAAAACCTGATGGAGTCTGCAAAAGACCTGAGACTGGGACGGAGATTTGTCTTCCAACAAGACAATGATCCAAAACATAAAGCAAAATCGACAATGGAATGGTTAAAAAATAAACATATCCAGGTGTTAGAATGGCCAAGTCAAAGTCCAGACCTGAATCCAATCGAGAATCTGTGGAAAGAACTGAAAACTGCTGTTCACAAATGCTCTCCATCCAACCTCACTGAGCTCGAGCTGTTTTGCAAGGAGGAATGGGAAAAAGTTCAGTCTCTCGATGTGCAAAACTGATAGACATACCCCAAGCGACTTACAGCTGTAATCGCAGCAAAAGGTGGCGCTACAAAGTATTAACTTAAGGGGGCTAAATAATTTTGCACGCCCAATTTTTCAGTTTTTGATTTGTTAAAAAAGTTTGAAATATCCAATAAATGTCATTCCACTTCATGATTGTGTCCCACTTGTTGATTCTTCACAAAAAAATACAGTTTTATATCTTTATGTTTGAAGCCTGAAATGTGGCAAAAGGTCGCAAAGTTCAAGGGGGCCGAATACTTTTGCAAGGCACTGTATATATACCCAGAGGAGACTCTCTCCTCATGGCCAGGCAGTGTATATATATATAAAAATAGTCACTCAAATCTAAAACCGACAGTAATGTACATCGTACCAGCTCCTTTGTGGCCTCAAAAGAAAAAACAGCCTTATGCCGGTAATAAAATACTATTTTCAGCTTGAAAATATATCAAATTCTCTCCATGCACATTGAAGCTCAGCTCATCATCAACCCACACACCAAAATATTTGTACACTTTAACTTGCTCTATAGTATGTCCAGTCAATGTAGCAATGACATGATTTGTGACATGACTGGCATTTGAAAATACCATGCATTTTGTTTTAACCCGAATTTAGAATCAGCTTTAAATCATACAGATTCTGTTGTATGATGTTAAATGCTCTTTGGGCATTTTCAAAAGCTAAAGAAACTACTTCCACTTGAATAAAGAACAGTATCATCTGCATAAAAATGAACATCCACTGTTTCAATAAGATCCCCAATGTTGTTGATATACAAAATTAACAACAGTGGGCCCAAAATAGAACCTTGCGGAACACCTGAGCACACCTCTATGGGCTCAGATTTACAACCATCCGCCATTACACATTGTGTACGATTTGATAGGTAATTTATAAACCAATCTAGAGAATGACCAGTAATTCCACAACATTTCAACCTTTGCACTAACACAGCATGGTCCACGGTGTCAAAAGCCTTCGACAAATCAATAAAAACAGACACACAATATAACTTCTTATCAAGAGCACAGTGGATGTCATTTAAAACCTTCAATGTTGCTGAAACAGTGCTGTGGCCAAACGTAAAACCTGAATGCATTCCATTTAAGATATTGTTTTCTTGGAAGTAGACCTTAAGCTGCCTACGAACTAAGGACTCTAGTACCTTTGACAGTACAGACAATTTTAATATGTATGGGTTGATAGTTGTCAAGTAGCGAAGGATGTCCACCTTTCAGGAGAGCCAGTACAAAAGCAGATTTCCATAACTTGGGGATTTCCTTAACATCAAGCATGAAGTTAAAAATACATGTTAAGCGGGGAGGCAATGATGTCTGCAGCTCAGTGTAGGAGGCGGGGTCTAGTTCATCAGGACCAGGGGATTTTTTAAAATCAATTTCTTTCAGGGCTTTACACACTTCTGAAACAGAAAATAATGGAAAGGAGAACCTGGTGAAGGAGTGCACAGGGGTGTCCTTTGACCTTCTCAAATAAACTGCCTGCATCTAAAAAATGCTGATTCAAGGCTTTCAGAATGGAGGTTCTCTCAGTTACAATCTGTGTATGGACCAACAATTGTTTGGGAAGCTATGTATTGTTTTTGCACTCCAAACCCTTCACTACTTCCCAAAATTTGGATGGATTATTTAAATTTTGTGAAGTAGATTTCAGGTAGTGGTCTGCTTTCAATTTGTGGTCACTGAACAGTCTCAATATACAGTAGAAGTCAGCATGCACTTACCGGTAGGGTGGAGTCATTAACCTCTTGAAACTCTGGGGGCGCCATTTCATTTTTGGATGAAAAACGTTCCCGTTTTAAACAAGATATTTTGTCACAAAAAGATGCTCAACTATGCATATAATTGATAGCTTTGGAAAGAAAACACTCTGAATTTTCCAGAACTGCAAAGATATTGTCTGTGAGTGCCCTAGAACAGGAGCTACAGGCAAAACCAAGATGAAACGGCAACCAGGAAATGAGCAGGATTTTTGAGGCTCTGTTTTCCATTGTCTCCTTATATGGCTGTCAATGCGACAGGAATGAGCCTGCCCTATCTATCGTTTCCCCAAGGTGTCTGCAGCATTGTGACGTATTTGTAGGCATATCATTGGAAGATTGACCATAAGAGACTACATTTTCCAGGTGTCCGCCCAGTGTCCTCCGTCGAAATTGATGCGTCATTTTCAGCTGCTGGTATTTTTCCATGGGATTCTGAGGGGAAAGCAGGCTTCCACGAACGGCATATCAATGAAGAGATATGTGAAAAGACACCTTGAGGATTGATTCTAAACAACGTTTGCCATGTTTCGGTCGATATTATGGAGTTAATTTGGAAAAAGTTTGACGTTTTGGTGACTGAATTTTCGGTTCGTTTCGGTAGCCAAATGTGATGTACAAAACGGAGCGATTTCTCCTACACAAAGATTCTTTCAGGAAAAACTGAACATTTGCTATATAACTGAGAGTCTCCTCATTGAAAACATCCGAAGTTCTTCAAAGGTAAATGATTTTATTTATTTGGTTCTGGTTTTTGTGAAAATGTTGCGTGCTAAATGCTACGCAAAATGCTAAGCTAGCTTGCAATACTCTTACACAAATGCTTGATTTGCTATGGTTCAAAAGCATATTTTGAAAATCTGAGATGACAGTGTTGTTAAGAAAAGGCTAAGCTTGAGAGCTAGCACATTCATTTCATTTCATTTGCGATTTTCATGAATAGTTAACGTTGCGTTATGCTAATGAGCTTGAGGCTATTAATAGAATCCCGGATCCGGGATTGCTCGACGCAAGAAGTTAAAACTTGTTTTTCAACCACTCCACAAATTTCTTGTTAACAAAACTATAGTTTTGGCAAGTTGGTTAGGACATCTACTTCGTGCATGACAAGTCATTTATCCAACAATTGTTTACAGACAGATTATTTCACTGTATCACAATTCCAGTGGGTCAGAAGTTTACATATACCAAGTTGACTGTGCCTTTAAACAGCTTAGAAAATTAGATAAAAAGATGCCATAGCTTTAGAAGCTTCTGATAGGCTAATTGATGTCAATTGGAGGTGTACCTGTGGATGTATTTCAAGGCCTACCTTCAAACTCATTGCCTCTGATTGACAAGATGGGAAAATCAAACGAAAAATCAGCCAAGACCTCAGGAAAAAAAAATTGAGACTTCCACAAGTTTGGTTCATCCAAAACACCTGAAGGTACCACATTCATCTGTACAAACAATAGTATGCAAGTATAAACACCATGGGACCACGCCGCCACCATACCGCTCAGGAAGGAGACACATTCTATATCCACAGTAAAAAGAGTCCTATATCGACATAACCTGAAAGGCCGCTCAGCAAGGAAGAAACCACTGCTCCAAAACTGCCATAAAAAAGCCAGACTACAGTTTAACTGCACATTGGGACAAAGATTGTACTTTTTGGAGAAATGTCCTCTGGTCTGATGAAACAAAAATATAATTGTTTGGCAATAATGACCATCATTATGTTTGGAGGAAAAAGGGGGAGGCTTACAAGCCGAAGAACGCCATCCAGACCGTGAAGCACAGGGGGTGGCAGCAACATGTTGTGAGGGTGCTTTGCTGCAGGAGGGACTGGTGCACTTCACAAAATAGATGGCATCATGAGGAAAGAAAATGTCTTGAGATGTTGCTTCAATATATCCACATCAGTCAGGATGTTAAAGCTTGGTCGCAAATGGATCTTCCAAATGGACAATGACCCCAAGCATCCTTCCAAAGTTGTTTCAAAATGGTTTAAGGACAACAAAGTCAAGGTATTGGAGTGGCCATCACAAAGCCCTGACCTCAATCCTATAGAACATTTGTGGACAGGACTGAAAAAGCATGTGCGAGCAAGGAGGCCTACAAACCTGACTCAGTTACACCAGCTCTGTCAGAAGGAACGGGCCAAAATTCACCCAACTTATTGTGGGAAGCTTGTGGAAGGCCACCTGAAACATTTGACCCAAGTTAAACAATTTAAAAAGGCAATTCTACCAAATACTAATTGAGTGTATGCAAACTTCTGACCCACTGGGAATGTGATGAAAGAAAAGCTGAAAATCTTTCTCTACTATTATTCTGACATTTCACATTCTTAAAATAAAGTGGTGATCCTGACCTAGGACAGGGAATTTTTACAAGGATTAAATATCAGGAATTGTGAAAAACTGAGTTTAAATGTTTTTGGCTAAGGTGTATGTAAACTTCCAACTTCAACTGTATACACAGTACTTCAATAAATTTTGAACTGGTACCAGGGACCTTCAGGCGAGTCGTGAGGCCTGTGGGTGTCTCACCTTTACACAGAGGGGGGGATTTTTATTAAGGTCAATGTCCTTAAGTGATTTTTGGGCATTGGATAGAATCTTTACATTGGGAGCAGATTCACACTCACAAAAACCTCGACTTACTGCATAGTGCAAGGACGAACAGATTTCCTCCTGCCTGGAGTGAGAAATGGAGAGATCCTCACCTCCCTATACCATCACATTGCATTCTGCTCAGGGCAGTCTAGAAGTGTTTCATGTAGTAAGCAGCACAAAGCACTGCTGGCGTGCTGGGAGTGCTTTCCCACGCTCATTAGTGGACTAATCGTCAGTCTCCTCAGCTCCAAATGGCTGTTGAGGTCGAGTCTGAAGTACTGCAGCAGCACTGATCTAACTATAGACCTGGACTGGGCCTCTGGAGTGGCCGTAGCAGGCTTTAAATTAACCTCATCATCCAATCAACGCTAGGGGGAAGGTAACAATGAGGAGAGCAGTGTCATTTATTTCCTGATGTACAGTTGAAGTCAGAAGTTAACATACACATTAGCCAAATACATTTAAACTCAGTTCTTTTTATTGCGGTTTTGGAGCAGTGGCTTCTTCCTTGCTGAGCGGCCTTTCAGATTGTGTCGATATAGGACTCTTTTTTTAATGTGGATATATATACTTTTGTACCCATTTCCTCCAGCATCTTCACAATGTCCTTCACTGTTGTTCTGGGATGGATTTGCACTTTTCGCAACAAAGTACGTTCATCTCTAGGAGACAGAACGCGTCTACTTCCTGAGCGGTATGACGGCGGAGTGGCCCCATGGTGTTTATACATGCGTACTATTGTTTGTACAGATGAACGTGGTACCTTCAGGCATTTGGAAATTGCTCCCAAGGATGAACCAGACTTGTGGATGTCTACAATTTTTTCCCAAGGTCTTGGCTGATTTCTTTTGATTTTCCCATCATGTCAAGCAAAGACGCACTGAGTTTGAAGGGAGGCCTTGAAATACATCCACAGGTACACCTCCAATTGACTGAAATGATGTCAATTAGCCTATCAGAAGCTTCTAAAAGCCATGACATAATTTTCTGATATTTTCCAAGCTGTTTAAAGGCAGTCAACTTAGTGTATGTAAACTTCTGACCCACTGGAATTGTGATACAGTTAATTATAAGTGAAATAATCTGTCTGTAAACAACTGCTGGAAATATTACTTGTGTCATGCACAAAGTAGATGACCTAACAGACTTGCCAAAACAATGGTTTGTTAACAAGAAATTTGTGGTGGTTGAAAAATTAGTTAAGGACTCCAACCTAAGTGTATGTAAACTTCCGACTTCAACTGTATACAGCTCTGACTTTACAGTATTGTAGATGTATTGTTAGGGTCTCACCTGGGCGTTTTGAGTGATAGCCTCAGCCTGTTGGCCAGTGATCACTGACAAGGTGTCTGTTGGCTCTCTCTCACAGGGGTCGTGAACTCCCGGCCCATCTGGAACAGCAGTCAAAATCAACATTCAAAAAGCTTCTTACATTGTATGGGCTTACTGGGCTAGTGAACAGGCATGTAATATTTTTATTTAACCGGAAAGTCCCAGTTAAATGCAGACCTCTTTCCTAGGAAGGCCTGGATATAAAACCTATTCCCTGTGGCTAACCTGGGAGGAGGATCCCTGAGGCAATGCACTCCATGACCCTGCACAGGGCCTCTCCGGGCCCCAGGGGCCGGTTACAGGTGGCAATGGCTTTCTCACAGATCAGCTCCATGGGCTGTGGTGGGGGGGGTGAGAGAACAGATCAGCTCCATGGGCTGTGGTGGTGGGACCAAAGATACATGATGTACTCTGTCACACACACACCTCCCTGGACCACTTACCCATCCTTTGAGAGGCTCCCACACAATTAGTCTGTTGCACATGTCTCTGAGAATACGCATGACGATGACACACGACTTCAGATCTGTCACTCTGGACTACATGGGGGACAGACAAGACAATGTAAACAAACTCTATATACCTTCAAAGTCCAGTGATGCTAAAAACAACATGTACAGTCTACCAAAAGAATTACTCAATCCTTCAGTCATACAATGGATATTAGGGGAGAGTGGGGTAAGTTGAGCCAAAGGGGTAAATTGAGCCAGTCTTGTTTGTAGGAAACCATACAGAAAATTAGTAATCTGACCAAATATTTAAGAAGAGGTCATCATTTCATGGAGTGAGAAGGAAGAGTACGCATGGAAAAACCTAGTTTGGTTAAGCAAGTTAGATTCCCAATAATTATTTTCACCAAGTCAAATTAAATTGTGTTAGCGTTTTCATGATGCTTGCATCTTCAAAATTGCATTTATATTCTTGTTCAGTGTAGATTGATCGCTATAAGCTACAATAAAAAGTGCATTCTTGTAGCTGTGTGGGCTAATATACAAGGGCAGCAGGTAGCCTAGTGGTTAGAGCGTTGGGCCGAAGGTAAAAAGGTACAAATCTGTGGTTCTGCTCCTGAGCACTGTTCCCCGGGCGCTGAAGAAATGGATGTCGATTAAGGCAGCCTCACACACCTCTCTGATTCAGAGGGGTTGGGTTCAAATGCGGAAGACACATTTCAGTTGAATACATTCAGTTGGACAACTTTCCTTTCCCTATAGTATAAATGTTTGCCTTGGGGTAAAAGTTGAGCAAATGGCAAATTGAAGTGTTTTCTTCCGAGGCGTAAACTTTTTTTGCCACATCACTGGGATATGAGGTAATAACAGGGCCTGGCCTATGTTAAGTGTAAGTGTTAAGTCTTACAATTATTAAAATTGACAAAAATGCAATTGTGACTGTGTTGAATTGTGTTTGGGAAATAAAGATGGACATGGTTGTAAAAAGGTAACATTAATATTTCACTCAGCACAGAAATTTGTAGGTGGTTTAAACTTTCCCCATATCTGGGGTAAGTGGTGCCTAGAGACCACTTTTTGGACAAGCATGTTTTACAAACTATAATGTTTACATTCATTCTGATTATTTCCAGGGATACAAACATCCTAAAATATATGCAAATATATACACTGCTCAAAAAATAAAGGGAACACTTAAGCAGCACAATGTAACTCCAAGTCAATCACACTTCTGTGAAATCAAACTGTCCACTTAGGAAACAACACTGATTGACAATAAATTTCACATGCTGTTGTGCAAATGGAAGACAACAGGTGGAAATTAGCAAGACACCCTCAATAAAGGAGTGGTTCTGCAGGTGGGGACCACAGACCACTTCTCAGTTCCTATGCTTCCTGGCTGATGTTTTGGTCACTTTTGAATGCTGGCGGTGCTGTCATTCTAGTGGTAGCATGAGACGGAGTCTACAACCCACACAAGTGGCTCAGGTAGTGCAGCTCATCCAGGATGGCACATCGATGCGAGCTGAGGCAAGAAGGTTTGCTGTGTCTGTCAGCGTAGTGTCCAGAGCATGGAGGCGCTACCAGGAGACAGGCCAGTACATCAGGAGACGTGGAGGAGGCCGTAAGGAGGGCAACAACCCAGCAGCAGGACCGCTACCTCTGCCTTTGTGCCAGGAGGAGCAGGAGGAGCACTGCCAGAGCCCTGCAAAATGACCTCCAGCAGGCCACAAATGTGCATGTGTCTGCTCAAACGGTCAGAAAAAGACTCCATGAGGGTGGTATGAGGGCCCAACGTCCACAGGTGGGGGTTGTGCTTACAGCCCAACACTGTGCAGGACGTTTGGCATTTGCCAGAGAACACCAAGATTGGCAAATTCGCCACTGGCGCCCTGTGCTCTTCACAGATGAAAGCAGGTTCACACTGAGCACATGTGACAGATGTGACAGAGTCTGGAGACGCCGTGGAGAACTTTCTGCTGCCTGCATCATCCTCCAGCATGACCGATTTGGTGGTGGGTCAGTCATGGGGTGGGGTGGCATTTCTTTGGGGGGCCGCACAGCCCTCCATGTGCTCACCAGAGGTACCCTGACTGCCATTAGGTACCGAGATGAGATCCTCAGACCCCTTGTGAGACCATATGCTGGTGCGGTTGGCCCTGGGTTCCTCCTAATGCAAGACAATGCGAGACCTCATGTGGCTGGAGTGTGTCAGCAGTTCCTGCAAGAGGAAGGCATTGATGCTATGGACTGGCCTGCCCGTTCCCCAGACCTGAATCCAATTGAGCACATCTGGGACATTATGTCTCGCTCCATCCACCAACGCCACGTTGCACCACAGACTGTCCAGGAGTTGGCGGATGCTTTAGTCCAGGTCTGGGAGGAGATCCCTCAGGAGACCATCCGCCACCTCATCAGGAGCATGTACAGGCGTTGTAGGGAGGTCATACAGGCACGTGGAGGCCACACAAACACACTACTGAGCCTCATTTTGACTTGTTTTAAGGACATTACATCAAAGTTGGATCTGCCTGTGGTGTGGTTTTCCACTTTTGTTGTCAGCACATTCAACTATGTAAAGAAAAATGTATTTAATAAGAATATTTCATTCAATCACATCTAGGATGTGTTATTTTAAGTGTTTCCTTTTTTTTTGAGCAGTGTATATTTGTTAGAAAGAATCCCTTGACAAAGCATTTCTAAACATAGCCCACTCTCCCCTCAGCCATTTAACGTTCCCTAGCAAACGGTTATATCTGAATGAGATATGAATTGAATATCAAACCATGAAATCAGAACAGATGTCCCACCTGGAACCATTTGGTGTGTCTGAGTTTTGCCAGTGCGGCCTGGCACTGCCGCTCGTCCAGCACCTCAAGGTCCCCCACGCCTTCCTCTGGAGAGAGGGACATGATGAGGACACACATTGTGTTGGCCGAGGGGACCTTCAGAAAGACTGCCACACAGACACGGGCTGCATCTGAAATGGTACCCTATTACCCATGTGGGCGCTGGTCAAAAGTAGAGCACTTTAGGGAATAGGCTGCCATTTAGGATGTATCCACAGACACACAGGCACGTTTAGGGAATAGGCTATCATTTAGGACCGACACACATGCACGTTTAGGGAATAGGCTATCATTTAGGACCGACACACAGGCAAGTAGGGTGGCCGGCTATAAATAGCATCCCACTGATCTGATAGAATGAGTTGAGGGGAAATTTTGAAGTTTGAAAGTTAGATTTTTTTCCCCCTCCTGCACAGAAGCTGACAGAAGTGTTACAGAGCTGTAACATAAGTAAATGTGAGTGCATGCTTCTGCTGTGGCTCTGCCGGATGGACGCTGAAGTCTGGATGCAGATCAGTGGCACTGAGATGGCTTCGCCACCAGAATAGTGTGTTGTCGGTTCAGTGCAGGACAACGAAAATGAGAGCATGGCCACATCTCAGGACACACGACAGACTTTTAGATGAGAAGAATGTAAGGGGATCATGTCTGGAGATTAGTTCTGTAACCATAGGCTGTTTAGAGAAGTAGTTGGAAAGCCTTGGAATTGAAATTGTAAAAATTGAATTTAGTCATAATTCAATTAATTTGTCATGTATTG
Organism: Oncorhynchus masou masou; assembly: GCF_036934945.1. Taxonomy (NCBI): domain Eukaryota; kingdom Metazoa; phylum Chordata; class Actinopteri; order Salmoniformes; family Salmonidae; genus Oncorhynchus; species Oncorhynchus masou. Next base: position 22,374,892 of record NC_088212.1, on the reverse strand, counting down.
TAGTAGGATGCCATGCTAGTATTTTCTGTCTTGCAGGTTGATCAGATGTTTATGTTTATTAAAAAGTTTCCACACTGGCTTCCTGTGGGATCAACCGTGTCGTGGCTGGAACGGAGCCGTGGGAGAAAATAAAAAGCGACGGCAGAACATAAACATCAGAGTGAGGACGCCACCCTGGAAAGAAAGTGAAAGCTCTTTTTCTCGGGAGCAACTAGCTAGTGATTACTCTGGGCCGAGCAAACATACTGCACACCACACTAAAGAACTCCGAGCTTAGTAAGAGAACCTCTCCATCTCCCCCCAAATAATTACATGGCAAATTGGCAATGGAATTCACATTCAATTACATCTACTGTATATTGGCCTACAGCTGGAACCACAAATGACACTGGCTATTTCAAAAAGGTACAAAAACTTAGCCCCCACTCCTCACAATCAAATGCCTTTTCGGCAGTAATTATATTAGGTCGTACCTCTTATTTTAGAATTAGTAATTGTACTTTTTGATGGATAATTGACTCCAACCGTTGGGACATATTTTCCTGCAAATATTTATATCAATAAGACTAGTGAAATTGGACAGTAAGAGCCACTTATTTTTAGGTTTTAAATGTTAATTCCTTGCTTGGTTTATTGAGCTGTGGAGAATAGAGGAAGCTGGAAATCAAATTGCTTTTCTGATTTCTTTAAAATGGCGAATTCTTGTTCTAAGATCATTGGCTTTTTAATTTAGTGGCCACACTGGCCATTTCAGATGCATGGCTAGTAGCCATGTGCGGTAGTATACTGTATTTACGGAAGGGTTTGTAAGAGCACTGTGCGTGTGGTTTTGCAGATCTTTGCTGTAGAGTCCATTGTGAAAGCTGAACAGGTTGGAAGAGGTGGAGGACAAACAGACAAGCCAATGAGTGACACAGGCCAGGGTCAACCCGTATCACAACACAGGGTCATTCCATGTCCCACCTCCTAATATTAGACTGAGGGCCTTCATGGTCTGAGCCAGGGGAGATCTGGGAAATAAAATACAGGCATCTGATAAGGATCTTGGCCCAGAGACTGCAAGGACATAAATAGGACAACAGAGGTACTGAATACACACTAAATCTCTGTCCTTTCAGGATTTCTCAGGGATTTTGTGATATTTTCTGCGGAAATGAGATTGTCCAAGAAACCAGGCAAATGGAACCTCATGAGCCCTTCCTATGCTCTCCACCAGCGGCAGGTCATGAAGAAGCCATCAATCATAAGTACCACATTCCAATAACACCAATGAGCTCTCCCACACGTCATCAACTTAGATTTTGATTAGTGACCAAAAACCAAAGAAAATTAATACCACTGACTTTACAACATGAATTTATGGGATGTCATTCTGAGCAAATCAACTGCAACGTTAGAGAGGCCTCAATTATCAATGGGCATAGACCACCAGTCTTCCACAAATGACAAAATATGATGAATATCAGGAGTCAAGAAGGCAGTTTGATACCAGTTTGTCTGTCTTTGGTCAGCTCTGAAATGGACATGGACCAAAATGTCATGGTATACAGTAAACCAGTGAAGAGAAGTACAGTGAACAGAAGGGGGGGGCGCCATGTCTAGGGCTAGACAGAGTGGTTTAAGTGGGATCCCCTTGTACCCGGGCATCCTGCGCTGGGCCTCGTTGCTAGGCGGGCTCCCAGCCCGGAGCTCCCAGGTTTAATAATCCACAGACGCTGGGCTGGAGTGCTGTGGTAAAATACAGACATTTGCACATATACTCCCAAACATTCAATGGAGAGAACTGTTTCAGGGCAATGTGCCTTCCTCAGGGTTGAGGATGCTACGGTAAAGTACCACAACTAGTTGCGAGGCCAGATGGAACTGTGTAAATGTAATCCTAATTTAAATTCTATGGATAGAATAGTCAGTCAATGTTCCGCTCGGGTTATTCCCCAAAACTAGAGGTTACCGGGGGACTTGTGCTGGCATATTGTATTGGTTACTTCTTTGCTTGTGCTGTTTGGATTATTTGGAGGCTCAGGACAAAATCTCTCTCTCCTAGAATTTATCTGCTCCAGTATTACACTTAGCACTCAATGCAATATTTATGCTGCAACGACCTTTTGTACAGAATGCTGAAAACCTTTTTCAGTCTCCCCCAGTGGGGTTGACACAACAATAGGTGTTACATAATGGCTGCTCTTCATGTCTGACTCACCTTTCATTCATTCCCTTTTTAAAAACCACAGCACAAGCACTCCTCTCACTCTCCAGTTTCTCACTAACTGGATGTTGGGCAAGGAAATCAGCATCCTGACTCTCTGATAGACAAGAATGATGAGACAGAACGCTGTGGGAGAAACCTGAGATGGCTCTTTTTACACCTGGCTGTATCCCAAAGAAGATACGCTTCCAGATCTTACTATTGAGACACTTAACAGATTCATGTCCCTCCCGTCCCTCCCCTTTCTCCTGACCACCTCCAACCCCCTCCTGTCCCCTTTTAACGCTCCTCAATCAGCCTCCCTTATCTCTTTTCTCCACACCCCATTCCACCTCTGCTTTGTACTACCCTCATTCCTGCGGTCTCCCTCCTCTTTCCTTTGCTCCCCCTCCTCTCCCTCCCTCAACTCTGCCTCGCTCATTTAAGGAGAAGACCACAACGGAAATAAGGGTTAAGGTTTTACTGTGTACATCTTTAAGGAATTCAAGATATGAATGTATGATTTTATCAGACAATTAAAACATAAAACTGTTTCAGCTGGAGACAACATAATTACTTTTAAACTCTATTAAAAGGTTAAATAAGAGAAAAAACATCTCATGGCAAGAACAAACAGAAGGGGTAAATACCTTCCTCTGTGGCAGTGTGTTTTTCTCTCATGGCCAGAGAGGACAGGGTAATCTTCAGGGTGAATTTGGGGTTGTTGGTGTTGACCACCTGGATGGCTGACTCCGACACACTCGGCCGCACCTCATACTTGTCCTCGGTCAGCGTCTGAAAGGGCAACCAACCAGGGTTGAGGCAGATCATAAGCCAGCTGTGGTACGTCCAACATCACACACACAATTATATTACTAAAGTTTCAACTTTACAGGCAACATACTAAGAAACTTCCAATTCAAATTTCTATGCATGGCATCTTATTTTTGTAGTGATTATGTTCAAAGGGAGAAAGATTCAGGTATATTATCTAGTCTAGTTCCTGCTAGTTCCTTTGAAGAATGCATCGTCGCTCTACTTCTGTGACAACCTCTCTCCACCCCCTGTGCTGTGAAGCTAGGTGCTAATGGAATCGTCCCTTGATGATAACCTTCACAGCAGGCTGGAGCGGTATTTAACTGGCTGACGAGGAGACCATGTACAGTACAGTAGTCAGCTCTGCAATGCACTAGAGACTGCAGTTGTGGATGTTGTTAGGTCTGCACTATATTACAGAAAGCAATGGTGGTAGGCTCAGATCTGCACTGCCCGACCTAAAGTACTGGTATTCGAAACTCATATTGGAAAATTGTACATTCTTAGGATAATGTGCCATCCCATCCATTTTAAAATGTTACAGTTAGTTTGCTCATGTAAAATGCTTGAGTGGAAACAGACCAGTAGTTGCACTGGCAGGTTGGTGCTGATAGTGTACAGCAGTAGTTTGGTGGGTTTGTCTCTGCACATCAGGACCAGCTCCAAGTCCATGTCTCCTTTAACCAGGAGGCCTTTAGCCACAAGACCAACACGCATAACCCCACATAGGATCGAAGCATTCTGGGGCCTGGTGAGGATAGAGCAGAGCAGTAAATCAGCCACATAACACTAGTTTCTAAGGATGTCATTTTTTACAAAAAATGTTTTGCTTTCAGACGCTCAAAATTAAATTGATGTAGCCCACACATTTTCACCAGAACATAAGTGGCAGTAACTGTATAAGTGCCTTGTAAAAACCTACCATGTAGAGCGTCTCAAGCTTTTGCAACATGGGAGAAGAAGACTCACTTTGTGGTGCTGCGGCTGCCGGTAGAGTCTTCAACATCCTTGGGGTCGCTGGTGGTGGGGGTCGGGACCTTGCTTTGGGAGGTGTTGAGGTTGTCCATCCAGTCTGATACCTGCTTGAGGGCACATTCCACGGTGGACACCAGCTTCTGGACAGCCTCCAGCTCCTCTGGCGAAGGGTAGATGTTGGCGTGCTTTGCCATGACGTGGCGGTCGTCATTGGCAAACAATCGGATGGACCTCTGAGAGGAAGAAAGAACAAAGTATTTGAGAACATGATCCTTTGTAAAAACGTCTGAAGAAAAACTCCAAATGACTTTGCCAATTACAGTTAGGTGTTTGTTTGCTGAGCCAGACAAGCCATCTTACACTGCATATACTTGACAGTATCACCTCCGAGCAACAGGTGCTGCAGCATATTTCCATTTGTCCTACTTACAAAGCCAATGTTGCCCTATACAATATTAACATTACGAGATATTCGTAGGGATAGCGTGCTTGCCTAGAAATAAGCTGCATCAGCTAATGTGTGCCGATTTGCAAGCCTAACTGTACACAGTAGAGAGAGCACCATGTGGAACTTTGAGCCCAAGGTCAGTCTCTCTATTCCTCTCCCCCTCTCTATTCAATGTTAATGGGCTTTAGTGGCATGGGAAACATACATTGCACTGCCTGTCTGCATCAGTGTTAACGCTTTACACTCATGAGAATTGGCTTATAGAGAAATGTCTGTATTACAGAACAAATATGAAAAGCATAAGCATAATCATGGTAGCAATTGAAAGGGAAGAGTTTGGTGATGATGGGACAATTATTAGACCATATTTGAGGACAATAGTTCACGTGACAAGACTTCTCCTTCAATGTTGTGCTGTGTTGACAGTGATTGATCTACAAATCATTTTTCATGCCGAACCACCCCAGGGAATATTTGTAGCCTAGTTCAAATGCGCCCTGCTTCCTGACCCATGTGAGGTAGGTGGCCTGTTCCTGATCTTGTACATCTGCATCGCTGGCAATTTTTAGGGCCTTCCTCAGACACCGCCTGGTATAGAGGTCCTGGATGGTAGGAAGCTTGGGCCCGGTGATGTAATGGGCCGTGCGCTCTACCCTCTGTAGTGCCTTGCGGTCGGAGGCCGAGCAGTTTCCATACCAGGTAGTGATGCAACCCGTCAGGATTCTCGATGGTGCAGCTTTAAAACATTGAGTATCTGAGGACCCAAGCCAAATCTTTTCAGTCTCCTGAGGGGAAATAGGCTTTGTCATGCCCTCTTCACAAATGTCTTGGTGTATTTGGACCATGATAGTTTGTTGATGTTGTGGACACGAAGGAACTTGAAGCTTTCAACCTGCTCCACTCCAGCCCTGTCGATGAGAATGGGGGTGTGCTCGGTCCTCCTTTTTCTGTAGTCCACAATCATCTCCTTTGTCTTGATGACGTTGAGGGAGAGGTTATTGTCCTTGTGTAACGGATGTGAAATGGCTAGCTTAGTTAGCGGTGCGCGCTAAATAGCGTTTCAATTGGTGATGTCACTTGCTCTGAGACCTTGAAGTAGTAGTTCCCCTTGCTCTGCAAGGGCCGCGGCTTTTGTGGAGCGATGGGTAACGATGCTTCGAGGGTGACTGTTGTTGATGTGTGCAGAGGGTCCCTGGTTCGCGCCCGGGTATGGGCGAGGGGACGGTCTAAAGTTCTACTGTTACACTTGCACCACAAGGTCAGGTCTCTGACCTCCTCCCTATAGGCTGTCCCATCGTTATCGGTGATCAGGCCTACCACTGTTGTAATCAGCAAACTTAATGGTGTTGGAGTCGTGCCTGGCCGTGCAGTCATGCGTGAACAGGAAGTACAGAAGGGGACTGAGCACACATCGAGGGGCCCCCGTGTTGTTACCTGCCCTTACCACTTGGGGGCAGCCCATCAGGAAGTCCAGGATCCATGTATTAAACCATAAAGGCCTGATTGTGGAGTGCTGCAGAGATGGGAGAACCTTCCAGAAAGACAACCATCTCCACAGAGGAACTCTGGAGCTCTGTCAGAGTGGCCATCGGGTTCTTGGTCACCTCCATTGACTAAGGCCCTTATCTACCAATTGCTCAGTTTGGCAGGGCGGCCAGCTCTAGAAAGAGTCTTGGTGCTTCCAAAGTTCTTCCATTTAAGAAGGATAGAAGCTACTGTTTTTGGGGACCTTCAATGCTGCAGACATTTTTTGTACCCTTCCCCAGATCTGTGCCTCAACACAATCCTGTCTTGGAGCTCTACGGACAATTCATTCGACCTCATGGCTTGGTTTTTGCTCTGACATGCACTGTCAACTGTGACACCTTATATAGACAGGTGTGTGCTCCTTTCCAAATCATGTCCAATCAATTGAATTTACCACAGGTGGAGTCCAATCAAGTTGTTGAAAGATCAAGGATGATCAATGGAAACAGGATGCACCTGAGCTCAATTTCGAGTCTCATAGCAAAGTGTCTGAATACTTATGTAAATAAGGTATCCGTTTTTTTTTTAAATACATTTTAACATTTGCAACATTTTCTAAAAACCTGTTTTAGCTTTGTCATTATGGGGTAGTGTGTATATTTATGAAGACTTTAAAACACTATCCATTTTAGAATAAGGCTGTAACGTAACAAAATGTGGAAATGCTTTCCAAATGCACTGTGTGTATATATATTTTTCAATGGCTATGTCATAGCTAATTTGTAAACAATAAAAATGGATACATTACTATCCCAAACACTTAATCTGCAAAAATGACAAGTTAATTAGTGGGTGCTAGTAAATTCAGAACCAAAGTGGGGGGACAAAAAACAGAAGAAATATTGCTGACTTTAGACTTTAACAAGGCAATTCTGACTAACAGATGGTAATTCTGGTGCAAGGTTTCTGGTGTGTTTTCTGTGGCAAGGTTTCTTCACAATAGACCAAACATTGTGTTCAGAACAACCCAAGGTATGGCGCCATGTCATCTTATAACTGTACATCAAACCTAGTGAACATAAACGTTGACACTGTATATGACATGAGTTTTATAAGGAAATCTGAAGTGCACATTTGGACTCTCTGGCTTGATTCAGAAAGTATTCACACCCCTTGACATTTTCCACATTTTGTTGTGTTACAGCCTGAATTTAAAATGGAATAAATTGCTTCTTTTTTATATCAACGGCCTACATACACACAATACACTATAATGTTTGAGGAATTCCATTTTGCGAAATTTTTGCAAATTAATAAAAAATGGAAAGCTGAAAAGTCTTGAGTCAATAAGTATTCAACCGTTTGTTATGGCAAGCCTAAAGTTCAGGAGAAAAAATGTGCTTAACAAGTCAAATAATAAGTTGAATGGACTCACTGTGTGTGCAATAATAATATTTGGCATGATTGTTGAATTACTACATCATCTCTGTAACCCACACATACAATTATCTATCTGTAAGGTCCCTCAATCAACCACTGAATTTCAAACACAGATTCAACCACAAAAAAACTGAGGTTTTCCAATGCCTCGCAAAGGGCACCTATTGGTAGACGGGTAAAAATTGACAAGCTGACATTGAATACCTCAGAGCATGGTGAAGTAATTAATTACACTATGGATCCTGTATCAATACAAAGATACAGGCTTCCTTCCTAACTCAGTTGCTGAGTTGCCGGAGAGGAAGGAAACCGATCAGAGATTTATTTCACCATGAGGCCAATGGGGACTTTAAAACAGTTAAAGTTTAAATAGCTGTGATAGAAAAAAACTGAGAATGGATCAACATTGTAGTTACTCCACAATACTAACCTAATTGACAGAGTGAAAAGGAAACACGTACAGAATAAAACATATATTCCAAAACATGCATCAAGGCACTAAAGTAAAACGTGCAAAACGTGTGGCAAAGCAATTAACTTTTTTGTCCTGAATACAAAGGTGTAATGTTTGGAGTAATTCCAATACAACACATTACTAAGTACCACTCCTCATATTTTCAACCGTAGTGGTGACTGTCATGTTATGGGTTTGCTTGTAATCGTAAAGGACTGGGGATGGAGCAGGGTTATCTAGCAATGATCAACAACCAAATGAGAGAGATTGAAGAATTTTGAAAATAATCAAATGGGCAATGGTTGCACAATGCAGGTGTGGAAAGCTATTAGAGACTTACTAAGAGAGATTGATTCTAACATGTAGTGACTCAGGGGTGTGAATACTTATATAAATGAGATGTTTCTGTATTTCATTTAATACATTCCATTTTGTTGTTATGGGGTATTGAGTGTAGATTGGTAAGAAGAAAAATACATATAATTCATTTTGAATTCAGGCTATAACAAAATGTGGAATAGGTCAAGGGATATGAAAACTTTCTGAAGGCACTGTATGACATCAAAGCAGGTATTTATTATAATCCTCAACGTATCATCTTTCAAAATATATCAAGTCCTCTTAAATTTACAGCATTTTCCTCACTCAGACAATTTGTTTTGCAAAAGTTGCCGAATTAGCGGGAGAGATGGGGGCAACTTCTTAACGTGTGCGGTGCTCAATTTCAGAACGGCTGTCACTCAAAACCCATAGAGCGATGTGAAGAGCACAGCCTGAGCGCTGACGTCATCTATATAATATTCCGGTACAGTGAATGCGTTACTATTGAGGCTCTTATCAGTACCCAAATCTCCAATTTTCAAAGGTGTAAAGGGCTACTTTTAGCAGCTATTTTAGATTCAGTTTTATTCTTAGTTTAAGTCTTAAAATATACTTTGGTCTTAGTCACTTTAGTAATTTCATTCTTTGGTTTTAGTTATTTACCATCTAGTTTTAGTCAGTGCATTTTTTCTCTTCCATTAAATCATTTAGATTTACCTCTTACTTGCATCATGTGCACTCAGCCTATTATTGCCTCATATTCCTTAACTGACAACATTGTAACCAATGGCAGCCAACATTAACCACAGGCTATAGGATTTAGCTCTGATTTTCTCTACATAATAACCGTCGGAGGGGGTAAATAACATTGATTTCCTTTTAAAGGGGAGAATATGAGCCTTCCAACAAAGCCAGAAGTATTACTATACTCCTAGTATTTCAGCAAAAAGCATTTGTTTTTCCAATCAGAAAAGGCAACTGCAACATGCAGATAAATGACAGCGCACATGGCAAAATAGAGCTTCGATGTGATCAGAGCAAAAGTGGTATATATGAAAGCAAAGACATTCAAATAAATGATTGTTTCTAATTGAGGTTAGTTTGTTACAATTGAACTGTCCTGACTGTGCAGGCAATTCAAACAAATCAGTTCAAAAGAGACCGAAGTGTCTGGGAGCTGTGTGCGTGTGGGAGAGCCAGATCAACGCAAAAATCCTATGAAACAGAAAGATGTTATCAGTCAATGAGAGGATTGCATAATATATTCTGCCCAGGGATGCCTGCTTATGATTGGACAAAACAGATCAGAGTTTCATGTCTACTTGAATGTCCATTAGTCTCATGTGGAATTATCATTTCATTAAATTTCATTAAAGTGAAATTAACACTGCAGGGAAAATCACACCTCTACATCAGAGAGAGGGGTGCACATCAACAACCAAAACAAATACATTACACATCACCTCTGACTCTTTCTCTCTCCTCTCAAACAACCGGTCTTTATGTAAGAACTGACAAACAGAAACATACACACAGACCCAAAATACATTATTGCCACAGACAAAGACAGCCACCTCAGACAGACATCCTCACACTCAGAGACAGACAGGCACACCAGAGGCTGATGGGAGGTGCTATAGGAGGACGGACATATTGTAATGGCTGGAATGGATTCAATGTTGTTTCCATGTGTTTGGGACCATTCCATTGAATCCATTCCAGCCATTATGAGTTGTCCTCCTATAGCTCCTCCCACCAGCCTCAGACACACACACACAGACAGAACACTCACCATCTCTAGAGGAGAGGACCACAGACCTCTGGTCTAGAAGTGTGACTGGTTGGGGTCCAGGTCAGGACCAGGTTCCCTTAACTCTGCCTCCTCATGCAGTCAACTCTGACCCTTCAGCTAGCTCATGTCCCATGTGGCAGAGATTCAGGTAAATCAGCACAGCTGTGGAAAAAGCTGTGGGATACAATGATAGGCATTCAGCACACTGTATTGCCTGACGACAAATGGAATTCTTCCGCTGCTCTGTCGTTCGCTACATACTTCAGTCTGAGACTGCAATCACTGAAGTTAGTTGTTGTGATGTCAAAATGAGGAGTATTGTACAAAAAAAAGTAATTAGCGATTAGATAATCTCTACCCAATGCCGAATTTTCAAAACGGCTCTTTACCCACGTGTGTTCTGGCTCTGGCTCTGGCTCAATCCATCGGTTTCTGGGACCAATCAGAACAGTTAGAATGTGTTTGCGTTTTACAAATCGTCCAGGGTAGCAAACGGTGTAGGATCTTGAAATCTAAAACCCAGGATGGCACTGCTCAGGTAGCCTCATTTCCAACTTTTAGAGAAGTGGTTTGTCTGCACTTCCCCTTCCTGTCCTCTATTTGGAGAAGGTTATGTGAACCCAGGGAGGTTTATTTTGGGGTTGTGTTTATTTAGGTCATTTTCACTGCAGTAGACTTTATGAGCTGGGATTTTATGTTGGCAGAGGACTTCTTCCAAATGACATTCTGTCTGCACCATGTTACTGGCCAGGACAGATGAGCGCTCACTGAATAAGGCCTATTTAGCCTACAGCTATCTACTTCAAATGGTGCGTCGCTCAACATTTGATGTATGACGATGTCAATTTCTCACTTAGTAAATCACATTGTTAACATGATTTCAAAGTTATGACTTACGCCAATTCCATAACTAACCTTGGATCACACAGTCCTGGAGTCAAATCGTAAATAACTGGACAAAAAATATATATATTTAAGTGTCAAATATGCACTAGTAGACGAGTCAAATTCCGGGACTTAAGAGTACAAAGTCCTAATCCATGTTCATGAAACCAACAATTTTAAAGTAACTTAGTGCAATTTAGTCCAGAGGGGAAGCTTTAATCTGTCTGCGAAATTGGCCCTTATGTAACAGAGGCACAGCTGACTGCTTTAAAAAAAACAGATTAGGCTAAGTGGTACACAATTTGAGCAGCGGGCAAGGCATAGAGCTCTCCATTTGGTTCGCTAACAACTGCTCTTATTCAACGGGATTGATAAAGTAGTCTAAAGTGTCTTGATAGTGAGGGAGGAGGTCTCCTTCTCAAAAGGCCAAACCATCTGCCCAAGGACTCTCCAGTCCACTCACTTACAGGCTACATGAGGACAGTTTTGTCTATTCTTATAGTAATGTAACTTAACTTGCAATGTTCATTTGAATGAAACAACTGGCCTAGAAGATGTTGTGGTTCCCTAAAATGTTTCATCTGTTCTCAAAAGCGTATTTATAGAGTCCCGCTGTGTCAGACTGGGCAACACATCCCTGATGGGGACTGCACAAACAACTGTATCTGTTATGAAATGTCCGGCTTAAAAGGAAAACACATTTTATATTTAGGATTATGCCTTCGTTAATACATTAATGGATCTATGAGAAAACAGTGCAATGTGCTGTAGGCATACAGCATACGTACAATGCTCTTGCCAAAGTCTGTTCCTTAAAGCAGCTCAGAAAGGGCATGTGTATGCATGTTGTGTGCGCGCGCTCGTGTCCTCGTTTCAGGCCTAGCTGATTTCCTATTCACACACACACCAGTAAGAAATCTGAATGTTAAGGTTGGGTTTATGAGTCTATAGGAGCTGCAGCAGAGTACCCCAGTCCTGACCTGAGAGCGATCATTGTCTATTTCCCAGGTAATGGAAACATCATGTTCCCATGCATGAGTGAGCACTGAACAGCAGCAATCACAGTCCCATCCAATACACCTAAATCAGACAGAGCCACATTGGCTCTGATGACGGTACTGGGGGGGACAGAGAGCAAACAGGCAGCAAACGGTGCAAGGAGGCCAACATGGACAAGGCGGAGAGACTACCATAGATGAATCTGTGCCCAAAACGCAACTTTCATGCAGATCAAGTGGACACAATCAGGACAGCTTACATATAGGCTTGTAGACCTTGAGATTGAAGCTTTGAATTGGCTTCTGATTCAGATTTACCATCCGTGAGACTATTATCCACCAAGTCCATTGGACAAGCAGCAGGCCAACCTTGGGGGGGATATCTTTACAACAACTCTGGATTACGTGTGCGTGTCTAAAGTTTAAAACAATGCTCACATAGCTTCACCACTTAACTGGTGCCGAGGTAAAAGACTCAAACACTGTCACCACCACTACCAAACCTTCAACTAACTAGCCTGCAGCAACCAGCGAGTCAGTGACTACCCCAAGGGACCTAGAAAGTCCTCCATGGAAGAGCTGAAGGGAGAGCTAAATGTGTCAGAAAGAGGAGAGCCTCTCGGTGCTTGTTCAAAACACAGTGAAAGAGGAGAATCTTGTGCCTGTTCAAAAACTCTGGCATGAATATTTCAGTGCCAGTAAAACAGTCGGTAAAAAAGCCTCTTTGGCTCTGAAGGTCCTATATCAGGGATGCTGAAAACAGTTAGAGGCAGACTTCATGAGCAGTACATTACAGTCCTGAAGAAGATGTGAGGAAAACAAAGGAAAGAGTCTGTCGAGGCGAAACTAGCTGGTGTTTATCTGAGGTTTGACATCCCCTCAGGTAGGCCTATTTATTCACACACCTGCTCCAAACCAGGCCTACCATTGTGACAGTAACAAGAGGCAAATCGAGTTCTAGCCTTTATACGGAACTTAATTTGGGAATTTGGTCAACAATGTGGCTACTGGCTAGTAGTGTAGCTACAAACTGAGCATGATAATGCATTGTAAACCTCTTACAGGTGCAGTAGAGAATAATCTGCCCACACACGCTCAAACTGTTTTCATTTTTCATAGCACATTAAATAGTTGAGGAAGGAAGAATCAAATCAATTCTGCCGTCTCTCTGGGTAAAGCACATATTTCAGACAAGGCCAAATGAGTGTTCTCAGTAAGACTTCGCTATTCCACACCATATACACTTGTTTCAGGCATCCTCCTCCCTGTGTGTGGAGTAGAAAGGGGGGGGGGGCGTCATGTCTAAGAGCACACCAAATGATCAGCATTTTATTAGTCATTATGGGATACTGTCTTTGATGTCTGGGATTCAGCCACCCAACAATAAGCCAACAATAATCTTCAAAGATTGTGTGTGCGCACACGTGTGTAAGAGGAGATAAAAAAACAGCAATTCAGTAATAATATCTTAAGACATCTTACCCATCAAGTCAGAGAGAGAACATTCCATCCATTAGGCCTTGATGACTGCCAACACTTAGTTGAGGCAGATATGGTTTCAGTTTAACAGTTAGGCTATGAAGCGACTGAATTCCAAAACATCCCCTTCTGAGCAGCGGAGCCTTGGGCATGGAACACTGGAATATGTTGATAGCAGGGAAATTGGGTGCTTTCAAAATGTATAACTCTGCACACCCACAAACAGACAACCCATCATGTATTACGAAAAGGATTGAAGATAAAACAGGATCATTGAGATGGTTTAGTGGTCATTATAGATGTACCATTGATCAATGGAATGCAATTAATCAATTTCAAAGGGGTCATATTATGATTCCGAGGTGTCCATTACTGGACTCTTCCTTTCAACCTATGACATATCTGCTGGTTATAGTATGGCTTCTCCTATTACTGAAAAAGTAACACCCAAAAAGACTGACAAGCAAAAACTGCATCACCACCTCGGCACTGTTGACAGTAGCCTCACTGTTAGACGTGTGGTTGAGAAAACAGTGGTGTACTCTGTATAAACAAGACGCATAACACTAATTGCAAAACAAAATGTCACTCACACACTTCTCATTTACAAGCCGTGCACTCTATGCCCGTTTAGTTTAGCTTGACTGGGCCAGGGAGCCTGAGGAAATTAGGTTCCGGTTACCGTTTCCATTCTATAGGCAAGGACCAGTACCTGCTACAGTCTGTGCACTCTATGCCCGTTTAGTTTAGCTTGACTGGGCCAGGGAGCCTGAGGAAATTCCCAGTTACCAAGGACCAGTCCCTGCTACAGTCTGTACACTCTATGCCCGTTTAGTTTAGCTTGACTGGGCCAGGGAGCCTGAGGAAATTAGGCTCCAGTTACCGTTTCCATTCTATAGGCAAGGACCAGTACCTGCTACAGTCTGTGCACTCTATGCCCGTTTAGTTTAGCTTGACTGGGCCAGGGAGCCTGAGGAAATTAGGCTCCAGTTACCGTTTCCATTCTATAGGCAAGGACCAGTACCTGCTACAGTCTGTGCACTCTATGCCCGTTTAGTTTAGCTTGACTGGGCCAGGGAGCCTGAGGAAATTAGGCTCCAGTTACCGTTTCCATTCTATAGGCAAGGACCAGTACCTGCTACAGTCTGTGCACTCTATGCCCGTTTAGTTTAGCTTGACTGGGCCAGGGAGCCTGAGGAAATTAGGCTCCAGTTACCGTTTCCAAACCTGCTACAGTCTGTGCACTCTATGCCCGTTTAGTTTAGCTTGACTGGGCCAGGGAGCCTTTAGGTTCCGTTACCGTTTCCATTCTATAGGCAAGGACCAGTACCTGCTACAGTCTGTGCACTCTATGCCCGTTTAGTTTAGCTTGACTGGGCCAGGGAGCCTGAGGAAATTAGGCTCCAGTTACCGTTTCCATTCTATAGGCAAGGACCAGTACCTGCTACAGTCTGTGCACTCTATGCCCGTTTACTCCACCGTTTCCATTCTATAGCCCGCCCGTTTAGTTTAGCTTGACTGGGCCAGGGAGCCTTTACAGTCTGTGCACTCTATGCCCGTTTAGTTTAGCTTGACTGGGCCAGGGAGCCTGAGGAAATTAGGTTCCAGTTACCGGGCAAGGACCAGTACCTGCTACAGTCTGTGCACTCTATGCCCGTTTAGTTTAGCTTGACTGGGCCAGGGAGCCTGGCAGGAAACCTTAGTCTGTGCACTCTATGCCCGTTACTGGGCCAGGGAGCCTTTAGGCCCATTCTTCTATAGGCAAGGACCAGTACCTGCTACAGTCTGTGCACTCTATGCCCGTTTACTTGACTGGGCCAGGGAGCCTGAGGAAATTAGGCTCCAGTTACTCTTCTATAGGCAAGGACCAGTAAAGTCTGTGCACTCTATGATAAAACAAACATTATCGACACCGACCATAACGAACACTTATCGCAAGCATTTTGCTGATATCGTTCCTTAGGTTTACTAATAATGGTGATTGTTAATGGCTACAATCAAACTTGTAGTAGCAGTGGTTTAAAAGGGTCATTTAAAAATAAAAATGAATCCATATCGCCCAAGTCTACAGTCTTGTACAGCAGGGGTTCCCAAACTTTTTCACTCAGGGCCCCCTTCCAGCATTGGGGAACATTCCGCTCCGCACCCCCTCCCTTTTGCGCGCGCACACACACACACACACACACACACACACACACACACACACACACACACACACACCACTATTTCAATGGGCACAAGCACTGTTCATGACAAAAACGGTTCACACTCATCTTGTTGGCAGAGAGAACATTTTGCAGGTTTAAAGCTCAATTCATGCAATTCTACACATTTTGTCATGGGGTGCAGATAAAATGTTGCAGTTTTGCCATGTCTTATGTGTGTTCATGTGTTATTTGAGGGACAAACATTACAGCAACATCTATGGACGACAAAAAACAGAGCAACGTTTATTTTGCAGACATGGGCAAGTTGATCTGTACATTAATGACAAGTTATAAATAGCTCTCTAAGGTCTGCAATGACAAGGAAACTTATGATGCACTACCCAATTTCGAAAGTGTACCTTGTGCATTCTACTATTACAACTTTCTGGAGTAAATTGAGATAAGTTGCATGATATGACAGGTGTACTTATACATCAAACAACCGCAAGTGAAAATATAAATATACAAAACTCGAACCAACATAAAAGTTAATTTCGTCCTCTTTTCAATTTGTTTCTGACAATCCTTTTGAATTGTGATATTACGTTAACTAGCTAGCCAAATGGCATGGCTTCCTACCTTGACAGACATCAATGATTAGATCACTGAAAGTCACTGGAAAATAAAAACATCCAGAAGAGTGCATGTCATATAAAGGGGGAAATAACAAGAAGCCACCTATCATGTTCAGAAAACGTTCGGAATTTGCATGCTGCCTTGTTAAATTGCTAGCAGCACCGCTGACCAACAGTGCAGCAGGATATGCATCCTTGCCGGCGCTATTTCAAGCAAAATTTGGCATTGAGTAAATACTTACATAGTTACAGTTCTTGAACCAAACCAAGGCAACACATCCCAAATATTTCAATGGTAGCTTTTTACTGCTAGGACTTCGTGTTTGCGCAACCAACTCCGTTTTCATCTCGGTTTGGGACAGCGTGGATTCAGCACCCGACAGCACACGCTTGTTTCTTGGTCACAACCGTGTCAAGCGCACTCACTGACCGTGGCAGCAACGAAGAGCGGAATAGTTGCGCACGCGCGTTATGGTTGTTCAGCGCTAAAACGCAAGACATATGACTGCATTTGGTAAGCAAATTATGCCTTGGAGAATTGGACTAGGCCTATATGATTGTGTGAGAATGAATATGACTGAAAATAAGTAGTGGGTGCTTGCTTTTTGTCCCAACATTTCACAGTGGGAATTATTCACAACCTCGAACAAGCCAATAAAACATAGGCTAGGCCTACAGAAACGGCATGGAATTAACCAGTGTTACTTAAAAACAAAGTCAATCAGCACAATAATTACATCCACCCCTGCACAAAAAGACCAGGACATAATGTCAAACCTCAATGGTAGGAAAATGTCAGGGGTGGATATAATAGACATGTTACATGCATAATTACACAGTTTGTTAAATAACATCCATTAGTATATAGTTTCAGCTGAGAGTCTCTTGCACACTCCTTTCACATACACTCTGATTATGAGAATGAGTTATTGGCCTCACTCTGACAGCTGATAATTTAAGCCCTGTGTGCATCACCTCCAAACACACAGACACACACACACACACACACACACACACACACACACACACACACACACACACACACACACACACACATTGGTGATGTTGACTATTAGCCTGCAATATCATCAAGATCAATAGTTTGCTCTTTGCTTGATCTCCCGTGTCGGATCATTCATACACTGAATGCCCATGACTGTTTGATTCACTGTGCTTGACGTTATGGTTTTCAATTGTCATATTACAATAGTATCTTGTTTCATATGATAGTACTGTACTGTGCTATAGAACGGTCTCGTTTCAGTGCTGTGAGATTGCTTGTGGTACAGCTCCATCAGCAGAAGGCTCGGCTGGAGGCAGTATGACGTGTTCTCAACCTGCGTCAGACAGCAGCAGGTGTACCTCAAGGTGAGACAGCCATTGCACTGCAGAACAAGATCAGCAAACATGCAGGGGTTTGACAATGCGTATAGACAGGACACACTGCAGTGCTTAGATACACAGGTAGTTGTTTCTCTGGTATTAATCAAGTAACATTACACCTTCATATCTACAGGTTATGGAATGTGGCGTGTATACAACGATGTCCGAAAAATAATAACTCCTATGATTGAATCTTTCAATGCTAAACACTGCAATTATAGGAACCGTATACGACCATCTGAGTGTTCTGTAGGATAGTAGACAAGGAACAGCTATTTTCAACACTTACAAAATGAGTTGAAAAAGAAAGTATATAGAAGTGCAATGTGTTTCATCTTATCCTGTAGTGTGTGATTTCACACACCAGCACCGAGTGTTTCTGCAGACATACCTGGCTGATACTGTGTGGCTTTATCGTAGCTGTCAAGATTTCTGTTGAAGTCAATAGCAGCAGTATCTCCAAGCTCTTAAAATTATTGTCTGTATGTAGTTCATTTACATGACATATTCCTCTATCAAAAGATAAATGAAAACTCAGGTATAAACAGGTATGAAACGTGTGTCTAGTCCAACTAATCATGTGATGTCATTGGCCGTGTTCGAGATCATCAAAAGGGTGATGTATCATGGGTAAATTGACTGATTTACAAATATTATTGAGGAGCTATTTATGATGCAAGGTGATTTGTAGAACAGTCAGTCGGCAGTCGCCTGCACTAGGGGCTAGGGGGTGTTTGGGTCGGCAGGAGGGAACTCATAACGGCTTTCAACTTACTCTTGAAAGTTGTAAGAGTAGAATGCACAAAGTGCAATTTCGAAATTGGGTAGTGCATCATCAGTTTTTGTCTTTTCATGTCAGTCGTTCCACACCTTAGAGAGCTATTCATAACTTGTCAGAAATGTCCAGATCAACTAGCTCGTCAGCTAGCATTTTTTAGGTAGGTTTTTTAGCCCATAGACCCATGTTTGAGTCACTCAAATATCACATGAATACACATTAGACATTGCAAAATGTATAGAATTGCAAGAAAATTAGCTTTAAAACTGAAGAAAGAAGAATATTCAGTACATGAGAGTGACTACTTCTGGAAGTTTGTTTTGGCTATTTCGGCATTGTTCATTATCCAGCATCAAGTTATTTTTACTCTGTACTTAATACATTGATTTGAATCTTGGTTGTGCTTTTAGATTTTGAGAAAAATGACTGCAAAAACTGGATGAATCAACATTGTTTCCACTTCATTTCATTGAATCTACGTGGAAAAGTGATTGGATTTTAAAAACGTCATCCATAAACCTAAATCCAATGACATGCTGAAATGTTTTGTTGATTTAACATTGAATTCACATTAGTTGACAACTCAACCAAATGTAAATCAAAACTAGACGTTGAACTAGACGTCACTTCTCTCATTGACTTCTCAAACCCCAAACCCCGGCCTGCTGTTTGGTCTGCTTCGCAAGCGATCCCGGATGTCTCGCAATGTTGCGCCTCTGGGTTTAGAAACTCTGTGACACATCTAATAACAACAACACTGAACAGCCCATCCAGATGTTAGAGATTAGCCTAGCTTTATTCCTCCCTCTGCCTCTCTCCCTCTCTCTCTCTCTCTCTCTTCCTCTCTCTCTCGCTGCCTCTCTTTCTTGCTGCCTCGCTCTCTTCCTCTCCATCTCTCCCTCTCTCTACCCCCATTCTGTTTTTTCTCTCTGACACAAACATTTCGCTCATTCTCTCTTTATCAGTGTCATCTTCACTGTCATCCTATTTAATTATTTTTCAATCCAACCCACTGTAGAATTTCTCCTGGTCTTTCCTTCCCAGATACCTGCACAGCAGCTTGACCTTTCACCTCTGCTGTGAGTTCCTATCAGGGGATCAGGACAGAGAGAGGGAACAAAGCAGATCAGTCTGCTAAATCAACAGGGGATTGCTACTGGAGTGGTGACAGGGCATCAACTGCATTGGGAGAGGGGGGGGGGCTGCTACCAGGCCAGTGAGCACATTACATGTAACATTAAGAGCTGTAATATGTGATACAGAAGGAGGAAGCATGTTGATGTGGAAGGGAGGGGATGGGAATGATATCGCGGTTCCCAGTATATTGAGGTCATCTCAGTGTTTCGAATTAACTTGAGTATTTAAAACAGATTTGTATGTGAATTGGAGATAAAAAACAAATCTAATAAAATACATTCCTCCAAAAAAATCCCTTTTTCCTCCATGTTTACTCTGAAGCAAGCTGGAGCAGTCATACAGATTTGTTTCTTTTTACTTTACTCAACCCCAAGAGAGATGGATCCTGGCCCCAAAGCAAAGGAAAACCACATGAAGTCCTGAATTAGATCTGGGTATAAATAATTGATGGGCTGCTGCATGTTCACAACTACTCTGCTGATTCATGGGCATTCAAGGTCAAGAGGAAATGACTGCAGCTATAGGGAGAGAAAGAGGATGGATGGCTAACACACCTCACTGCTGTTCAGCTGACAATAATATGATAATAATATCATTATGGACACTTTTATCCAAAGCAAATTACAGTACTGTCAACACTGACAGTGACACATATATTCAGCATAAGTGGCCAATGAGAGCTTTGAACTCACAACCCTGATGCTACAAACACCTTGCACTGACCTAACGCACTAGCCATTGAAAAATGTATGAATGAGGAGTGAAGACTATGAGAGATCCCTGATCCATTCAATCAAAACCTGTACTGAACTCATGCATCATTGAAGTATCATCGATACTGAACACATACATAATTGAAGTATCATCGATACTGAACACATACATAATTGAAGCATGGCAGGAGAGCACTGTATAAAAATAACCATGCACTTGATTGCTATGCCAATGCCTCAGTCTCAGTAGACTGCAGTTCAGTTGCCACTCATGCAACTAGTATAGATGCCCACACTAAGAAAAAAAGGTGCTATCTAGAACCTAAAAAGGTTCTTCGGCTGTCCCCATGGGATAACCCTTTGAAGAACCCTTTCTACAGAGGGTTCTACATGAAACCCAAATCGTCCTCCTATTGGGAACAGTCGAAGAACCCGTTTGTAAGCCTTTTTCTGAGTGCATCCTACACTGGGTTAGCCTGGCTGATGCGACTCACATGGTACACAGCAAGGGAGTGCTGTTACACACTGGTATGGACAGGAGAGCATTGTTGGTGCAATATTCACACAGAAATTGTCTTGAGCTTTGATTGGTTCTCTCAACGTTTTTTTTTTCCTGGGGTTGAGACATCTCATTGTTTAGATTTGAAAATTCAACAGTTGTTTTGGAAGGGGGCGGCACTCAGGGGCTGTGTGGCTGTCCATGTGGGTGTTTGGTTCTCCTGTCTTTCTCGCTCAATCAGAAAAAACACAGCTCCCTTCATTATCAATGCATTGTGCCTACAGCATAAAGGAGCCTTTCCAGACTGTAATCAGGAAGACTTCGAGTTTGGTGTAGCTTGGTGTAGCTTGGTGTAGCTTGGTGTAGTTTGGTGTAGTTTGGTGTAGCTTGGTGTAGCTTGGTGTAGTTTGGTGTAGCTTGGTGTAGCTTGGTGTAGCTTGGTGTAGTTTGGTGTAGTTTGGTGTAGTTTGGTGTAGCTTGGTGTAGTTTGGTGTAGTTTGGTGTAGCTTGGTGTAGTTTGGTGTAGTTTGGTGTAGCTTGGTGTAGTTTGGTGTTTTGAGCTTGGTTTGGTGTAGTTTGGTGTAGCTTGGTGTAGTTTGGTGTAGTTTGGTGTTTTGAGCTTGGTTTGGTGTAGTTTGGTGTAGCTTACCAATCTGTTTTAAAAATAAGGCAGCAACACTTCAAAACGTGATGTGATAACAGCTTCTGATAGCTCTGAGTCTGAAATGGAACCCTGTTACCTTTTTTAATGCACTACATTTGACCAAGGCCCACAACCTATTCCCTATGTGCACAAAAGTGGTGCACTACATAGGGAATAGGATGCCATTTCAGATGCAGCCGGACTGCCTTTGAAAAGGAACTGAGAGGTCCATCTGTCTGCTGTTGAAGGGAAATAAAAGAGGACATTGGTCAACTCATACAAACCTTTTGTTTTCCTTTAAGCTCTAGCTGCACCGAGGTGGTTCCAAGCAGCAAAATGAGACAGGAACCATTTTAATAGCCCGGCCTGGGACAAAACATTGTGTGGATCTAGCAAGGAAAGATCTACATTCTCAAAACCTCACTGGCCCAAGAAATAAATCATTTTATCAGGGCTGAGAAGACAGGTATGTTCACCTGGGAATTACTGCAGAGGAAGGTGATAAATCACACCAATTAAAAAGAGCTACTGCCTGTGATGTCTTCTCATGACCCATCAAATTATATGTCCCTACAAATGAGACACTGATTCATTTAGGGAGAGATATTTTTAACTAGCTTTGACAGGTAAAGACATCATGAAAGCACGTTGAATTATGAAAAATAGATACGATACAGCTGAACATTTACAGGGTAGTAGTCCCAAAATGTTTGCAATGAGCTCACAAAAAGATATCTAAGAAATGTCCTCATCCACATTCCCTTATTCACATGCATCTAGTCACAGAGCTTTCATATGACAAAGATGTAAACATTGCTGCTGTTGAAACACAAGCACCATTGTGCCTGGGGTCCCATAGAGTCACTTAAAAAAATGTTGCCTCCATCAGAAAGGGATACAAAGACAAAGAGTTTAGAGAACAAGAACATCAGGATTTAATCAATACGTCAATGCATAAAATCAAGACGTCATGTCAGCTCTACAATAAAGGTCTGTGAGATTGCCATTGTCTCATTATTAAAATATATATTCCATGGGGAATATCCTCTCTATGATCACATGTTTCTAACACCCTTGGAACTTGTGAAGGTCTAAAAATGATTTGATAGGTATAGTGTACATGGTGTGCAATGACAGCTTTTATTCGTCTGAACAAGTGAAAATGTAACCCTAATAAATTAACAAGCTTACATCTCACAAGGCAGATGGTAATGCAGTGATGGGCCCATTTTAATTTGATAAACCAGATGTCCTCATAGACTTTGTGTTGATTTGCATTATAGAGACTTTGACAATGTCAAACACCAGACTTCACTTCATGTAAAAGATGTACAGTACAACAGCCCACATTCTGTCCTCATAACAACCAATGAACCTTGTAAAATCAGCCTTATAAAGATCAGCATTTTACAAGTATTTTCCTCTGTTTATTACTTCATGAACTACATACTGGATTTAGTAGATGGACAATTGGCTTTGTTACAGTATCACATTTATTATTTTGAGTATACATGTCTAATGTTTATTGTTTGATTTTAGTCTCCAAATAAATTTGACCTAAATCATAACACAAAATAACAGAGCCTTTATTAGATTTCTAGAGATAAAATTATAGTGTCTGGTCTTTGTCTGCTTCAGTACAACATATTCTAAGAGTTGCTCCTGCCACCTAGTGGCTGGAAAAGAAACAGAATTAGTCATGTCATTCCAAAAAGTGAGCATAACCATGTAGCAACATTTATTTTTTGTTGAAATGTCCCATTGAAAGGGGTTTAAATCCCAGTCCCAGTCCTGCCTATCTGAGGATGGGTTCAGCGGCGCTGCCCCTGGTTGGAGAGGGCCTGTGGGGGGAAAGCAGGCTCCCTCTGGGAGGGTCCCTGAGTGGAGGAGCCAAGCTCTCTGGACCAGAGGGTTTGGATGGGCTGGTCCTCTTCTGGGGTGGTGAGACTTTCCTGACAAACAGAGGCGCTACGGTCACCAATACATTGACACAAATAAAAATCCACTTAACATAAAACATCCCTCTGATCATTGAATTAAATAAAAACATTCCCCACAATAAAAACATTATCTACTGTAACTAAGTTACAATATATATTAATATATACACTGATGACATTGCATTTCCTAATCTAAGAGTATTTTTGGCAAGCATAAAATGCAGCTCAATCACCTGTGCAGTTGAAGGCGGGTGCTCTTGGAGAGGGGTCCCATCTTGGACAGGATGTTGTTGTAGTTGTGTGTCCGTCGCGGTACGAGGCCCAGGTCTCCTGTCTTGAAGTGAGACAGCTGGGTGGTGTCCTTGAGAAGAGGACCAAGAAGCCCTGATGATCTGGAGGAGGGTGTAGGAGACAAGTATGCATGTCATTTAAGAAACATAGTGAGCTAGAGAAATACACTATATATACAAAAGTATGTGGACACTTTTTCAAAATTGGTGGATTTGGCTATTTTAGCCACAACCGTTGCTGACAGGTGTATAAAATCAAGCACATGCCATGCAATCTCCATAGACAAAAATTGGCAGTTGCATGGCCTTACTGAAGAGCTCAGTGACTTTCAATGTGGTACCGTCATAGGATGCCATCTTTCCAACAAGTCAGTTCAACAAATTTCTGCCCTGCTAGAGCTGCCCTGGTCAACACTAACTGCTGTTACTGTGAAGTGGAAATGTCTAGGCACAACAATAGCTCAGTCGCGAAGTGGTAGGCCACATAAGCTCACAGAACAGGACTGCTGAAGCGCGGACCGCTTAAAATTGTCTGTACTCGGTTGCAACACTCACTACCGAGTTCCAAACTGCCTCTGGAAGCAACACCAGCACAAGAACTGTTCGTCGGGAGCTTCATGAAATGGGTTTCCATAGCCGAGCAGCTGGACACAAGCCTACGATCACCATGTGCAATGACAAACATCGGCTGGAGTGGTGTAAAGCATGCCGACAATGGATTCTGGAGCAGTGGAAACGCATTCTCTGGAGTGATGAATCGCGCTTCACCATCTGGCAGACCGATGGACAAATCTGGGTTTGGCAGATGCCAGGAGAACACTACCTACCCGAATGCATAATGCCAAATGTAAAGATTGGGGGAGGAGGAATAATGGGTTGATTTTCATGGTTTGGGACCTTTAGTTCCATTGAAGGGAAATCTTAACGCCATCATACAATGACATTCTAGACTATTCTGTGCTTTGTGGCAATAGTTTGAGGAAGGCCCTTTCCTATTTCATCATGACAATGCCCCAGTGGACAAGCGGGCTCCATACAGAAATGGTTTGTCGAGATCGGTGTGCAAAAACTTGACTGGCCTGCACAGAGTCCTGACCTAAACCCCATCGAATCGAACACCTTAGGGATGAATTGGAGTTCCGACTGCGAGCCTAACATCTGTGCCCAACCTCACTAATGTTCTTGTGGCTGAATGGAAGCAAGTCCCCGCAGCAATGTTCCAACATCTAGTGGAAAGCCTTCCCAGAAGAGTGGAGGCTGTTGTAGTAGCAAAGTGGGGACCAACTCCATATTAATGGCCATTATTTTGGAATGAGATGTTGGATGATGTTGACCATGTAGTGAATCTTGAGCTTCTTGATAATCATACCATATGGCAACAATGTACTAACTCTTGCAACATAAAAAATAAACAGTAATTGTTATGGAATAATTATGTTGCCGTAGTTCTGTATTGACAGCTTTCTCCAAGACTGTGCTAATGTACAGAGTAAACCTGCACAATGGTTACTAGTGCACTAGCTCACATCTGCTACACTAGCATTAGATGAGAGGAAGGCAGTATGTAGGCAGCCTCCAGTACCTTCCTGGGCCAGGGCCGGTCTTGGGCTCGTGGAGGGAGTCTCCCTCTGGGATAAAGTCCTTCATGGCAGGCCCTTTCCCCAACCGAGCAGCACTGTCCAACACAGCCAACAGCTTCTGCATCATTTGGTTCCTCCGGACCAGAGTCTTCACCTCAGAGTCCTCCTCTTTAGGCACCTCCTGTTAGGATAGGCGAAGGAGTTACGTTAGTGCTACTAATCGCAATGTGACATTTCCAACTGTTGAGCAAATGCGAGGTAAATCTAACCACAAGTGTTAATTACTCATCTCAATGTGGAAACATTTTACACACGTGTTTATAACTAAAGTAACAAAATTCTGACTCATAACTACAATGTAATAATTGCTTCAGGAAACAGTTTATAATACATAGAAGACTATCTACACGCATGCAATGTTTACACCAGTGGAGGAAGGAGAGAACCATCCTCAGTGAATTTAAAAAAAATCTCAATTGAAAAAATAAGTTAAGTCCTTTTTAGATCAAATCGTATTAGTCCCATGCGCCAAATACAACAGGTGTAGACCTTACAGGGAAATGCTTACTTACGAGCCCCTAACCAACAATACAGTTTAAAAAAATATGAATAAGAATAAGAAATAAAAGTAACAAGTAATTAAAGAGCAGCAGTAAAATAACAATAGCGAGACTATATACAGAGGGGGGTACCGGTACAGAGTCAATGTGCGGGGGCACCGGTTAGTTGAGGTAATATGTACATGTAGGTAGAGTTATTAAATGGATTATGCATAGATGATAACAACAGAGAGTATCAGCGGTGTAAAAGGGGGAGGGGCAATGCAAATAGTCTGGGTAGCCATTTGATCAGATGAACAGATGACCAGATGATCAGATGAAGCTGTTTAGAAGCCTCTTGGACCTAGACTTGGCGCTCCGGTACCGCTTGCTATGCAGTAGCAGAGAGAACAGTCTATGACTAGGGTGGCTGGAGTCTGACAATTTTTAGGGCCTTCCTCTGACACCGCCTGGTATAGAGGTCCTGGATGGCAGGAAGCTTGGCCCCAGTGATGTACTGGGCCGTACGCACTATCCTCTGTCGTGCATTGCGGTCGGAGGCCGAGCAGTTTCTATGCCAGGCAGTGATGCAGCTAGTCAGGATGCTCTTGATGGTGCAGCTGTAAAACCTTTTGAGGATCTGAGGACCCATGCCAAATCATTTCAGTCTCCTGAGGGGGAATAGGTTTTGTCATGCCCTCCTCATGACTGTCTTGGTGTGCTTGGACCATGTTAGTTTGTTGGTGATGTGGACACCAAGGACCTTCAAGCTCTCAACCTGCTCCACTACAGCCCCGTCGATGAGAATGGGGCTGTGCTCGGTCTTCTTTTTCCTGTAGTCCACAATCATCTCCTTTGTCTTGATCATAGATGTTCCTTTTGTCCAAATGGGAAAGGGCAGTGTGGAGTGAAATAGAGATTGCATAATCTGTGGACCTGTCAGGATGGTATGCAAATTAGAGTGGGTCTAGAGTTTCTGAGATAATGGTGTTGATGTGAGCAATGACCAGCCTTTCAAAGCACTTCATGGCTACAGACTTGAGTGCTACGGATCGGTAGTCATTTAGCAGGTTACCATAGTGTTCTTGGGCACAGGGACTATGCTGGTCTGCTTAAAACATGTTGGTATTACAGACCCGGACAGGGAGAGGTTGAAATTGTCAGTGAAGACACTTGCCAGTTGGACAGCGCATGCTCGCACAGTACACGTCCTGGTAATCCGTCTAGCCCTGCGGCCTTGTGAATGTTGACCTGTTTAAAGGTTTACATCGGCTGGGGCAGGGGGGCGTGATCACACAGTCTTCTGGAACAGCTGGTGCTCTCATGCACGTTTCAGTGTTATTTGCCTCGAATCGAGCATAGAAGTAGTTTAGCTCATCTGGTAGGCTGGTGTCACTGGGCAGCTCTCGGCTGTGCTTCCCTTTGTAGTCTGTAATAGTTTGCAAGCCCTGACACATCCAACAAGCGTCAGAGCCAGTGTAGTAAGGTTTGATCTTAGTCCTGTATTGACACTTTGCTTGTTTGATGGTTCGTTGGAAGGGATAGCGGGATTTCTTATCAGCTTCCGGGTTAGAGTCCCGCTCCTTGAAAGCGGCAGCTCTA
Source organism: Oncorhynchus masou masou (assembly GCF_036934945.1). Classification (NCBI taxonomy): domain Eukaryota; kingdom Metazoa; phylum Chordata; class Actinopteri; order Salmoniformes; family Salmonidae; genus Oncorhynchus; species Oncorhynchus masou. The sequence continues at coordinate 22,347,746 of NC_088212.1, read as the reverse complement.
GCCTTAAGCTCAGTGCGGATGTTGCCTGTAATCCATGGCTTCTGGTTGGGGGTACGGTCACTGTGGGGACGACGTCATCGATGCACTTATTGATGAAGCAAATGACTGATGTGGTGTACTCCTCAATGCCATTGGAGGAATCCCAGAACATATTCCAGTCTATCCTAGCAAAACAGTCCTGTAGCTTTAATCTGCTTCATCTGACCACTTTTTTATTGATTGAGTCACTGGTGCTTCCTGCTTTAATTTTTGCTTGTAAGCAAGAATCAGGAGGATAGAATATGGTCAGATAAACCAAATGGAGGGTGAGGGAGAGCTTTGTATGCATCTCTGTGTGTGGAGTAAAAGTGGTCCAGAGTTGTTTTCCCTCTGGTTGCCCATTTAACATGCTGATAGAAATTTGGTAAGACAGATTTAAGTTTCCCTGCATTAAAGCCCCCGGCTACTAGGTGTGCCGCCTCTGGGTGAGTGTTTTCCTGTTTGCTTGGCGGAATACAGCTCATTCGGTGCAGTCTTAGTGCTAGCATCAGTCTGTGGTGGTATGTAGACAGCTACAAAAAATACAAATGAAAACTCTCTAGTTAGATAGTGTGGTCTACAGCTTATCATGAGATACTCTACTTCAACACTTCCTTAGATATCGTACACCAGCTGTTATTTACAAAAAGACATAGTCCGATGCCCCTTGTCTTACCAGACGCCGCTGTTCTGTCCTGCCGATACAGCGCATAACTAGCCAGCTGTATGTTGATAATGTCGTTGTTCAGCCACGACTCCGTGAAGCATAAGATATCACAGTTTTGAATGTCCCATTGATAGTTTAATCTTCTGCGTAGGTCATCAAATTTTATTTTCCAAAGATTGCACATTTGCTAGCAGAATGGAAGGAAGTGGGGGTTTATTCGATCGCCTACCACTTCTCAGAAGGCAGCCTGGCCTCTGGCCCCTTTTTCTCCGCCTTCTCTTCACGCAAATGACAGGGATCTGGGCCTGTTCCCGGGAAAGCAGTATATCATTCACGTCGGGCTCCTCGGACTTGTTAAATTAATTAAAGGATTCTGCCAGTCCGTGGTGAGTAATCACAGTTCTGATGTCCAGAAGTTATTTTCGGTCATAAGAGATGGTAGCAGCAACATTATGTACAAAATAAGTTACAAACAACGCTAAGAAACAAACAAAAAAACACAACTGGTTAGGAATACGTAAAACGTCAGCCTTGTTCTCTGCCGCCATCTTGTCACACATGACACCAAATAATTGATTAAAACACACTGTTTTGTAATGAAGGTCTATAGTAGCCTCAGCAGCACTCTGTAGGACAGCACCATGGTGAAGCCGGAGAACACCTAGTTTCAGTCCTCCTCTGGGTACATTGACTTCAATACAAAACATAGGAGGCTCGTGTTAAATGGCACCGACCGCCTTTGGTTTACACTGCTATGATTTTGATTCCTAGCACTTCTTTACCATGAGGGCCTGTTTCAGGGCGAATGCAGCCGCCTGTAGGATGGCCTCCAGTTGTCCTCTCACGTCCCTCTCCTCCTCCAGCGCTCTCCCCAGCCTGTTTGCCTCAGCACAGTTCCTCCCTGTCTCCTCCAACAGAGAGGCCTGCACCTGCCTGTAGGAACAAACCAGAAGGTTGGAGTTAATTACTAATTCAGTTCTTCAATATCAATTGGGTTAAAAACAAAAGACAGGAATCATACTTTTCAGGAAGTTCCATGCATGCAGTTCCATTGAAATTCAATAGATTTTGTGAAAATTAGTTTGACTGTTAATTGAACATATCTCTCACTCGTCGCTGGCATTTGAGGCCTTCGTGTAACAATAAACTGACTAGGGGAGCACCTGACATTTAAATGTCACAGTCACAGGCTGAATGAATTATTATTTCTTTGTCTGACATGAATAAGATATACTGTATCATTGTTACACATTAATGTCAGTTAGCCAGGCAAAATACTAATTAAATCATGTACAGGGCCGCAGTCCTGCTGGTTTTGGTTTCTCCAAGGCAATAATCAGTAAATTACACGGACTGCTCAGAGAACAGTTACTGAATGACAAGGAACAAAACCAGCAGACACTGCGGTTTACCAGGACCAGAATTGTGGACCCCTGATGTACAAAACAGGAACTCTGGAGTAGTTTTGAATTCTGAATGGAAACATCAGACCTTAGGGCATGCATCTCTGCCAGCAGTACAACATGATCCTTCTGCAGTTGTTGATGCTCCTCTTGAGCCCTAGCATACTCCTCCAGCTCAGCCTGCATCTGCTTACACTTCTCTGTGAGCTGATGGATCACCTGATGAAAAGAGAAGAGGAGCAGAGAGGAAGAGCAGGATAACCTGTCAGCAATCAAATCAGGCTTCAGACAGGTCCTGTCATTAACATGTGGAGGTGTTGATACACCAAAATCATACAAGCTGACAATCATGACAATCATCGCTCTCACCCCTTATCCCTCCACAGTACCTTCTGGTTGCTGAGGCTCTTACGGGTCATCTTGTTGAACAAGGGCTCCAGGACCTCCATCTCTCTGCGGATATGCTTCTCTTTATCCCTCAGATCCTCGTTCTCCTCCAGCAGCTGCTTGCTCTTGTCTGACAGCTGACTAAGCTGGGCCGTCACAGACACATTCTCGTGGATGGCCCTCATGGTTGTCTCTGGCATCTTCCTGTCCGACACGCGCCGAAACTCGGCTGCCACCGCCGCCACATGCTGCTGCATCTCCTTCTTTAGTCTAGAGGGGGCAGGGAGGGAGGACAGCATGAGCAGGAGCTCATGACCAGATCATACAGTGTACAAATGGCTTCTTAACATAATGGCATTGACCTGTCATTGTCCAGCACAGCCTTCCTCTCCAGGCTGTAGATGACTGTGTGGTGCTCCTGTCTCTGCTTCCCAAGCTGCTCCTCCAGGCCTTCCAAGTGGGCCATCAGCTCCTCCTTTTGCACACGGAACTCCTCGAGAGCTGCTAGCTTACCCGCTGCATGGGGATGGAGATAGGAGTAATACAATTACAGTTGAAGTCGGAAGTTTACATACACTTAGGTTGGAGTCATTAAAACTTGTTTTTCAATCCACTCCACAAATTTGCTTGTTAACAAACTACAGTTTTGGCAAGTCGGTTAGGACATCTACTTTGTGCATGATACAAGTAATTGTTCCAACAATTGTTTACGGACAGATTATTTCACTTATAATTAACTGTATCACAATTCCAGTGGGTCAGAAGTTTACATCCACTAAGTTGACTGTGTCTTTGAATAGCTTGGAAAATTCCAGAAAATGATGTCACGGCTTTAGAAACGTATGATAGGCTAATTGACATAATTTGAGTCAATTGGAGGTGTACCTGTGGATGTATTTTAAGGCCTACCTTCAAACTCATTGCCTCTTTGCTTGACATCATGGGAAAATCAAAAAAAAGAAAATGGTAGACCTCCACAAGTCTGGTTCATCCTTGGGAGCAATTTCCAAACACCTGAAGGTACCACGTTCATCTGTACAAACAATAGTACGCAAGTATAAACACCATGGGACCACGCAGCCATCATACCGCTCAGGAAGAAGACGGTTTCTGTCTCCTAGAGATGAACGTACTTTGGTGCGAAAAGTGCAAATCCATCCCAGAACAACAGCAAAGGACCATGTGAAGATGATGGAGGAAACAGGTACAAAAGTATCTATATCCACAATAAAATGAGTCCTATATCGACATAGCCTGAAAGACCACTCAGCAAGGAAGAAGCCACTGCTCCAAAACCGCCATAAAAAAGCCAGACTACAGTTTGTAACTGGACATGGGGACAAAGATTGTACTTTTTGGAGAAATGTCCTCTGGTCTAATGAAACAAAAATAGAACTGTTTGGCCATAATGACCATCGTTATGTTTGGAGGGAAAAGGGGGATGCTTGCAAGCCGAAGAACAACATCCCAACCGTGAAGCACGGGGGTGGCAGCATCATGTTGTGGGGGTGCTTTGCTGCAGGAGAGACTGGTGCACTTCACAAAATAGATGGCATCATGAGGGATGGAAAATGATGTGGATATATTGTAGCAACATCTCAAGACATCAGTCAGGAAGTTAAAGCTTGGTCGCAAATGGGTCTTCCAAATGGACAATGACCCCAAGCATACTTCCAAAGTTGTGGAAAAATGGCTTAAGGACAACAAAGTCAAGGTATTGGAGTGGCCATCACAAAGCCCTGACCTCAATCCTATAGAAAATGTGTGGGCAGAACTGAAAAAGTGTGTGTGAGCAAGGAGGCCTACAAACCTGATTCTGTTACACCAGCTCTGTCAGGAGGAATGGGCCAAAATTCACCCAACTTATTGTGGGAAGCTACCCGAAACGTTTGACCCAAGTTAAACAATTTAAAGGCAATGCTACCAAATACTAATTGAGTGTATGTAAACTTGGAATGTGGGAATGTGGGAATGTGATGAAAGAAATAAAAGATTAAATAAATCATTCTCTCTACTATTATTCTGACATTTCACATTCTTAAAATAAATTGGTGATCCTAATTTACCTAGGACAGGGATTTTTTACTAGGATTAAATGTCAGGAATTGTGAAAAACTGAGTTTAAATGTATTTGGCTAAGGTGTATGTAAACGTCCAACTTCAACTGTAAATGATCAAAGTTTGATCAGATATTTTAGAGCTGGTTTTAAATAAAAGTCTGGTGGTGGATCATGTGGATGGAATGTTATGGTGTCGAGGTTCTTAGTATCTTACCAAGGACCATGTTCTCCGAGGTGAGCTTGTCCTTGTTCTCCTGGAACTCTTGGCGAAGTTGACTGAGCTGCAGCTCAAAGGAGTCCTTCTCAGCATCCTTGGCCTGCTGCAGTCCCACCAGTCTCTCCAACAAGTCTGTGAGTTCATCCTCCTTCTGGGCCAGCGAGCGCTTCAGGTAGAGCACAATGTCTTTCTTCTCCTTCTCAACGGTGAAATACTGAGAGGAGAAGTCCTTCTGTTGCACCTCCAACTCATCACATTTGTGCTGATATCTGCAAATATGAGGTGAGAAAATAGGATGATGGTGGGATTCAGTCATGGAAACTTGATTGGAATGTTTAGTTTCATATTCGTGCTTTAGTTTCATATTATTATGGTGTATTTTGTTTTAACCGTTAATGTGCAGTATTTTATAAATAACACATATTTTTATGATTTGCATTAGTCCTAACTGATTCGTGTTTGATTGCCAATTTTACGCACATGCACCGCAGTTTTCATAACGGCAATGGGTTCTATTTTGTCATTATGTGGTTATATTGTTCCAACAATAATCTGATGGTGTCAGTGCGTGTTGACTCGCAACATTATTTCTTATTCAGAGGATCAGAGATTAGCCTAAATATGAATAGAAATTATCTGTGCGGACCACCCAATGAAAACTCTCACTTTTCCAATTGTTCCTCCAAGTCTCGTATCTGCGACCGGTAGAAATCTTTTCCACCTTCAGACAATGCGTCGTCAAAACACGTTTTGTCTCCAAATCCAATGATCTCTTTTTTGGTTGATTTATCTCCGCTTTTCTTTCCATTCTTTTTTGGCATATTTGCAATGAAATGAAATGACAACTCGGCAACCACAACACACGTTGTTACCAAGAGAATGACGTCAGGTGCTGACCCGTTGAATTGGAATGTTTGTCTGCGCCAAGTATCCCTGACTGCAGCGTGCAGTTCGGGGCCGGGCTCGACGTTTGACCCCGCCCACTTTTTTGTTGGTCGGTCTGAGTTTTGACAGTCCCACACTGAATACAAACGTATTTAATTTTTGAAGATCATAAGAAATATTATATAAAGTGGTACCAACATATGTGTTGTAACGCTTTTTGCTTCATCCTATATTTGAGGCCAGCTACTGATATTGTTGCAGGGAACAACAGACTTGTCATGTACTGTTGAAATTGTGCTGATAAATGTCATAACTTTGTAATTATATTATTTAATTGAGTATATATATACACACAGTTACTACCCATCCTGATTTATATTGCTATTTACTTTATATTGCTATTTACTCCACATGAGAATGGTGACAGAATATACCATACTGACAACCTGAATGTGCTTTGTACATGAAGTTATACCAGCTCCAGTACAGAGATCAGAGACTTGGGTGACTTCTACGTCATCTTTACTAAACAACACAATTAACAATTGAAACAATTAACACAGCAGACAAAAACCCGGTTTGACCACTCCTCAAAAATGGCTTCACTCCTGCTCCTCAAAAGAGGCAGACAGTCATTTTCTTGTTGTCAACTGCCTCCACATAGAACATCAACTGCCTCCACATATAACATCTCATCATCTCTCTGTAGCTGGAACATGAATGGTTCCTAGAGGATAATACGTTCCTCTTCATCCAGACCATCATACAACCGTAGTTCTTTAAGGGTTGTAATGCGGTCTTCCCCGTCCATCCCAATTACACCTGGGAGGTAAACGGTGGCTTTAAATGTTTTGTCGTTCGCACCACCTTGCTGCCTCTAGGGTGTCAATTTGAAGAACATCTGCTTCCTTGAAGAAAAAGGAAGAATAAATATGAGTAGAGCCTCATTGGGTGGTCAAGTCAAATTACACCCCACTTTCACAATACCACCATGCAAACAAAAGCCCCTATTACTAAAGGGGTTTTATCTATAACTACTCAACAAGTTATCACAACTATTATATCTTGCCATGCATCATGCCTTCAGCCTTAAACACAGTAGACTACATACCCAGTTTACAGCTCCCAGTTCGCCGTGCATTTTGTTTTCAGTATCGTCTAGAAAGAAAACAGATTGTGGTCATTAAGTAATTTTTTTATTTTTTTTATTTCACCTTTATTTAACCAGGTAGGCTAGTTGAGAACAAGTTCTCATTTGCAAGATAAAGCATAGCAGTGTGAACAGACAACACAGAGTTGGCCAAGATAAAGCATAGCAGTGTGAACAGACAACACAGAGTTGAAATGTAAATTATATTATTATTATTATATAAATGGAGTAAACAATTAACAAGTCAATAACACAGTAGGAAAAAAAGGGGAGTCTATATACATTGTGTGCAAAAGGCATGAGGAGGTAGGCGAATAATTACAATTTTGCAGATTAGCACTGGAGTGATAAATGATCAGATGGTCATGTACAGGTAGAGATACTGGTGTGCAAAAGAGCAGAAAAGTAAATAAATAAAAACAGTGTGGGGATGAGGTAGGTGAAAATGGGTGGGCTATTTACCAATAGACTATGTACAGCTGCAGCGATCGGTTAGCTGCTCAGATAGCACATGTTTGAAGTTGGTGAGGGAGATAAAAGTCTCCAACTTCAGGGATTTTTGCAATTCGTTCCAGTCACAGGCAGCAGAGTACTGGAACGAAAGGCGGCCAAATGTAAGGGAACCTCTTGGGATGTGTGTACAAGAATGCACCTTAATTTAGCTAATAGCCTTATTACCTAGTACCTGATCCTGCAGAGCTGTATACTGATGTGACATGCTGTGACTTCTTGGGGGGGGGGACATCTTCTACATCATCCTGAAATATATTGGAGAGGGTCGGGGTTGAAGTCTTTAAACATTGGTTTAAGACTATACCACTCATCATTTGAGAGGGGGTTGAATTCTTTAAACATTGGTTTAAGACTATACCACTCATCATGACACCTCCTACCTGTAGAGCGTTTTGTTTTTGCCCCCTTTTTTGATCTTTTAACCTCTCTTCTTCAGACCTTGGTGAGTGAATGACATACATTACATACATTCAATATATTCAGGTCAGTCTGGCTACAGTGAAACAAGTGATTTTAAGGATGCAAATGAACCGTTTTTTTAATGTTCAAGACTTACGGCATGGGAACATTCTGCAGAACTAGGCACCACCATCGCCTAATTTGCTGCGTATTTTCCTTCGAAAAAGAAAATCACACAATTGAATGGGTTTACCAAAAAAACATTATATCCACTAGTGATGAGAATTTCATAATTTATACATACCTCAGTGAAATCACACTGTGCTTCCATTGCAATGTACAGAGTGTACTGTAAGTTAAGTAGGTTGTTAAGTTTGATAACAACAATAATGATAACCCCCCCCCCCCTAAATATATTTCAGGATGTAGAAGACATCCCCCCCAAGAAGTCACAGCATATCACATCAGCATCCAGCTCTGCAGGAGTTTGATGTATGAATTGTGTATGTAGTGTAAAAAGTGTAGGAAATAGGTCCCAAAAAGTGTCAGGAATAATAAACAAGAAAAAGTATGAGCAATAACAATAGTGTGCTTTGCTTGCTGAAAGCACAGAAATATTAATAACTTTTCATATGTTATAACAGAAAATAGGACTAATATAATATACTGAATAGCATCTTACCATCACAACAAACACCCCACAGTTGTTTGAGAAACCTTGCTTTGGTAGATCCTGTGGTGTGAACAAGGTACCATTTTCAATACAGGAATGACAATCAAATGGTACAGTTCAGTGGAATCATTTAAAGGAATATCCAACCTGAACATCATCCACACCAAAAGTCCTCCAGGGTCCAGGGGACAAGATCAGAGCAATGTTTCCGTGAACACAGTGAAAGTAAAGAAAAAGTACAATTCAACAGCTTTTTAATACTCCAGCATGCATAACAGTTTTCAACACAGTTGGAACTGAATTAGCCAAACTATTTTAAACAACATTTATGTGTGTTGCTGGACCAGAAAATGTATTTTTGACTGCAAACACACCATTTCTCACATCAATGCACTCACATGACAAAAATATTTCATTGGATACTGTTTCAAAGCAATGTGTATGCTTTCTTCGTAAATGTGTTTTTAAGTTTTTCTTATTTAACTTCAGTTTGCAGTGTGGACAAGTTACAATTACTTTTCTTGACTTGCCATGCATGTTGGGACCAGGTGATTTCATTATTGTATATACTATGTGTAGGCTGTGTAGACTCTCTAGGTGTAACTAAGGGAATGGCCGTCGGCATCAAAGATACACATTTAGAGCCAGCCAAACACAACAAGGCATACATTGAAACGCAGAAAATCAACAATCAAATCGATTACATAACTGTACATGTAAACCTAGGCTTACTGCTCAAGTAGGCAAATTTGTCCAAATAAGATTCCCTCATTGTAAGCAATTAGCTAGCTCACATGCAAAAGGGTGCTAATTGCTACTGAGCTAGCTCAAGTGCAAATGGGTGCTAATTAAACGCTATGCTAACATCGGTGCGGTAGTTGGTTATATAAAAATATACCACTGCACTGGTATAACATTAATATTACAAAAGTACATTATGCATAATGACAGTCTCACTTCCATGGTTTATATTTTTATCCATGTAGGTTAGGCTCGATTAAGATTCGCTTTCGTTGACGTTAATACTTTTGACGTGAACCTCAACTTGGGTGACCTTGGAGATGGGAAGGGTTCAGGTTAAACGCGCTTGACTCCGCCCACATTGAGCCCGGCCCCGAAATGCGCACTGCAGTCAGGGGCTTCTCGTCTACCCTGGTAACAGGACAGATAAGACGTCTTAATTATCTATGTTACCCAACTAATTCTGATTCATCCGCCACAGTAATGACTGTACATTTTGTGGGAATGACATTGAAACTGAACATATTTTCTTTGCTGTGATCATGCTACCACTTTCTGGGTGGAGTTACATGATTTACATACAAGCTGATATATAATTGAATGTACAGTATGAAGCCTCTGACGTTTGTAATTTATTTTACATAAAGTATTTTAAAAATTCTTAAACCTGTGTGCTTGGTTATGTACTTTGCTAAATATGCGTTTTGAATGTATAATTCAACTTCCGTATATTTTTGTACAATTTGAAAGTTAAAAATAAATTGTCAGTCTGCCCTATAGAGATAGACAGAGGACTCATCTTTGTATCTGTGCCATTACAGCCTCTGTGACAGCATGGGCAACGCCATTGAAGCAATCTCCAATTTGAAGTAGTCAATTTTCTTCTTCATGATTGGCTGATCTCTCCTTATGACCCGGTTGGGCATGACTCCAATGGTCACCAGGAAGGAACAGCCAATGAAGTTGGAAGTCCCACCCAGTTGACTACAATAAAATGTTTGAAGCCCGGCAATGGCACAGTCCATGCTAAAATTGTCTTTTGGCCATTATAGACCTCTATCATTCTTTATGGTCTGCCCAAAGAATTAGGAATTAGAATACTAGAATGAAGATGAACCTACTTAAAACAGTATAAAGGGTCAGCCATTTTGGGAAGGGAGTTGAGTTTGTCGACCATGGTTTTTCCGGTGAAAAAATCTGAACTTGCCTTTCTAGTCTGCCGTGGCTGCCTGCTCCATTGTAATAGTTTTTTTTGTGTTTTTACAAAACGTGCATCCAATCGTCTTGGTCCCAGACCCTGCTAAACCATTCAGAAGCTTCAATCTTCTGCGGTTCAAAATGTGGTGGCAAGAAAATGATGAATCTTCTGGGTGAAGCTGCTGTGGTTAGGTTACAATGCTTGTGATCACACCCATTTTTATGCTCTTTACTTGTCATTGTTCCAAATGGGACATACAAACATCCAGAAAAGGCTACCCTCCTTGATGTTATCTTTACAAATAATCCTGATAGGTATCAGTCTGGTGTTTTCTGTAATGACCTTAGTGATCAATGTTTTACAGCCTGTGTTCGTAATGGCTGCTTAGTGAAACGACCTGCCCTGACTTGTCATAGACACTTGCTAAAAAACTTTAATGAGCCTTCATGATCTGGCCTCTGTAAATTGGTATAGAATCAGCTTGATCCCTGTCGAAGATGCTTGGACCTTCTTTTTTTATATTTTCAGTGGTATTGTTAACAAATACGCGTCCATAAAGAAAATGAGAATTAAAAACAGGTTCAGCCCTTGGTTCGACTGTGATCTGGCAGTTACTCCACCTCAAAAATTCCAGGCTTTCTGGCTCTTGTTCAGGCAAATTAGAAATAAGTCCACTCAGGCTATCCGGAAGGCCAAAGTTAGTTACTTTATGGAGCAACTCTCTCTCTGTGGGTCTAACCCCGATTAGTTCTGGAAACGTTAAAGACCTGGAGAATAAACCCTCCTCCTCACAGCTGCCCATATCCCTTAATTTTGATGATGTGTTTATTACTGACAAGGAGCACATGGCTGAGCTCTTTAATCACCACTTCATTAGGTCAGCATTCTTATTTGACTCTGCCATGCCTCCTTGCCCATCCAACATTTCATCTCCCACCCCTTCTAATGTGACTATCCCCGATGCTCCTCCCTCTTTTTCCCCTACCCTGCTTCAAAGTGTATCCCTGCAGGCGATCACTCAGTCCGAGGTGCTAAAGGAGCTCCTTAAACTTGACCCACAAAAAACATCTGGTTCAGATGGTTTAGAGCCTTTCTTCTTTAAGGTTGCTGCCCCTATCATTGCCAAGCCTCTCTCTGACATTTTTTACCTCTCTCCTCACTGGGGAGGTTCCCATTGCTTGGAAGGCAGCCATGGGGCGTCCTTTATTTAAAGGGGAGATCAAGCTGATCCTAACTGTTATAGATCCATTTCTATTTTGCTCTGTTAATCAAAAGTGTTGGAAAAACTTGCCAATAATCAACTGACTGGCTTTCTTGATGTCTATAGTATTTTCTTGGGTATGCAATGTGGTTCCGCTCAGGTTATGGATGTGTCACTGAAACTTTAAAGCTACTAAATGATGTCAACATTGCCCTTGATTCTAAGCAATGTAGTGCTGCTATTTTTATTGACTTGGCAGAAGCTTTTGATACGGTAGACATTTCCATTCTTGTGGGCTGGCTAAGGATTATTGGTGTCTCTGAGGGGTCTTTGGCCTGGTTTGCTAACTACCTCTCTCAAAGAGTGCAGGCTGTCTCAGCCACTGCCTGTCACCAAGGGAGTACCCCAAGGCTCAATCCTAAGCTCCACGCTCTTCTCAATTTACATCAACAACATAGCTCAAGCAGTAGGAAGCGCTCTCATCCATTTATATGCAGATAATAGTCTTATACTCAGCTGGCCCCTCCCCGGATTTTGTGTTAAACGCTCTACAAATAAAGCTTTCTTAGCGTCCAACAAGCTTTCTCTGCCCTTAACCTTGTTCTGAACACCTCCAAAACAAAAGGTCATGTGGTTTGGTAAGAGTGCCCTCTCCCCACCGGTGTTATTACTACCTCTTAGGGTCTAGAGCTTGAGATAGTCACCTCATACAAATACTTGGGAGTATGGCTAGATGGTACACTGTCCTTCTCTCAGCACATATCAAAGCTGCAGACTAAGGTTAAATCTAGACTTGGTTTCCTCTATTGCAATCTCTCCTCTTTCACCACAGCTGCCAAACTAACCCTGATTCAGATGACCATCCTACCCATGCTAGATTATGGAGACGTAATTTATAGATCGGCAGGTAAGGGTACTCTCAAGCAGCTTGATGTTTACTATTTGGCCATCAGAAATGCCACCAATGCTCCTTATAGGACACATCACTGCACTCTATACTCCTCTGTAAACTGGTCATCTCTGTATACCCATCGCAAGACCCACTGGTTGATGCTTATTTATAAATGCCTCTTAGGCCGCACTCCCCCCTATCGGAGATACCTACTGCAGACCTCATCCTCCACATACAACACCCGTTCTGACAGTCACAATCTGTTAAAGGTCCCCAAAGCACACACATCCCTGGGTCTTTTCAGTTCTCTGCACCTAGCGACTGGAACGAGCTGCAAAAAACACTCAAGCTGGACCATTTTTATCTCTTTAGTTAAAGACTCAATCATGGACACTCTTACGGACAGTTGTTGCTTCTTCACGTGATGTATTGTTGTCGCTACCTTCTTGCCCTTTGTGCTGTTGTTTGTGCCCAATAATGTTTGTACCATGTTTTGTGCCGCTGCCATGTTGTGTTGCTACCATGCTATGTTGTTGTCTTAGGTCTCTCTTCATGTAGTGTTGTGGTGTCTCTCTTGTCGTGATATGTGGTTTCTCCTATATTTATTTTATTACATTTTTTAAAATCACAGCCCCTGTCCCTGCAGGAGGACTTTTGCCTTCTGGTAGGCCATCATTGTAGCCTAGTGGTTAGAGCGCTGGACTAGTAACCGGAAGGTTGAGAGTTCAAACCCCCGAGCTGACAAGGTACAAAATCTGTCGTTCTTAAGTGACTTGCCTAGTTAAATAAAATAAAAATTAGTTATGCGTCCATTTCAGTATTCTAAATGCCCTGTTCCTACTACTAAACATTGCCCGTCACTTCTCCGTCCACCATAGGACTGCTTTCCTCCTCCTCCCTGAACTCTTAGGTATAGACTCAGTAGCTGCCCCAACTAATGCTGTTCTCAGCCAGTTATTCATACTATCCACATCCACTCGCATATCCACCTAAGACATCACCTGCTCACTCAGCTCCTGAAACTGATCCCACTTTGCCCTTCCAAACACCCACCTGCCTACTCCATCCACTGACATCTCCTCCCCCCGGGCTACTGTGCATGCTATGGGATAATGATCACTCCCTACTGTTGACTCCTTCCATTTACAGATTCCTGCCATCGCACTAGATACCAGAGTGAGGTCCAAGGCAGACTACTTCCCTGTGGCTAAATCAATCCTGGTCTCTCTGCCATCATTCAGGCACACCAGATCTTTCATCACTTGGCCATTTCCATCCATCCATTTCCCACCCAGAGCGTGTCATGGGCATTAAAATCCCCATACCACATTACCTTACTTCTATCCTGGCCCTCAACCCTCTCCAGCACTTCCAGGTCCAATATCTGACTTTATAGTAGTTCACTACCACTATCACCTCTCCTCTCAACCACATATTCCTGTTCAATACCTCTGCCTAGCATCCTGTTGGAAAGTACTTTCTTTATGAAGGTGACACATCCCCCTCCCCCTAGATCTCTGTCCCTACAAACCACTACATATCCCTGTATGATAAACTCCACATTCGGTTTGAGCCATGTTCCCTGCACACAAATAAATCACATCAGGCTTAGCTGGCATATCTACAATGAACTGCTTGTACTCCTGCCCATAAGCCAACAGGCTTCGAGCATTCCTTTGTAGTACTACCACCATAACTAAGATCCAGTAATACATGACTCCAGCCTCGGCTGATTGAGGTCGTCTCAAACCTCTTCCCATGTCAACCCTGTCATACTCAGATGTCTCCCAGCAGCTTTAACTATTAGCTGAATCCTCTCTGTTTTAGACTCTACTTCAGCAGTGCTATTGATACCTCCTGCTGTGAACGTCACCAGCTTTCTCTTTTCTATGTATACCATATCGCCTCCCACCTGCCCCGTAATCCCTGGTCTAGATGCTCCTACACATCTCTCCCTTGAACCTGTATCTCCCTGGACCACACTCACTACCTCAGCATATGACACTCCTCTCTCACTTGTTGCACCTCCACTGCCTGCTTCATAGCCTCACACCCACTATATGCCACACTATGAGCACCCCCACAGGTGCAGCACTTCAGTTGTACACCATCCCCACACTTCCCATACTCATGCTCCCCTCCACACCTGGCACACCAATGTCTCTCTTTACAGGCTGTTGCCACACGCCCAAACCTCTGGCAGTTATAACATTTTAAAGGCTTTGGTACATAAGCCCTCACATAATAACTCATATATCCTATGGTTCCTATATTTGGCAGTACCTGGTCCTTGAAGTGTAACAGAAGATGGGCTATCTAACCTAACCCCCACCCCTTGTTGCTTGCAATCTTTGATCATCCACTAGAACGCCTCCTCTCAAATTTTCCCTTGCATCTTTAGTGCCCCTTTATCATTCCAGCTGCTCAACACCACCTTACACTTCCCTATTTGCTTCACTCTGAGAGCTCTCTGCGCCATGTCCGTACAGAACACCAACACGTTCCCATCTCTTAACTCTTTTATCACAGCCGTCAACCTTATCGGACTCATCGTCCCCTTCCTCCCTAAACTTCAGAATCACTTTATGCTCCTCCTCAACCACATGCTCCCCTAGCGTCTTTCTTGCCCTCCCTCCGCACTTTCTACCTCCGAAATGCCGCTGCGTTGGAAACTATGTTGCTCTCGTATTTTTCTGGCTCCTCTCTGCCTCTTGCTTCCTTTCTAACCATACTCCCTTTCTTACTTCCTCCTTTATTTGTAGCACTATGCTCCATACCTGCCCCACTTTCTTCTCTATCACTGTCTCCTACCATCTCTAACCCAATCACAGCACAGACGTGCCGAACCGCCGCAATACCGAGTAAAGTTTGATATTTTATCAACGACTGATCGCTTTCAAAACAGTCGGAAATCCCTCGCCTTGACAGAACTCACCACTCCGGACTTCGTTTATTCAGATGTATTGTGGGAGTTGCTGTTCATGTTAAGCATAGCGGTGGTTTGTTTAAATTAATTTGGAAGAAAATAAAACTACAAACAACGACCCCTAGCGGTGACACTTGAACATTTTGATTGCGTGGCAACAGATTCTCGGCGGTCAGACACATAACCAGCAAGATGGCTGTCAGAAGGGCTGCTATACAGCTGGTTCTGATGGTTTTACTTTATTTTTCCCCCGGTGTCCAATGTTTTTTTGAACGCATCACCTGTACCATATCTTCTGACTGCAATTGTGATTTTAAACCAAATATACGAGGTAAGAAAACGGAAGCTATGACTAGATAGCTAACCAGCTGGTGAGCTGCTCCAGTTTATTGTTCGTAAGAAGACCCCATGGCTAGAGTTAACTAGCGAACGAACGTAGTGATATTAAATGTTCTGCAAATGATTAGCTTCACTGAGCAAAATTGTAAACCCAACATGCAACAATTTCAATGATTTTACAGAGTTAACGTTCATATAAGGAAATCAGTCAATTGAAATACATGATTTAGGCCCTGATCTATGGATTTCACATGACTGGGAATACAGATATGCATTTTGCCTTATGCAGCGTAATACATCTTTGCGTAGGGTTGATTGGGACCTGTGGAATGTTGTCCCACTCCTTTTCAATGGCTGTGCAAAGTTGCTGGATATTTGCAGGAACTGGAACATGACAATCCAGAGCATCCCAAACATGATCAATGGGTAACATGTCTGGTGAGTATGCAGGCCATGGAGGAACTGGGACATTTTTAAGCTTCCAGGAATTGTGTACAGATCCTTGTGACATGAGCTGTACATTATGAGATGATGGTGGCGGATGAATGGCACGACAATTGGCCTCAGGATCTCGTCACAGTATCTCATAATGCAATTATGTTCATTGTCTGCAGTTTATGCCTGCCCATACCATAACCCCACCACCACCGTGGGGCACTCTGTTCACAGTGTTGACATCAGAAAAAAACACTCGCCCACATGACGCCATACACGCCGCCTGCGATGAGTTTTTTGTGCATATGGAAAATGACTGGGATATTTAATTTCAGCTCATGAAAAATGGGACCAACACTTTATATGTTGCATTTATATTTTTGTTCAGTATAGTTAACAAGTTTTGAATCTTTATAATAACATTAGCTAACTCGCTAATTATATTAGACTGTTACACGGAACCCAAACCGAGTGCGCCATCGTGCAGAAATGTATTTTGTCCCCCCACATCTAACATGATCACGACACGCAGGTTAAAATATCAAAACAAACTCTGAACCAATTACATTAATTTGGGGACAGGTCGAAAGGAATTAAACATGTATGGCAGTTTAGCTAGCTAGCTTGCACATGCTAGCAAATTTGGCCTATTTAACTAGCTTGCTGTTGCTATCTAATTTGTCCTGGGATATGAACATTGAGTTGTTATTTTACCTGAAATGCACAAGGTCCTCTACTCCGACAACTAATCCACACAGAAGACGGTCAACCGAATAATTTCTAGTCATCTCCTCCTTCCAGGCTTTTTCATCTTTGAACTTATATGGTGATTGGCATCTAAACTTTCATAGTATTACCACGACGACTGGCAAAACAGTTTGTCTTTCAATCACCCACGTGGGTATAACCAATGAGGAGATGGCACGTGGGTATCTGCTTCTATAAACTAATGAGGAGATGGGAGAGGCAGGACTTGCAGTGCAATCTGCGTCAGAAATAGAAAGGACTTCTATTTTAGCCCTTGGCAACGCAGACACTCATTGGCGCAATAATTGAATAACATGGATTTATAAATGTATTTTGCAAAGCACGTGACGTGTCTGGTCTGATCAGCATAGGCTAGTTAGCGTTGGTTCATCGCGCGACAACAACAAGTTTCTTCTGCGCTGTGTCACTTTAAGTGTATAATTTTTGGGGCGACAGGGTAGCCTAGTGGTTTGAGCGTTGGACAAGTAACCAAAAGGTTGCAAGTTCAAATCTCCGAGCTGACAAGGTACAAATCTGTAGTTCTGCCCCTGGACAGGCAGTTAACCCACTGTTCCTAGGCCGTCATTGAAAATAAGAATTTGTTCTTAACTGACTTGCCTAGTTAAATAAAGGTAAAATAAAACATTTTTGGTAAGTTCCGAAACTATATTGATGCCAGCCACTAAACAAAATTGGGGAAACAAATCCTCTAGCTATGAAAGATTACTTGGCAAGTGAGAGCGCAGAGGCAACCCGTTATTGTTGTGCGATGGATCAGAGCAAGCTAGCTTGCCAGCTGTCTTAGATGTTTCTTGTTAGCTAGCTAGCTTACAAACAGACTACACTCACAGATGAAAGGGGAAGGAAACCTTTCAAAGGGGTTATTATCTTCGGTTGACTGTTCCCTCACATATCTGTGCATGCCAAGTGTTTTGTTTTGTAGCCCATACTGAAATCATGGCAAGTTTGTTGGTCTTGATCTAACTACATTTTGTTCGTCCAACACCTTGATCTCTGCAAATCTATCTTCCCAGGCTTGGAATGGGATCTGTATAAGAATCTCTACGGACAGCATCTGGCCCAGGACACGGTGTCAGAGGAGGTGGCAAACTTCCTTCAGAAGGAGAGTCCAGACCGACCCCTCGTCCTGTCCTTCCATGGGGGGTCAGGGACGGGCAAGACTCTGGTCAGCTCCATGTTGGGGAGACACCTGTATGGCACGGCTATGGGCAGCCCGTACATCCATCAGTTTGTGCCAACACTACACTTCCCCTCGCCTGACCGCGTCCAACAGTACAGGGTAGCGCATCTCTCCCAACTTGGACCACAGAGTATCATGTACTGCTTAGTGCTCACACATACACACCTTTGCAATGCCTACCGTTTGAGACAGTACTATTCCCCTACAATCAGCTTGATGTGCACTTGTCAAGTCACAGCTTTATGTTGTAACCACAACCTTTCCTGCATTTTGTATGTCTGAGCCATTCATTACCTTGTGAAACAACATTATTTTCATGCATTGCTAAGTGGTTCTGACCCCCACTCTTTCGTCCCTATTGTCCCTTAGCTGGAGCTGAAGGACTGGGTGCAGGGGAATTTGACGGCCTGTGCCCGCTCTATATTCATCTTTGATGAGATGGAGAACATGCCCCCGGGGGTCATCGACGTCCTGAAGCCCTTCCTCGGGCCCTCACACACGGTGTTCGGCACCAACTACCGCAAGGCCATCTACATCTTCATCAGGTAGAAGTAGGCTGATGTAGATGGCCTTGTGGTAGTTGACTGAATGTCTATCTCACGGTTACTGTAAATATCCTACATTTGAAGGTTTGGATGTTGAACTATCATTGTGCTTTTTAGTAGATCGATCCCCTGTAGAGTTCCTGTATTCCTAGCCATTGTCCAGGGAATTTGACAATACTACTGCAGTTCAGTCTAGAAGTGTTCATTTAGTGCCCTGATTCTGTGAGAGGTCTGGTTATTGCTCTAACAACAGGAGCATATCATGTAGGTTGTAGAAATAATTTGTATCACAAAGCCACTGTTATGAGTTAGCGTTCATTGTCATTTGTTTCTGAAATGGAAGTGCTTATAAGCTGGACTTCAATGTGTGTGTGTCTCACCTCATCCGGGTCACTTGCCCCATCCATCAGGACTTGCTTGCTATTTGCCGGTGGATACCGCTAAGCAATTTGTCTGTTTGTATTGTGATGAAAGTTTGACTGACTGGCTGTATTTTGTGGCTGAAGCACCATTGGGGAGGAGGTGATTAACCGAATGGCCCTGGAGACCCGGCAGGCTGGCAAGGAGAGAGAGGAGATCAGGCTGGTGGATCTGGAGGACGCAATCTCACAGGCAGTGTTCAATAACAGCAGAAGTAAGAGCCTAATTGACTTATCAATCAACATCCCCATTCATTTAGAATACAACTGTCCTAAAGTTTGTTATTATGTTCTAACAGTTCTGAACAGCCCTGTCTTTCTCCCCCCAGGTGGATTCTTCCATTCCAGCATCATCCAGGAGAAGCTGTTGACCAGCTTTGTGCCCTTCCTGCCCCTGGGCAGACGCCATGTGGAGCGCTGTGCCCGCAGAGAGCTCTGCCAACGGGGTGAGTGCCAGCGCACTGATGTGGTGGAGGCAGTAGGGGGAGCTGTTGTCTACATGCCCGAGCAGGGACAACACTTCTCCAGCAAGGGCTGTAAATCTGTGCCGGCCAAAGTCAACCTCTTCCTATGAGTTAAGGTGAAAGCCATTTTTAATTGTTAGAATTGTTCCCAGAGCCTCAAACTGATTAGGGTGGATTTTATCAGACGGTGAACTGAACTGTTTCTCAATGAAGATCATCTATAAATCCACACTACAAACAGGAGAAGATTGATTGTATTCAAAGAGGCATGTAGACGTTTGAGGTGGTCTGCACACACAAGGTCAGAGCTGCAAAGGCAGAAACAGTAGCATTGATCACATTTTTACTGTGAATCTCTAGTGATGTATCCCCCTGCCCGGATTCAGTTCAGACACCGTAGGAGAGATATTCTGCAGTGTCTGGAACCCAGAGCCAGGCTCTACCTCCAATCCAACAACCTTTCCTTTAAACAGAAATATGCATCATTGAAGTTCTGAGTGTAGTGTGGCCGTAGGGGAATGCATCATGGTTTCAATGTTCATTATTGCTACTAGCTAACCCTGGTTGAAAGGAGACGGGTCACTAAATGTTGTCGAAATGAACCAGTGATCTGTGACTTCATTCAGGGATGTGTTCTTCCTCCAATAGGAATAGACTCTTCCAGGGAAGTATAACGCTGACCAAACGGCAGGCCATATTCTAAGGGGAAAGTAAGAGGTAATGTTAAGGGGTAGTTTGGGATTTTGGTAATCAGGCCCATTATCTACAGTCAGATGAATTTGTGGATATGTTAGCATTGCATTGTGTCATATATCCTTGTATACCTGGTTTTGTTAAATTGAAACAATCTGTCATTACTTGAAAGTTGAATGATCAAGCGTTATCATGGTGGGATGACCAGGCAACTCGGAGCAGAGCAAGTGTGCTCCTCTTGCCACTAAGTGGCAGTAAAGGCTCTTTTGATAGCCAACGAGACCGACTTGAACCATCTCAAGAGTTTTTCATTGAAGATTATTCTTTTAATCACTGTTTTTAAGAATCTTTGTCAAATTATTTGTTGATGAAAAGAGAAACAAAGAATAATTGAGATGTTGGTTTGAAATTATAATATATATATTGTATGGATGATGCCCTAGAAGTTCAATTTACGATGAAATAGCCTGAATAATATTTAGAATACTTAGGCATTCTTTGAATTTGGACATACAGAAAAACAATGTTTACTTTTTACATTTTTGTTTGATGCATTTTGATATGCTTCATATGCTGTTGAAAAATGCATATGCTTTTAATTTTACTGATACATGATGACAAACTGTAAATCTAAATATGTGTTACTTACTTTACAGACTAGTTTTGGACAGAGGGAGCCTGTTCTTTCATAGTAATCTCTGAACAGCAGGCTGTGTAGGTTGTCAATAATTGTTTGCTGGTGGAAGTGGGATAATCAAAGGGTTGCCTACTTTATACTTGAACTAATGTTTATATAATTTGCACTATTAAGAACAGAACAGAAAATATCTTATTACCTTCGCTTGTCTGTATATTTATTAGGAAATGTAATTGTTTAAAAAAAATGTTTTCGTTTGTTTTAAGGTTCCACCAAAATCAGTTATCAAAGTTAATAGGCTTGGTTTCTTTCAGTTATTTTACCATTTTGCTTTAAGGCAATTGAAACTTTCATCAAGTTTTATAGAAATCTATATAGTGTTGTCCCTTCTTAATGCCTCCAGAGAAAGTTTTTTTTTCACCACCAACAGATTTAAGTAGTTAGGTGGTGACTAACCCACGTTTGTCCGTATCTGGATATTTGTGTCAAACATGTTTTTGATAAAGATGCTGTTTGTCTAATCCTACAGTGGACAATGTGCTCCTGACTGAAACTAAACACGTCCAGAAGTGTGAAAAGGCAGACCAGAAGGCAAGCGTTGACAAAGACCGATTTGTGGTCAAAACGTGTCTGCTTTTTCATAAATAAAAGAGCACCTATGCATTAGAGAACTAATTTACTGCAAACAGGATGCATGTTTTGGAAACATTTTTTATTCTTTAGTCTTCCTTTTCACACTGTCATTTGGGTTAGTATTGTGGAGTACCTTCAATGTTTTACTACTCCCTTCACAGAATAGCGCAAACTGGCTCTAACCAGAATAGAAAGAGTGGGATGCCCCGGTGCACAACTGAGCAAGAGGACAAGTACATTAGAGTGTCTCGTTTGAGAAACAGACACCTTACAAGTCCTCAACTAGCAGCTTCATTAAATAGTGCCCACAAAACACCAGCCTCAAAGTCAACAGTGAAGAGGCGACTCCGGGATGCTGGCTTTCTAAGCAGAGTTCCTCTGTCCAGTGTCTGTGTTCTTTTGTCCATCCAGTCTCTGTATTCTTTTACCAGTCTTTTTCTTTGCAACTGCCTAGAAGGCCAGCATCTTGGAGTCGCCTCTTCACTGTTGATGTTGAGACTGGTGTTTTGTGGGTACTATTTAATGAAGCTGCCAGTTGAGGACTTGAGGCATCTGTTTCTTAATAGTTTCTCCACAGGAGATGAACAGGTGTCAGAGGTTCTGTTGGTGTTTGTGTTGTGTGTGCGTTCATGGCTGTGTGAGAGATGCCATAGAAGAGATATAAGCACTGCCACTAGACTTACCTATAGTTTGTCTTGTCGAGCACAACTCTTCTCCACTAAGACCAACAACTTGTGTACTCGCAACATTTCGAGACCCTTGTCTTAAGACTTTTCAGACTTCCTCACATATATGCCACTTCTCTCCATCCAGGCCTACTGTGATGACTTCATTACCCCCCACCCCCCTCTCCACTCTCTGTCAGTGAGGAAGATTAGAGGCCTAAAGGGTCACTGTTCTGAGTGGCCTCTTCACCCAAGCTGAAGTAAAGGACAGGGTTTTCTGTATCGCCATTCCTGACCGTCCCGTCCCCCTCCAACACTCCTGGCCTGACCTGGGCCTGTTGGGGCCTGCTTTCACACGCTCCCCTAGGACAGCTGGACCAGCCTGGGCCCCGGCCTCCAGCCAGACCCTCTGTATGGCCATCTCTCCCCCCCTCGCTCCTCCGTCACAAATCGGGTTTAAAAAGGCACTGCACCACCTCCCTCACTCCCCCATTCCTTGGGAAACAATGGGCCACCCCAACCCCTCTCCTCCCCCCTCCACATCTGTGAGTGCCCCTCTGTTTCCTTATTCTTTCTCTAACCGCTCCATTATTGGCTTTCTTTCACTTGTAAATGTGGCCAGCGATACTGCTGATGGGTCTTTTATCCACATGGCTGGGGTCAGAGGAGAGGTAGGGGTTGGAGAGGATGGGGGGAGTAGGGTGGGCTAGAGTGGAGGGACAATTGCAACAAAGAGTTAAATCCTTTTTTTGTGTGCAATCATTTGGGACTGTTGGCTAACCAAACTCTTGCTGCAAGACATTGCAGAGGCAGCAGAGAGAAGCCACAGGACAAGACTTTGGTTGTCATGGACACTTGCTATGTCACTAGCATTACGACCGATGGAGTATGAGTGTAGCGTGATCTCATTGGTCTTATTTGAAATCATTGTGAATCTACTATTGTCGTTTCCTATCAATTACTAAATTTGCTATTCAATCATGATATAGCTACAGTTATTTTTCTATTTATACATATAATTTGAGTGTGATACTTAGTGTTGAAATAACCTGCTCAAATTGTTAGAGGGTGAGTGATAGAACGTGTCTGGCAGATTCTCCCTGTGTGGGTGCATGTTGCAGGTGAGTGCAGGTAAGGAGGGAGGTGGAACAGCCACCATGGTGTCATGGCTTGGTCGGTGTAGTGTGGGATTCTGTTATTTTAGCTTCCAGTCTGACCTCAACAAAAACCTTTGCACACAAAAAGGTTGTCTCTGTGGCATTAGTCTCCACGACGACAGGTGGACAAAGGGGGGAGTGGTGGGGTGACGGTTAGAGGTAGGAAGGGGGGTGAGGTGACCTTGGCCTTTATGTGGTCAGATGGAGTGCGAGAGCCACTGGCCTGGTGGGTTTAGGGAAGAGGAGGAATAATATCATGACACCTCTCATTCTCTTCCAAATAGAATGATTAATGACAACACTAACCCCTCTCTCTCTCTCTCCATACACATCCCCCTTCCCAAACCCCACTGTGTGTACACACAACTCCATCTGACCTCTATAGGCCTACTGCTGCTCAAACACTTTGACATGGTCACTTTCCCAACAATGTTGATTGATGAATGACTATTCCCACCTACGCGTTATGGTAATGCTGATGATTATGCAAAGGAACGTGAAACTTTTGAACTGCCATGTTTGTGGACTAATGCTGCTCAAAGTAGAAACAGCTGCATCCCACTTTAGGTTTTAAATCCTTTCTGTTTCTGCTTGTTAGTTTCTAGACATGTTGATTAAAGGACATCGACATCACAGGAGGCCGCTGAGGGGAGGACGGAACATAATAATGACCTGAACGGCGCAAATGGAATGGCATCAAACACCTGGAAACCATGTTTGATGTATTTGATACTATTCTATTTATTCTGTTCGTCATTACCACGGGCCCGTTCTCCCCAATTAAGGTGCCACCAACCTCCTGTGATACATTACGGTGTATTAATTGTGTATTATTAACAATTCTGAACATTGGATGTTAATAACACAGGTAATAAAAATAGATTGCTTCTCTTTCTATCCCTCAATATAAAATCTCTCCCTGAATTGGTGTCGCTCAAAAAAACAAAGAGCATAATGGCTGTCATTAGAGCCAATCAACTATGTCATCCCTCAGTCAGAGCTGGGCTATAAACAGTGTATGTCTGTAACTGTGACTCCATGGAGAGGTGGAACAATGATGCAGTGTGGAGAGGAATAGTAGATAGTCACTGTTCTCAGAGACAACAGAGCAGGGTTCCTCTGGTACCAGAAGGTTGTGATGGTGGTGGGGATGGAGGGGGCGCTGTGGATGCTCCGGCTCTGTGAGTGGTCAGCGTGCTTCAGCGATGGCTCCGGACATCTCAGACATCTCTCACTCAGTCACCGGTCACACGCCTGCCCGCTGCCACTGACAGAACTAGGAGAGGGCTAGTGGTGCTAGCCTGATTGTGCGGTGCAGCCGTGCTGCTATGACATGTATGCGGATGGACACAGGCACACGTATAGAATAGCTGCATATTAAACACCTCATACAGGACAAGCTTACTAAAGGCTGTTCTCTTATTTTTTTTGTGTTTGTCCATCTCGTCAGAGCGTACCACCACAGAGCAAACTGGCTCGATCCAGCATATCAGATAGTGATGACATTTCCGGATGGTGGCAGAGGCGGGGTATATCATCATATGGATATCTGCAGTCCCTGCCTCCTTCAGCTCTGTCATCACTATGCTGCTGTGGTGGTATGCATCTCAAGACTACGTAAGAACGCAAGGGGTAATATGAAGACAACAGGCTTGTACACACACAGTGTTATTACCTGGTGGTCTCTCTCCCTCGCTCGCTATTTCTCGAGATACGTTATTGTGTCACAATCTATGTGTTGTATAAGTGAGGATTCTAAGAAAAGCCTTGGGGTTTCAGGTTGTTCGTGGCGTACCATGCCTAGCAGAGTCCATGTGACCAGACAGTGGATAATGTAATGTCAGCTCAGAAGCCCTGTGATGCTCTCACGCCTCTCCGCCATACCCTGCTCTTACACAGTGGTGTTGTCACCCATAGCAATGTTACAGAAGCCTTGTCACGTGACTGGGCTGTCAAAGGGACATAAGGAAGGAAACGACTGACCCGGATCAGAACGAAGGCTGCTATAGTATCAGCTGTGTGTATTGAATGTATATGGAACCTGATGATCCAGCAATGGAGGTCACTGTTTAAAGCAGTAGAACAGTGATTAGATAAACAATACATCTAACACATCTTTTATCTTATTTTCCTCCACAATCAGTCAATCATGCACTCCCTGTCCATACATCATCCTATAAACATACTACCAGCTACTGGAATAAAAAGTCAAATCACTGCTTCTCTCTGCCATACAGTAGTAACTCCTACCTAGTTGGATATTGATAAATACCTAGTTTAACCAAAGCAGTTGGCGGCTATTTTATGTTGGACTGTGTCTATCTCATTACAATGGCGGGTTTAACGGAGGAGTTACAAGGCTGGGTTCAGACCTCACAAACACACTGCTGTTGATCTGTAGATCAAATAAATTACATCAATAGACAGGAGGCAATATACAGTAATGGATGGATATCAGATCATAATCCCAGTCATTAGATGGCCTCTTCAATATATAATTTTTACCCAATTTCTTATCAATACACACTGATCACTAAGAATGCTTGTTCAATAGAATTAAATGTGTCAAAATATGCCCTTTTATGTTTATTTTATCCTCTCTACTGTGAAAGATTTAAATCTGAAAGATTCAGACTTGAGGCTGTTGGTGGGAGCTTTTTAGAGCTGCTTGTTCGGTGGGAGTGAGAGGACCACAAGTTGGTCTTTACTTTTCTATTATGTCATGTGTAAATGGAATAAAGAAATATATTTGCTGAATCACACCCATTTACCAGTGACACAGATTAATAAATATATCCTCACATTTGCTCTCCATGCTAACCAAGAGGAATTAGAGAAGAGTCTGGTGAAGGAATTACTGAGAGCAGTGCCTATCAGAACTGAGATGATCATGTGATGTAAAAAGAACCCGAATAGATCCCCAAGCTGCTGCTAGGGAGTAAAAACCATGGTTGGTTATCCCACACTGGAGACTTGGAAGCAATTCCATACTGACATCTCTGATTAGAGCAACTATATAAATTCTTTCTTGGTTTTAGTTTGAAGCATTATATTTCTGTTCATACTAATAATGCAGTTATGCAGTAACTTCCTAGGTCTCATCGTGAAAGTTTGAAGATGTTATAAAGCTGAATGGTTGAGATGGAATGTCCAAAGAAGAATGGGAAAAAAAATGTAAATAATGTTTTACAAAGCACTGACCACTCTGCCCCTGACCAATCTACACCTTTAGAAACTTGAATATCAATGATGGGAGGATATGAGTTGATGAGTTGAAATGACGAAAACAAATGAGTATAAATAGGCCTATTCTATTCATAAAGACATATTGGAATGATTTCGATCAGAAGTTATTTGAAGGGCTCCTGTGACAAAAACATTTAAAAGGTCAAAACCAACGACTGGTCTAAGCAAAGATAAAATTGCAATTTAGGGCTCTATTCAATCAGTTTGCGGAAGTTCAGCATTACAGCGTGATTGAAATTTAAAGGCAATGTTCCCGCGTTAGCAGAGACTGCATAAACGCTGCATATGTCGGCTCAATCAGAAAGTACCTTTACATTTATATTGCACGCTTCAGTAATACAGATTCAATAGAGCCTTGAAATAAAATATCTGAAAATAAAAATAAAGCCTTGTAATATCACTATCAATTTTGATCATACATAAACATAAATGGGAAAAAATACATAGCTAATTTTGTTGGTTGAATTTGTCATTAATTTATTTGTTCTTTAAAAATCATATTTCAAAATCACAAATGTGCAACTCAAGTAGATACATGCAGTATAAAAAATATAAAAAATAAACAATGATATTTCCAAAAAGATAAACAAAAACACAAACAAAATATTATAAACCTGATAGTAATTGTATTATTAATTATCTAAACCTATATACCTTGAAATAAAAATGACAAACAAATTCCCTCTTTATTGGCTTGTAAAGGTGTTTTCAAAGCATAATGTTTAAAAGGCCACGGTTCGTTGTTAAACTAAATGTAAATGATACATTCCTTAAGAATTATGCAAATTATATCATAAAGCAGCACTAAGAGCCGCAAAAAAAAGCACACCAGTGGAGCGACAATAAACCAATCGTTGCTTAAGGGCAATCGAAAGCAGGAAGAAGAAAAAGAAGAAAAACATCGACAACGTTGAAATCTTCTCTTCGTGGGATTGGGATTATTGAAAATAAACTGTAGGCCTAGTTGTGTCATTTGAACAAATTCTTCTGAAACAAATTCTGAACGTTTTTAGGCTACTATATGGCAAACAGCTTGCTCCTCCAAAGGTTATGTAGGCTTAGGGCTAATTAAAGCATTATTGATTAAATGTTAATTCATGTAGGCTACACATTTGTAGGCTACTGCAGCCTATAAAATTACGTTCAATTTAACATAATCGTTAGTCGTTTTGGATAGCCTAATTGGTGGGATAATGAATACATATAATAATCAATACTTTAATGCAGATTTCCCAAAAAGAAATATGACTATTGTGACAAGACTAAGAACTTTTATTTACGACACTGATGTGAAAGGAACCTCCAGCAACAGATGTCCAGATACAATTCTCGGGTAGTTTAAAATTTCACAAGAATTGCGTTTGGACAATCAACCGCGAGGGCTCAAAGTATGTCTCTCCAAACTCATAGCTCTCATTGTTCAAAACAGTTCTTAATTCAACCATTTGCATTGATTATATAAATTGTCTTTGAATCTGTAAAACATATAGGCCTATAGAAAACATGGAGACACTACCATTGACTGTCATTCCAATCATGCACCTGACTCACCAAGGATCATCTTTTGGGGGGGTAAAATATAATCAGTTGCAGGCTACAGGAACTTCATTAATTAAGTTAATCTCGATATTTGTAAATTAAACTAATAAAGTTGAACAATTAGTAGGCCTATTTACTTATGTAGCAAAACTTGTGTTATTCTACTTAAAACATGTTATTATAACCCAGCAGGTCTAGTAACATGCACATTTCATATAAAAAAAATATATGTTATTTTCTATACTCTGATATTTGATAGCTACCAATTGCTGGCTACCAATTACCCGAAGATGTTAAGTCGACGAAGGCCCTCAAAAGATGATTCAATTTCCCATTCAAAAGCATCCACAACACTGAAATAACTTTTCTTAATTCAATGTCATAATAAGCCGACATGAAAAGATGGTTGATTATTTGGTGTTTGTTCTAAGCATCAGCATCAGAAGAAACGCACACTTTGGAACGAGGCGTTCTTTAAACTCCATTCCGCCTGCGTTTCGCCATATCTGTACCTGTAAGACGCATCTTCTTACACATATAGTTTCCATATCGTTATAGAGCAGAACACAGGCAATTGAACTAGAATTCAAAATCTTCCAATCATACAAATATGGTGGTTATATTATTATTTTGCAAACGTTATAAGGTGACAACGCAGAACATTACTGATGCGAGAAAGTCCAAAGGAAAATGGTTAAAACCCGAGTGCACCTGCTCCTCTGCGGTCCCAATCATAATTTCTTGTATACTCCAGCTTCTGGAAAAATCATAGGACGCGAAAAAAAGAAGGTTATATGAGTTAACTCGTGGCGCTCCTTCAACTGGCCATTACTTGATAGGACGACTGCATGGGAATGGCACTGCGCGCTCCCTATTCTGTTATCCAAAAGCTTTTCCTGTGCTCCACTAACAATAACGGTGTTACGGAGATGGACGGCGGAGGGAGTGGGGATGGTCTTCGCTTGGTACTGAATTTGAATAACACCACGGGTTGATTAATGTCCATTGTGCTGAATAAGTAATGATTCTCCTAGCACACACAAGCCAGCAGCTGCGAATGAAGGACCAGCAACCTTTTAAAGATACAACAGTCCTATTTTGCCTATCCAGGGCAATTACAATCAAAACACTGTTATCCTTGCAAAACGTATATTGTTAATAGACGAAATGACGTGTCCTCTCCCTCACTTGTTTCAGAAAATCTAACCAGAGGTATTCATCATACAATTTAGCCTAGGAGGCCTGACCAGGTACTAACAAGTCACCTTGTTTGTTCATTGGTTTATTTAAAATTATTAATGAATGGCATTTTGGCAATTGTTTTGGTTGTTAATAATAATTACATAATAATTAGTAGAGCCTTTATCAGACCATACGATAAATACTATAATTAGGCTACGGGGGAATAAAAGCTTGTGTAGTTTAGGCCTATGCCTAATTTCTCAAATTTCTCAAGTAGTTCTTGGGAAAATCTTTAAGACATAGACTAGAATTTTCTCCATGGCAAAGGTGATTGACAGGTAGACCACAAATCGCAAGGGTGATGAGATGCTTATGGTTCTAAAATTGTGACATTCTGATGATACAAATTTACCAGAAACTGTCCAGGCGCTCAGAAGATCTGCAACTATTCTCACTACTACTATTCTTCTAGTTTCCCGAATAAAACATATTTTTCAACTGGCAATTCGATCGAATGGGTAGAATGATTTGATACGTTCGATTTCTTTATCACTTCCCTTCGAATATCCATCGCATGCTGTCGAGGTAGGTAAACCAAGCCAAAAGGCATGCTACTTGCGCTTCACACTGATGCTTTAGGCCTATAGTTTGTGTTTATAGGCTACCCCTCTGATAAATTATTAAACAGTGACCGCCTTCGGGGTTGGGCTCCCCTTTCCCCTTTAAAGGCACCTCAGTTGGTTTAATCAGTTAACATTTCCTTTGCTGGGAACATCTTCTCACTTTCGAAGCTCATTTGCTTCTTAAAAGGCCTGCCCGCTGCTTCCTTTTCACCGCCATGTCAGAATAATTTAGTGCAGGAGGCCGCAGATCACTGGAGATTATGGCTGAAGAGAGGGAAAGGACGCGTTAAAGCGAGTGAGGACTTCACTGTGATTCACTCAACCCATTCAGTTCATTGGAGAGAAAGAAAATACATTATGAACCCACTTATGGAAGTCATAGACTAAAAATATCTGCATTGGGAAGAAATATAATTTTATTTCTCAGATAAGCATGCAAGTTTTCTGCTGTAGTTTAGCACATCATGGAAATCTACGTTTCTTTGAGCTGATAAATTGGTCTCCTTGGGATTTGTGACAGCAAAAAACCTATCCTGTATTAACAGAATCCTATGGTAATATGCAGGTAAATTTCATTTCATTAATTTCCAGTTTAAGAGATTGACTCTCCTTTCACACCTTTTTTTGTTAATGTCCTGTAGTCAACATTGACATTTCAAAAGTTTCAATGATAGCTGATGCTTCCAAGTTTGTCACCACCAGTCCCCACTACATGGAACACACATAAGGGAACTCTTTCCCCAGTGCAGTGCAGATTTGAATAGGCCTAGCCCATTTTTCAAGGTCTGAATGTAATATTTAGGCTGTAGGAAGCATTTTCGTAAACCTTCAAAGTTTAGGATAGGCCCAAACGTTCATCCCTTTTATTGGAAATATATTCTCTTTACGCTCCCTTACCTTCACTGAAGTTCATCCTGTTTTGTAGGCCTACAACAGATGCTGTAATAATGTACAAACCTGGCCCATGATCTGTTCATCTCAGTGTAGCCTAACTCATCAAGTTATCACATCTACAGTGTATTTTCTGTGACCGACTGTGTTAATTTGTTGATATAGGGAGAAACCTTCAGGCATTAGTTGAATGTGTTAACACATTTAGTCTCCAAGTGTCTCTGTGAGTCAGTAAAACTAGGGAATCGTCTTGTTTTCACTTCTCTTGTCATATTCGCCTCTCTCTGGACTTAAAACAGCATGCCAATGCTGCACAGTTGCTAGGTGACGAGGGTATAAGCTAGGTGAGGTTGGCTGGCTGTGACATATGGCATCCCAAAACAGGATCCTCAATATAATGCCCTGCACTATACCATTAGGCTTAGCTTCACAGTCCTATCCCAAGGAGTGGGAAGACAGACAGTATCCTTCTTGATAATTACAAAGGACATTGTTGAGAAAGTTCTTCTTTACTTTTACAAGCAGTCACTTTAATCCAGATTCCTGTACTGATTATGTCCATATTAGGTTCTTATTGTTCCCAGGTCAGTGTTGGGAAGCTACTCTGAAAATATAGTTTGCCAAGCTACCAATTACTTCACACTGGAAGACGTTAAGCTACACTAAAGCTACCCTTAAGAAAAAATACTCTGTGAAGAACTATCATATGTAAATATGAAATGTCATAGACTACAAATTGCAGGAACAGATCACTTTTGCGTTGAAGCTAGAAAACTGTTGACCACGCCTTTGTTATAGTCAAAAGCTGAGGGATAGGCCTGGAGAAATGTAATGACTCCCAAATTCATAAACAGAGCTATGAATGCAAGGACTGACCTTCCATGATATCAAAATTATAGTTTTAACCATGTTTTGTGGCTATACAGTGTTTGTTTATATTTCCATTGCTTACAAACATTGGTGTAAAACAAGCTTATATTTGGGGTTCTGACAGTTGAACTAAGCTCATGAGGCATTTATACATAATAACTTGTAATTTATAAGTCCAAAAATGGATCTAACAACTAAGGATTTCAGCTTTAACAGAATGTATAATTTAGTCTATTAAAAACAAAAACAATGTTTTAAGTGACAATTATGCTGGTCTGATGTCAAAAAATAATATACATTCTTGCCTACTTCACCCATATTTTATTTTTTCAACGAACATGAGTGTGTAGTTCCGGTACTTATAGCTACACCACTACATGGCAAAAAAAAGTTATTAACTACAGAAAACACTGCCTAGAGTTAAACTACCACTAAGCTACTGCAACATGTAATTCAATTACTAGATGAACTACATGTTGTTCACTTCTCCCCATCACTGTCTATTGGGGATCATGGTGAATAACGAATCCACTTTAAACTCACCTCAACCTAAAGAAATATTTGAGGGTCCACAATTGGTGTTGAGAATGCAGTTTGTGTGTGTGTGTGTGTCCATCCCCCCTCTCTGCCTTTTTGTGTATCCCTGGTCTTAGCACATCTGTGTGCTTAGGGGAAGACCTCCCACTGCGCTTTGGGCTATTGAAGCGTAACCTTTAGCTGCTGAGGAGGGGAAACCATTCCTGAATAAATTTGCCTACTGTCCAGCCTTATGAGTGACCTCTGACCTTTCAGAGAAAAGTTATTGAGGACACCACTGCACTCTCCCAGGCTGACCACTCAGAGGGGCTGGGAAAGTGCCCTGGTGGGGGAGGGGCTGGCTGAAGGGGGGGTCACACAAGAGAAAGCGAACGGGGTAGAGAGGTGGGGGTCTGTCATGAGTGGAGAGATTCCCTTCGAGTCCTATTCCCCACATCTACAAGTGTGGCCCTGATGCTTTGTTGTGACTCTGAGCTCAGTCCAAACAGAAAGCTTCAAACAGCACTATCCTACAATGTTTGTCCCCCATTATTTTCTCTCCCTCCCTTTCTTTCGCCCTGCATCGTTATATATTAGGCCCATATACTTATGGGTTTTCCTTTCTCTCACTGTCTCTTTACCTACTTTTTGTATGCTCTCAGTTTTTGTGAGCTCCGATATTCACTGTGGTGAGAATGCTACACTTCTTGACCAATTGCTACTTCTCATTAAAAACACTCGTTGATGAAGCATGGTTATAGGCTGAGAATTAAAGGATGGAATCAATATGTTGAACCAGTAAATACAGCAAAGAGAATGAGCTTTAAAGATGTGAGGCACTTGGAAGCTTTCAAGAGTGGCTACAACACGAGTGGAGCAGGTTCTGTTATCAGGAAACCCACTGGTAATACCTCAGTTCATTCACCACTAGTTACATTTTTTCTCAATGCTATTGGTATGATGGTTTTATTGTTTAATCATTCTAATATCATGTCTTGGTCACTCCTTGGACCTTTTACATAATTGTAGATTAGGCCAAAAAAACAAAGAATGCATACTATTCTAGGAGATGCAATGATTATCTTATGCATATCTACACTTTTGGTCTTTGAAATGCAGTGTGCTTACTTTGTATTCATTTCACATACATCCCAAACCAGATAATAAATAAAGTCCCAATAGATAAAAACATGTTCACACTTTCATGTTTCTGTAAGAGGCAGCTTTGTTTTAGCAGCAGCAGCAAAGCTACTATCAGAGTGTCGTCATAG
Organism: Oncorhynchus masou masou; assembly: GCF_036934945.1. Taxonomy (NCBI): domain Eukaryota; kingdom Metazoa; phylum Chordata; class Actinopteri; order Salmoniformes; family Salmonidae; genus Oncorhynchus; species Oncorhynchus masou. The sequence continues at coordinate 22,314,343 of NC_088212.1, read as the reverse complement.
CTTCACTGGCTCTGTCAAAGTCTCTGGTCAGTCTCATGTCTGGCAGGTTGTGTCCTTTGCTGGAGAAATTGAGCAAACCCTCCGTTTCCCAGTCTGTAATGCCGGTCTGCCTCCTGGTGGCAACAGTGGAGACTGCACATCCTCGTCAGTGAGCTGGGAGAGGAGAATGTCCACACTCTGCTCTAGAACCCCGCTGAGAATCTTCTGCTCCTCCTGAGAGAAGCGCCCCAGAACATGCCGGTTCACTAATGTTTCACCCGATGGTCTGCCAATCCCAACACGGAGTCTGGGCATCACCTGGAGGGCACAGGATAGAAAAGTACTATTCTATCTTGAGGAATAAATGTGTATTTTTACCCTGAGAAATACATTTGCATTTTTACCCTGCTCTCACCCCCCCCCCCCACCAGTTCCCTTTGACAAACATGACATTGCTCTGGACTGTATAACACTTTCCCCAAATTTGTCAAAGGGAAACGTCATCTCTCATCACTCAATTCCTCCTAATGTGGGAAGGGAGAGTATTTGTCTGTGTGGAAAGCTACTTACATCTGTCTGCAGACACTCAACACAGGACCGCACACCATTGTGACCCCTGTCAATCAACAACATATAGAAGGAGCACAAAGTTGGGAGGATCACGTTGTCAGATAGCATCATTAGTAATGCCGATAACTGGCAGGGAATCAACTCACCTGGCGCTCCCTCCTCGTTTCATAGCAAGCTTCCCAAGGGCCTTGTCCAAGTCGTCATGGACCAGGAGGATGTGCTCAGGCTTGATGCTGTATTTAACCGCTTGATCCAAGGTCATGAAAACAAAACAATATCATGAACAATTCATTTACAATTGGAATAGCTCACTTTTGTCATAATTCCTCTGACAGTCAAAACTGAAAATTCATAAAATGTCAAAAGAAATCAAGAAGACACAAGAATCCTCACCTGCTTTGGCCACAGATACACCGTTTATGTTCATCAGTAGTCGTGGTCGGAGAAGCACAATTTGGGTGTCCTGGATGTCAGATACGATGACCTCACCGGAAACGTGCCTATCGCCATGCCAGCTTTCAGCTAACCTCAGCCGGGCAGCAAGTGCTTCCAGCACAGCCATGCCCACACTGTGGCGCGAACCGTTCATTCCAGGGTTGCCCAGTCCCACAATCTGCACAAGGACAAGAAATACTTATTTTCCATCTTTGCATATTATATTTCTCTAAACGCCACTGGAGAGTACAGTGATCTCCTCCCACAAGAATGGACTGATTTGTGTACATTTAGCCACACATTTGACCTGATATGAGGGTATTAACTAACAATAATAAAAAATCCTGTCACATCCCCCGAATACAACAGGTCTAAGTGAACCTTACAGTGAAATGCTTACTTACAAGCCCTTAACCAACAATGCAGTTCTAAGAAAATATATATTTTTTAAAGTAAGAGATAAGAAAAACAAATAACTAAGGAGCAGCAGCAAATAACAATAGCGGGGCTATATACAGGGGATACCGGTACAGAGTCAATGTGCCAATGTGCGGGGGCACCGGTGTCGAGGTAATTATGTACATGTAGGTAGAGTTATTAAAGTGGCTATGCATAGATAGTAATAGAGTAGCAGCAGCGTGGGGTGGGGGGGGGGGGCATGCAAATAACCATTTGATTAGCTGTTCAGGAGTCTTATGGCTAGGGGGTAGAAGCTGTTTAGAAGCCTCTTGGACCTAGACTTGGTACTCCAGTACCGATTGCTGTGCGGTAGCAAGATCTGAACGCCGACTGCGAGCCAGGCCTAATTGCCCAACATCAGTGCTAATGCTCTTGTGGCTGAATGGAAGCAAGTCCCTGCAGCAATGTTCCAACATCTAGTGGAAAGCCTTCCCAGAAGAGTGGAGGCTGTCAAATACACTATATATACAAAGGTATGTGGACAGGTGTATAAAATCGAGCACACAGCCATGCAATCACCATAGACTAACATTGGCAATAGAATGGCCTTACTGAAGAGCTCAGTGACTCATTGTGGCACAGTCATAGGATGCCACCTTTCCAACTAGTCAGTTCAACAAATTTCTGCCCTGCTAGAGCTGCTCCGGTCAACTGTAAGTGCTGTTATTGTGAAGTGGAAATGTGTAGGAGCTACAGCTGTTCAGCCGTGAAGTAGTAGCCACACAAGCTCACAGAACAGGACTGCCGAGTGCTAAAGCATGTAGTGTGTAAAAATCGTCTGTCCTCAGTTGCAACACTCACTACCGAGTTCCAAACTGCCTCTCGAAGCAACATCAGCATAAGAACTGTTAGTCGGGAGCTTCATGAAATGGGTTTCCATGGCCAAGCAGCCGCACACAAGCCTAAGATCACAATGTGCAATGCCAAGCGTCGGCTGGAGTGGTGTAAAGCTCACAGCCATTGGACTCTGGAGCAGTGAAAACACGTTCTCTGGAGTAATGAATCACGCTTCACCATCTAGCAGTTTGACGGAACAATCTGGGTTTGGCGGATGCCAGGAGAATGCTAACTGCCCCAATGCATAGTGCCAACTGTAAAGTTTGGTGGAGGAGGAATAATGGTCTGGGGCTGTTTTTCATGGTTCGGGCTAGGCCCCTTAGTTCCAGTGAAGGGAAATCTTAATGCTACAGCATACAATGAATGACATTCTAGACAAGTCTGTGCTCCAACTTTGTGGCAACAGTTTGGGGAAGGCCCTTTCCTGTTTCAGCATGACAATGCCCCCGTGCACAAAGCGAGGTCCATACAGAAATGGTTTGTTGAGATCTGTGTGGAAGAACTTGACTGGTCTGCACAGAGCCCTGACCTGCAGCTGAAGGTGGCACAACCAGTTATTGAGTGTAAGGGGGCAATTACTTTTTCACACAGGGGCGACAGGTAGCCTAGTGGTTAGAGTGTTGGGTCAGTAACCGAAAGGTTACTAGATTGAATCCCCGAGCTGACAAGGTAAAAATCTGTCGTTCTGCCCCTGAACAAGGCAGTTAACCCACTGTTCCTAGGCCATCATTGTAAATAAGAATTTGTTCTTAACTGACTTGCCTAGTTAACTATAAAGGTGGTGATAGCTAGTGGGCTAAGGCAGGGTTTCCCATACTCAGTCCCCCCCCCCCACTCTTCAAGGCACACTTATCCAGCATGGTTACCACAGCATTCTGCAGTGATATGCCATCCCATCTGGTTTGCGCTTAGTGGGACGATCATTTGTTTTTCAACAGGACAATGACCCAAAACCCACCTCCAGGCTGTGTAAGGGCTATTTGACCAAGAAGGAGAGTGATGAAGTGCTGCATCAGATTAAGAAATAATAGTACATATTTTGACTAGGTAAGCCACTACATTTAATTTCCATTTAGATAAATTGTAATAATAATTTTAGCAAATATTTATAAACAGTTAATAATGCGATGTTTGCAAACTGTAGGCTAATGTGAACAATATAATGTACAGCATCTGATGCGCCCTACTGACACACTGTCCGCTGTGGTACTACATTGTCACATTATTATATTGTAGTGATGGGCTGCTATGCCAACAGCAACATTGTAACTAGTAGTAGGCCTACGATTATTACATATCAAACTCTGTGAGCAAGAGAAGTGGTTGCAGTGCACTAGACCAGAAGACATTTGTGCAGCAATGTCTTTCCAGAATATTTCACTTACCAGCCTCCGACGAGCATTTGTGTGGACTCCTGCTCCAATGTCCACTATTGGTGCAAAAGGTTCAGTCAGCAACGCTCGGTTTATCAGTTTCGATAAAAGTCGTCTCATTGTAACAAAGTTCAACAGCGTCTTGAAAAACTGTGACACACAATACCAAAGTTTACCAGCAACAGTGACGTGTCTCATGAGTGCAAAAAAGGGAACGTCATAAACACTTGAATCTTCATAACTTCATTGTTGTGTTAATAGCCTACTGTCTGTGACCATCAACATCTCAGATTAAATTATGTACTCCTGACATTTCACTTCAGTTATAAACAAACCTATTTGAAATGTGTATAGCTTTGGATTTATCAATACAATTGTGAAAACAAAATAAGAAACGTTGGAAAAGAGTAAATCTTTTACTGAACTAGACCTGCCATGCAACTTCGACATTAGTCAAAGAGACTGGTGGCCAGAAAAGTGAGAGGGTTCATTGTGACCAACGTCTGGTCTTTTTAAGCGTACCGCCACCTAGCTAGGAGGTTTATACATGCACGTATACACGCCTACACGCTCATAGAAAATGCACAGTGTAATAGTGATTTTTTTACATTTCAGCCTTGTGTAATTTTATGTACTGGAATTATATTTCACTTATAGGCCATTGAAACAAATGATGATGATGATGATGATGCCTACATGAGGTAAATCAAAAAAAGTTCAACAAAATGTTGCACCAAAATCATATTTTTTGTCTGGAAAATGCTTTTCTTGATCACAAAACTAAATTGACTGGCTCTTTTATCTGAATTTGAAGTTACATCAGTTTATTGATGACAATGTATTGTGACACAAGGGTTATAATTTGTTCAGGTTGTGTCTGGAGGGATAGACCACGTGCACATTGGAGTTCTCACATCTAGAGTTCTTCTGTCTCAGGGGTCTGTCTCAGTGGGGTAGCAGGGTATGGCATCAGGGACAGGCTGGCATCTCTCCACCACAGCATTGATCTCCCCCACCTTCACACCATCATAAGTCCCTGTGATGGTGGTCCAGTGGGTGTCTCCGTTATGGTAGGTGCGGCTCAGCCTACCCGTGAAGGGGATGTCGGCGGTCATCTTTCTGCCCTCCATCTGCACGGCACAGGAGTGGTTGGGAGGGACCAGCAGCACCACAGAGATGGAGTGGCTGATAGACTCCACCATGGTGGTTCCCTCTGAGAAGCTCACCGTCTGCTCCTTGGTGAAGTCCACGGTGCCTGGGCTGATAATGGGCACCTTGGCCGTCATGGTGGTGGAGCTGTTGCGGCTCTCCCTGCCGATGTCCCAGGTCTTCTCCACACTGCTGGTCTTCTCCAGCAAGACCTTCTTCTCCACACTGCTGCACTCCAGGTTGGTGACTCTGACAAACTGCATGGCCTCAGGAGGGTGGTTGAACAACTCGATCTGGTCGATGGCGTACTCCACGTGAGAGATGTGCTGGCTGTAGGTGTCCCTGTTGATGGCCAGGACCTGGTATCTCTTGTACCAGTACTCATCGCCCTCCCAAGGCAGGAAGAAGGCATTATGTTGGGTTACAACCTTTCCCAGACCGTATTTGTTCTTGCCGACGTATATCTCAACACCTTGGCAGGTCTTGACAGCATGTTGGGGGACAGCACCGTATTCCTCTTCGATCCACTCCACAAACTCAAAGTTGTCCACATTGACCAGGACTTCGAATTTGGAGGATGAATGCTCCTTGTCAGCGTAGGGGTACTGGCAGAAACTGCCTTTGCTTGCGGTATAGAAGCCTGCTTCGCAGTTGACTTTGCAGATGTAGTCATGTCGTTCGGTGTAACCGTTGTAGATGCCCACAGCACCATTAGGGAGGGACCCTTCCCAGTTAACCCATTTAAGGTTGGCGTTCTCCCCATACATAAACAGGGAATCGGGGAACTGGGGCTCTAGATCTGAGGTCTCTGTCAGTGTGGATGGACTGTGGATGTCCAGATCAGGGACCACATCTTCCAGCAGAGGGTTGAGCCAGGGCTCTGTGATGAGGTACAGAAAGCAAAGGTCATAGGTTGCAATGGAGTATCTTTTGTGTAGTTAAAATCTAACGTATTTGGATTCATTCACTCATTATTGATGAGTTAGTTAAGAAGCTGAGAATAAAAATGGGGCTTCTAGAGAAAAAGGTCCTGCCTCTCGCTGAATAGTAGAAAGCAGATTATTCAGTCAACATTCCAATCGGTCCTAGACTATGGCAACATTATCTTTTTGAGCGCAACTGCCACTTCATTAAAGCCATTAGATGCAGTTTAGCATAGACCACTGAGCTTTATTACGAGTGGCAATTTTAGTAGTCATTACTGTATTCTCTACCAGAAAGTTGGTTGGTCCTCTTTGATGTCACGTAGGTTGATACATTGCTATGTTTTCATTTATAAAGCCCTTTTACAAAAAGTCCCACTCTACAGAACATCTTTACTAAACTTTAGACATACGAGTTACCACAGCCGGGATGGTTAACTCTGGAAATGTCTTTGGTCTCCACTGAGTTAGATAAATCAGCTACAAGTTTTCTTGCAGCTAATTTGTGGTACAATCTTCAACATGTTCTTAAATTTGATGTTTTGGTGCCTCTTTTGTATTTATATTTTGTATTTATATTGATGCATTTTGTATTTATATTGATGTGTGAATTTTCTGTAATTTCTGTAATTCAGAGCTCATCTGTAAAATAGACCTTGGTCTCAGTATGACTCCCTAATAAAATAAAGGTGAAATAAATCAAATAAATACAATTCTTTAGATTGGTTGTCACGGTCTTCCTCCTCTTCATCTGAAGAGAAGAGGCGAGAAGGATCGGAGGACCAAAATGCGGCGTGGTTTGTGTTCATCTTGATATTTAATAAAGAAAACACTGAACACTGAAACACACTATACAAAAACAGTAAACAAAATAACGACCGTGAAGTTAATGAGAACTGTGCTGACACAAGCAATCAACATAGACAATCACCCACAAACAAACAGTGAAACCCAGGCTACCTAAGTATGATTCTCAATCAGAGACAACTAATGACACCTGCCTCTGATTGAGAACCATACTAGGCCGAAACATACAAATCCCAAAATCATAGAAAAATAAACATAGACTGCCCACCCCAACTCACGCCCTGACCATATTAAATAATGACAAAACAACGGGAATAAAGGTCAGAACGTGACATTGGTAGAGAATATTCAGACAAAATGTTTACACTCTGAGACCCAATTGAAGGTTTTTGATCAACGTGTTTGTGTAATAAGCTGTAATACAGGGGAGAGTGGTGGGAGGAGCTCTGGTAGGATGAGCTCATTGTAATGGCTGGAATGGAATTAATGGAACAGAGTCTAACATGTGTAGTTTCCAAATGTTTGATACGGTTCCACTTATTCCATTCCAGCCATTAAACTGAGCCTGTCCTCTTATAGCTCCTCCCCCCAGCCGCCTCTGGTGTAATATAATCAGACTCACTGCTTGGTGCATCCTGCCCCTCCTCCAGCTGAGAGGTGTAGAGCAGGGGGTCAGAGAGGAAGACTGGGCTGCAGAGCTGCAGCACTGCCAGGATGACCAGGAAAGTCAGCCTCATCTAGCAACAAGTGTACACACACACACACACACACACACACACACACACACACACACACACACACACACACACACACACACACACACACACACACACACACACACACACACACACACACACACACACACACACACACACACACACCACAGTCACATCAGTTTACCTATCTCAGATGACATTAGCAGAGTGCTACCCTGTGCTTTTTTAACATTTACCACCTTCAATCTGGAAAATGCTCAGTGTTCCTTGTTGCTGGCATTTCCATATAAATATCCATGCGTTCCCCCATCTACAGTATTTCAAACACTTCATTGAATATACTTCAGTATATTGCTGATGGACTGAATACATTAAGATGCTCATTTGTAGGTCTTGCCTATTATTTACTAAAGAGAATTGGCTTCTGATATCACAAAAAAACTGCCTCTCCAGCTTAGTAAACAAATCCAACATTTGAAATGGCATTGATTGTTTTATGTTCCATGAAGCAGATGCACAATACAGTAAATCCTGATATTAGTATTCAGCACAGAACTAACAGTAATAGAACATGTTATACACATAGGTTGATGTAAAGAAGCTGTGTTACCTTGACAGGTTCCTCCTCCAGTGGTGTGATCTGCAGCCCCTTGCTACGTCTTAAACCTCCCTGCAGGATAATTGCCCCCAATAAAGTAGCCAGTGCTACAGTGAGTGGCCCCATGCCCATTGGTCTAGTACTCTTACAATATAAGAGTCCTCTGCTGCTGCTTCCGCCCCATTACTTTTGGTGTACAGTGCTTATTGTATAGTGATTCAAAAAGTAAAGTGAAGGACACTGCACTAAACAGATACAACTAGAGAAAAAACATTCAAGAGGGAGCTGGTCAACACAAAACAGATCTCCAACGTGCCACAAAGGACAAGGGGCAGCTACGCAAGGAGAGACAACACCAAAAAGGCCCAACCACCACTCACCACTACCCACACTGCACCAACATATGTGGCTGCCGGATCGGCCTCTACAGCCACCTGAAGACCCACAAATAGAAGACCTCATTGAGGACAGTCATACTCGACTCGAGTGATCGCCGATGATGATGATAATAATGATTTGACTATGTAGTTTTGGTGCTCTTGCAGTGGTTGTGTAAGTAATGCTTGAGAGGATACCTTTCTACCCCATTACAGCAGTCAATATGAGCTTTTATATCACTGTACAGGATCTACCGGGAATCACGTACAATATCTAAGAACAAAATCACTGCATAAGAATGGCTTTGGTATTGTAATGCAAGTGAGGTTGTTCTTGGTAAGCAAAGATAAAGAACCCAGTGGTAATATCCTTTAGAGTCCTCCGTTATCGATTATTTCAGTGACTATCACCATTATCACAATAACTATTACCTCGCAGCAACACAGAGATAATATTGTTGACCCTGTCCGGATTAAGGCCAAAAACGTGGAATTGCTCTGATTGGTAAAACCTACTGATGATCACAAGGCTCAAGGCCATCTCTATAAGTCCTTGAACAGATAGCTATTATCAATTACATTATTATGGTAGATTGAAAAGACTCAATGTTCCTCTGCAGATAATAAAACAGATAAGACAGACAGTGTAAAGGTCTTTACATTGATAGAATATGTCTTTGATCATTCATTATCACCGCACTTGTCGACACATTTACAGTGCCTTGCGAAAGTATTCGGCCCCCTTGAACTTTGCGACCTTTTGCCACATTTCAGGCTTCAAACAAAAAGATATAAAACTGTATTTTTTTGTGAAGAATCAACAACAAGTGGGACACAATCATGAAGTGGAACGACATTTATTGGATATTTCAAACTTTTTTAACAAATCAAAAACTGAAAAATTGGGCGTGCAAAATTATTCAGCCCCTTTACTTTCAGTGCAGCAAACTCTCTCCAGAAGTTCAGTGAGGATCTCTGAATGATCCAATGTTGACTTAAATGACTAATGATGATAAATACAATGCACCTGTGTGTAATCAAGTCTCCGTATAAATGCACCTGCACTGTGATAGTCTCAGAGGTCCGTTAAAAGCGCAGAGAGCATCATGAAGAACAAGGAACACACCAGGCAGGTCCGAGATACTGTTGTGAAGAAGTTTAAAGCCGGATTTGGATACAAAAAGATTTCCCAAGCTTTAAACATCCCAAGGTGCACTGTGCAAGCGATAATATTGAAATGGAAGGAGTATCAGACCACTGCAAATCTACCAAGACCTGGCCGTCCCTCAACTTTCAGCTCATACAAGGAGAAGACTGATCAGAGATGCAGCCAAGAGGCCCATGATCACTCTGGATGAACTGCAGAGATCTACAGCTGAGGTGGGAGACTCTGTCCATAGGACAACAATCAGTTGTATATTGCACAAATCTGGCCTTTATGGAAGAGTGGCAAGAAGAAAGCCATTTCTTAAAGATATCCATAAAAAGTGTTGTTTAAAGTTTGCCACAAGCCACCTGGGAGACACACCAAACATGTGGAAGAAGGTGCTCTGGTCAGATGAAACCAAAATTGAACTTTTTGGCAACAATGCAAAACGTTATGTTTAGCGTAAAAGCAAAACAGCTCATCACCCTGAACACACCCTACCCACTGTCAAACATGGTGGTGGCAGCATCATGGTTTGGGCCTGCTTTTCTTCAGCAGGGACAGGGAAGATGGTTAAAATTGATGGGAAGATGGATGGAGCCAAATACAGGACCATTCTGGAAGAAAACCTGATGGAGTCTGCAAAAGACCTGAGACTGGGACGGAGATTTGTCTTCCAACAAGACAATGATCCAAAACATAAAGCAAAATCTACAATGGAATGGTTCAAAAATAAACATATCCAGGTGTTAGAATGGCCAAGTCAAAGTCCAGACCTGAATCCAATCGAGAATCTGTGGAAAGAACTGAAAACTGCTGTTCACAAATGCTCTCCATCCAACCTCACTGAGCTCGAGCTGTTTTGCGAGGAGGAATGGGAAAAAATTTCAGTCTCTTGATGTGCAAAACTGATAGAGACATACCCCAAGCGACTTACAGCTGTAATCGCAGCAAAAGGTGGCGCTACAAAGTATTAACTTAAGGGGGCTGAATAATTTTGCACGCCCAATTTTTCATTTTTTCATTTGTTAAAAAAGTTTGAAATATCCCAAAAAATTTGTTCCACTTCATGATTGTGTCCCACTTGTTGTTGATTCTTCACAAAAAAATACAGTTTTATATCTTTATGTTTGAAGCCTGAAATGTGGCAAAAGGTCGCAAAGTTCAAGGGGGCCGAATACTTTCGCAAGGCACTGTATATCAATTACACATGAACTGCTCTTCTGGGACAATAAAGATTTATTGAAAGAAATCATGCTATTATGCTCACAACTAAATAGTGCTTCCTAATCAAATGATGGAAAGGCCATGTTTGTGCTGTGTCTGTGTATCATTTCACAGGACTGGAGGTCACTGAGATAAGGCTGTCTGATATTTCAGGACAGTCTGCGCAGTTCTAGAACCTTTTTTTAATCTCTGTTAGCTTAATCAGGTTAATAATCCTCATCTTATCTTCAATATATCTGTTCTTCCCTACTGGTAAGATGATGGGGTGCACAACAACAAGAAGCTCCTGAACTATGTCCAATGTGGATTATTTTGTCATCGTGTAGATTGTCATAGTGGGATGTTGACTGTCAAGGACGAGAGAGAGAGACAAAGACAGAGGGAGAGAGACAGAGAGAGAGAGAGAGAGAGAGAGAGAGAGAGAGAGAAAGACTGGCTTACATTTCAGATGATTATAATAATGAAACAATAATACAAATTAAAAGAAGAGAAAGTGACACCTCCACATTCCTCCTCTTTCTTCTACCATGCCAGTCCATGACAGCCCTGAGAGAGTTAGAGTGAGTGTTGTAATTTATGAGTGTCATAAAGGAGCTATATAAGCCTGGAGAACAACAGGTTCACTGCTCCCTGGGGGGACACTGTGAGGGTGTGTGCATTTAGGGCACTATTTCACTATTTGAAATTATACAGTGTGTTGCTGTTCAATGGAGCCTACATCAAAACTGGCAGAAACAATAAGGAATGGGAGTTTGACAGCAATGTCATGTTTAGTTAATGTACATTTGTGTAACATTATAGTTATAACTATAGTCCTTGAATGTTTCCTAATATTCCTCCTTTCCCTGGTCTTTCTCAGATGAAGCTGCCGGTCTTGGTGGTCGTCTCACTGCTGCACCTGGGACAGTCCTGTGCCCAGGCTGCAGACCCCTTCCACGCAGCCTCCGGGACATACTGTAGTGAGGAAGAGCTCCCTGAGACGGAAGGGTAAATTAAACTACATTTGTATACTTCTCTAATTTGATATACTCCTTTTATTCAGTCAATCCCTGCTTTTGACCTCTTAGAAAGGAAAACAGAAAACATTCAAAAGGTCATTCAATGCAAGTTGTTTCAATGCAACAAAAGTAGGTGCATATTGTGACACTGTTTTATTCTGTCTTCTAGTGTCAATCTTGAACCCAGTACTGGAAGATAGGGTCCCCCCCCCACTGAACAGTATAGGTCCAGTCCAGGCCCCACTGACCCCTCCTGAGTTTGAGGACAAACAGAAACCTGCTCCATTCATGTTCGGGGACAATGTCAGGGGGTGGCAGGTAGCCTAGTGGTTAGAGTGTTGGACCAGGAACTGAAAGGTTGCTAGATCGAAATCCCGAGCTGACAAGGTCAAAGTCAGTTGTTCTGCCCCTAAACAAGGCCGTTGACCCACTGTTCCTAGGCTGTCATTGAAAATAAGAATGTGTTCTTAACTGACTTGCCTAGTTAAATAAATGTAAAATATTTTTTTTATATAGCTCAACTTGCAGTGGCTGAGCTTGAATGGTTCTCTCCTCACTGTAGCTGTAGGCATCTACAACAGCTACACCGAACACACAGACTACATCTGCAAATATAACTGCGAAGCCGGCTTCTACACAAGGGGCCTTACTACCAATACCCCTACGGTGACAGAGAGTACTACGTTCCAGATCCTGACCCCCCCACCCGAGACCATGCGCATTTCCGTTATCACCAACAACGAGTGCCAGATGGTGACCATCTCCAAAACGTCGGAGGTGAAGAGCACCTGGAACATCGGACGAACCACCATTCTGGGCATCACCACCGGCATCACAGCCAAGATACCCCCTGACTGGCTCCGGAAGGGTGGAGTTCAGTGCGGAGAAAACCCTACAGTTCAACAGGGGCACCACTATGGTGGAGCTCAACATAACACCCAAACACTCCTGTAACGTGTACATGGAAGGCCGCAAGTTCACATGTGACACATGTGACACATGTAGCACATTTTACACAAGTATTGTACAGTTTGTGGTTCCTGGCCAGGTGTAAACAATGGAAAATGACTGTGATTATTGTGTTCAATTTTTTTTCACAATTTATGTCTAATGAATTAAATGACAGAAAATACAGAACGTACCTGTTTTGAAATGTATGCTCTCAAAAAATAAATGTGTACATATATTGCACGTTGTAATTTAATTCCTTTTTATTGCCTTTTTATCTGCAGCATGGAACCATATTGGAGTTTTTTTCAATCACTTGTGCAATTTTCACAAGTATGTGGTACATTTTCACAACTCTAAGCATGGCTCATGTTTCAAAACTAAACACATTTTCACAACTCTATGCATGGCTCGTGTTTCAAAACTAAACACATTTTCAATTGACTGAGTACAACCAACTGATTCCCACTTGTTCACTGCACCAAATCATTCATTCAATTTGAATACATATTCAATATTCAAGTATCTGCTTTTCAAAATGCAATATTCACTTTACTTTTGATATGATATTCTTGTAATGTGTTAACAACACAATTAACTATAATTTAATCAAATTGCTCAAAACTGATAACTACTGAACCAAAATGCTGTAGTGCCTTGTTAACATATATAGTTCTAAAACTACTGAACACTGTACATTTCTAAATTTGTATCTCATAAATGTATGAATTTGACATCAATTTATGTTGGAAGGTAAAAACAAATCATATATGGATGTGTCTGTAAATACTCCATCATCGTCCTCTATCAGCCAGTGTGGACAAAGTGGAAATAGTCTTTGTGCTTGTGCTACTATTTGGAATTATAGTGTAGTGTACAATGCACTGCTGAAATACATGGGTTGTGTATAACAATATATTCCACTCATCTGAATTCCATTGATACACTGTACGCAGATACATTTCAAGCAGAAAGACAGGAGATACCTTATCAGTTGACAAGTCTATTAAAAAAAGGTGATTTGGCATACTTTACCGTGCTACGATTTTACAGTAGCCAACTGCTTTACAATACTCCTATTTCTGATGATTTGTCCTAAGTGTGTACTATATAAGGATTATGAAACTGTTAGACTGTCAAACAGTATTTGTCAACATGCTCACAATTTGCCATTGGATAGAAATTATATCAAATAAATAGTCAAATACTGTATGGAAAATGATATTACCATGTACTATTCTTTTCAGCACTTCAAAAAGAACAGTTTTGAAATGTGTATGTTGTGTTTTTTGCTATTGGATAAAATGGTGAATTCATGTTTTTTTTTGTTTTTTTTGCACAATCAAAGATTCTAAACATAAGATAGGGGGCATTACATTTGTTTTCAGTTTAGAGTTTTGTAGTCAGAGTTACGAAAATATACCACATCTGAAAAATGTGCCAAAGAAAAAACTTTTGTGGTCTCATAACAGCTCATAACATTGCCTCCATTGCCATTACTATAATAGAACAGGAGGGGGCAGCAACAGCAAAGCAACGGCTTTCAGGGAGAAGGAGTAGACCTGTGTGTGTGTGTGTGTGTGTGTGTGTGTGTGTGTGTGTGTGTGTGTGTGTGTGTGTGTGTGTGTGTGTGTGTGTGTGTGTGTGTGTGTGTGTGTGTGTGTGTGTGTGTGTGTGTGTGTGTGTGTGTGTGTGTGTGTGTGTGTGTGTGCGTACGTGTGTGCGTACGTGCGTTCGTGCTTGGATGTGTGCATGTATGCGTGTGTGTGTGTGCATGTGTGTTTATATGGTTGTGTGTGATTGAAAAAAACTTTATTTTTGGTCACATAACAGCTCATAACATTGCCTCCATTGCCATTACTATAATAGAACAGTAAGGGGCAGCAACAGCAAAACAACGGCTTTCAGAGAGGAGGAGTAGACCTGTGTGTGTGTGTGTGTGTGTTTTGAAGTTTGTGTGAGTGTGTGTGCATGTGTGTGCGTGTGAGTGCGTGCGTGCGTGCTTGGAAGTGTGTGTGTGTGTGTGTGTGTGTGTGTGTGTGTGTGTGTGTGTGTGTGTGTGTGTGTGTCTGTGTGTGCGTGCGTATAAGTGTGTGTGTGCTTGGAAGTGTGTGTGTGTGTGTGTGCGTGCGTGTGGGCTTGGAAGTGTGTGTGTGTGTATCCTCTCCAAAGAGACCTGACTGTCTTCGCTCGTTCTATTACAGTATCAATAAGCACTAACTATTTACTGTGACCATATGCTATGTCTGAGAAGAGAGGTTGATCAGGGTTCTACATGAAAGCTGTGTATTCAGCTGCCCCCATCGCAATATTGCTATTGACAGTTAATGACAGTTATAGACTATTAGTGCCTTCTTAGAGATGGTCCATACAGTAGAGAGGACTGGGATTGTTGTTAATGTGACGGCCAGTCTCTGTCTCTCAGTATAAAACCTCTAGTCTAGAGGAGTAGACCTGCAGCCTCCCTTCACTGTGACTGCACTTACCAGTGAGATGAATAAAAGATGTTCTACTGTATGCCCTCTGTTCTCCCTCTCTCTCATGGCTGAGATGAGACGCTCCAGTAATTCTCCTTCATGTGAAATAATGGCCAAGGTGTGCTCTGTATCACTCTGCATCCTCTCCCCTCATTGATTGTGTAAGGGGGGGGCCAGGTCTGGACTCTGCAGTCGTTGGAATGGGAATGATGCTGTGATTCAGATGTGTGCTGCTTGTGTGACGTAATGCTACCACTGTAACTCAGAACTATAGATGTGAGGTGATTCCTCATAATAGGCCACTCTCAATCCTTTTGAAATGGATACTTTTTTGTATTTTCTAGATTTTCTAAAGTTCAGAATGTAGATTAGAGAATTTCTCAATAAACTCAAAGTTGTTTTGGAATTGACTCGTGTCTTGCTCTAACACTCTTTTAGTTTCCTATGTGAATCTCTGTCCATCAACTAGTAGTGTGGTCTGATAGGCCAGATAAAGCTCCAAAATAGGTGACATAGGTGAGTGAACACTTTCTGCTGGATGACCATATAATTGTGTGCAGGGTGGCAGGGACAAGGCAGAAGGCTTCTTCAGACTTCTTCATTACTGTTTAACTTATAAAGCCATGCTAGTTTTAATGAGACCATAACAGTAGCTCTGAATGATCCAAGTACCCATGGATTTCACTTAGCTTGATATTTAGCGAACTCCATGACAGAAGCTTAAGCAATAGCAGTACACAAGTAGACTACAAATGCATGCTGGGGCAGGCATGCCCTGAGCTTGTGAAGTGAGCGCTACTAGAGAAATACTACTACTGGAGCGAAATTGGAAGCGGGCGAGAAGGCGGACGCTCCAGCCATTGGGAATCTTGCTCCATCCTCCAGTCAAATTGGGCACGCTCCGGTCTTTGTTCCACTCCAGCTCCGCTCCGCTCACATACTCTGGTCCCTCTCAATACATACACACACAAACTCGCGCACACACGCACACACACACACACACACACACATAAGTAAGTATATAGCAAAGTATGGAATGGTGTATGTAAGTCATAGAAAGCATGTTATTGGTACTGAGATGTATGTAGTGGTGATCGAGGCTGTGTACTATAGGCCCGGTGCTTTTAAGCTCTGTACCCTTTAATAGACTTCCAGTTCCTCCTCTCCAAAGAAAAGTTACTCCTGGGATGCTTTCTGATGTGCTTCAATGGATACTGGCCTGAATTCTTTGAAAAAGCCTCTTCTCAAAGTGGGGTCGCAGAACAACTTGGAGGAATGCACCCTCAAACAAAAACATTTTGATTCATTATTTATCTCTTGTTGGTTCTTAGTTACAGTGGGTTGCGAAATTATTCACCCCTTTGCATTTTTCCTATTTCGTTGCCTTACAACCTGGAAATAAAATAGATTTTTGGGGGGTTTGTATCATTTGATTTACTCAACATGCCTACCACTTTGAAGATGCAAAATACTTTTTCTTGAGAAACAAATAAGAAATAAGATAAAAATACTGAAACCTTGAGTGTGCATAACTATTCACCCCCCCCCCCAAGGCAATACATTGTAGAGCCACCTTTTGCAACAATTACAGCTGCAAGTCTCTTGGGGTATGTCTCTATTAGCTTGGCACATGTAGCCACTGGGATTTTTGCCCATTCTTCAAGGCAAAACTGCTCCAGCTCTTTCAAGTTGGATGGGTTCCGCTGGTGTACAGCCATCTTTAAGTCATACCACAGATTCTCAATTGGATTGAGGTCTGGGCTTTGACTAGGCCATTCCAAGACATTTAAATGTTTCCCCTTAAACCACTCGAGTGTTGCTTTAGCAGTATGCTTTGGATCATTGTCCTGCTGGAAGGTGAACCTCCGTCATAGTCTCAAATCTCTGGAAGATTGAAACAGGTTTCCCTCAAGTATTTACCTGTATTTAGCGCCATCCATCATTCTTTCTATTCTGACCAGTTTCCCAGTCCCTGCCGATGAAAAACATCCCCACAGCATGATGCTTCCACCACCATGCTTCACGTTGGGGATGATCCTCGGGGTGATGATAGGTGTTGGGTTTGCACCAGACATAGTGTTTTCCTTGATGGCCAAAAAGCTAAATTTTAGTCTCATCTGACTAGAGTACCTTCTTCCATATGTTTGGGAGTCTCCCACATGCCTTTTGGCAAACACCAAATGTGTTCGCTTAATTTTTCTTTAAGCATTGCCGTTTTTCTGGCTACTCTTCCATAAAGCCCAGCTCTGTAGAGTGTACGGCTTAAAATGGTCCTATGGACAGATATTCCAATCTCCGCTGTGGAGCTTTGCAGCTCCTTCAGGGTTATCTTTGGTCTCTTTGTTGCCTCTTTGATTAATGCCCTCCTTGCCTGGTCTGTGAGTTTTGGTGGGCGGTCATCTCTTGGCAGGTTTTTTGTGGTGCCATATTCTTTCCTTTTTTGTATAATGGATTTACTGGTGCTCTGTGGGATGTTCAAAGTTTCAGATATTTTTTTATAACCCAACCCTGATCTGTACTTCTCCACAACTTTGTCCCTGACCTGTTTGGAGAGCTCCTTGTTCTTCATGGTGCCACTTGCTTGGTGTTACCCCTTGCTTAGTGGTGTTGCAGACTCTGGGGCCTTTCAGAACAGGTTTATATTTACTGAGATCATGTGACAGATCATGTGACACAGATTGCACACGGGTGGACTTTATTTAACTAATTATGTGACTTCTGAAGGTAATTGTTTGCACCAGGTCTTATTTAGGGGCTTCGTAGCGAAGGGGGTGACTACATATGCACACACCACTTTTCTGTTTTTTATTTTTTATAATTTTTTGAAACAAGTTTTTTTTTAAATTTCACTTCACCAATTTGGACTATTTTGTGTATGTCCATTACATGAAATCCAAATTACAGGTTGTAATGCAACAAAATAGGAAAATGCCAAGGGGGATGAATACTTTTGCAAGAAACTGTATGTGCTCTGATCGGGTTTGGGGTATTTGTAATCAGTTGGGACATTGATGGTATAGTAGATTGACTAAATTCATGTAGCTCGGCATGCAACTCATGGATTCAAAAGCTGTGTTTGTTCATCTGGCTGTTATGGTACATGTGTTTCAAAAGCATGCATTTTGCCCATTTCTGAGTAGCTGTTCCAGCTTGTTTACAGTATATCATCGATTATAAAGTAAAAACTACAAACCAACATGCACACTGTATTTAGGGTTGCTTTGTTAGTACGTATTCTTTAAGTAAGTGAGGGTCAAATGTCATTGTCCTGCTCGAAGTGAAGTTCTCCAAGGCCATTCAGGGTGAAGTCAGAGACAGTGCACTTGCAGTGTTGAATTTACTCCAGTCAGTGAATTGAAACTGTTGACCCAAAACGGAAAAGCATGTTGAGTGGTCCTGAAGATGAAGACCTAGAAAATGACTGGAAACAAATGAAAAGAAGGAAGGAAAAAGAACCCCACCCTTTTATCCCCAAAGACAGGCAGAAGACAGGCTCTTACATTGTTTTGTCTGAAGGTGAGGGTGTTTTTCTAATGTCCAAGAGCTGAGAGATGTTTGAATGAATCCAGACTCTGAACCCTCATACCCAGACCCATTGGTGACGCATGGAGCGGGAGCTAAGTGGTAGCCTCCCGTGCATTCTGACATCAGAGGTAGTAACTCGAGGCTAACTCTATATATTTTATAAACATTGGGGTTTGGGGTTTTGGGGGCAGCTATGAGGTTTGGTAGAGAGCCACGACTAAGGCTAATGCACTGGATCCTTCTAACATCACATTTCCTTGCCCACAGCACTTTTGTCAAATTCAGCTAAAGTCTTATTCACCCACAATACTGAAACCTTCACACTAAAGGCACTGTCTAGCCAAGAGCCTGACCTTTAATGGACTTACTCCTATTCCCCTGAAGGTAACAAAAAGATAAAGATCTCTAAGAACTTCCAGCAGGTCAGTGTTGGTCCCTGAACTTCTTATATTGACTTATATGACTTCTATCTGAAAAGGCCAATTGGTCTGGTTGTCCATGCAATGTGACCTCTCTCTTCAAAGACCTACAGTTCCTTCAGAAAGTATTCACACCCCTTTACTTTTTCCAAAAAATGTTGTGTTACAAGTGGAATTCAAATGGATTTAATTGTCAAATTTTGTCAACGATATACACAAAATAGGTTATTGTCCTGCTGAAAGGTGAATTTGTCTCCCAGTGTCTGGTGGAAAACAGACTGAACCAGGTTTGTATGTTCTACGTTCAAGTTTCTTTTCGAAATAAACACCTCATTTATTTGGACAATTTTTCATAATATAAGTGGCAGGTAGGCAATACCTCAATAGCAGCAGATACATTTTCAACAACTCAATGATTCAACTTTTACATGTAAAATGGTACTTTGGGAATGCTACAATACCAGAAGTCAATAGAGTCTCAACATTATCAACGGAGTAGAGAAGGTTGTGAGGTGTGAGTGTGTATTTTAATTATTTATATAGTTGATAAATATATAAATATATTTATATTGTATTGAAATATATTCCAATATGCCATTTTCAAATCAAATCAAATCAAATCAAATTTTATTTGTCACATACACATGGTTAGCAGATGTTAATGCGAGTGTAGCGAAATGCTTGTGCTTCTAGTTCCGACAATGCAGTAATAACCAACAAGTAATCTAACTAACAATTCATAAACTACTGTCTTATACACAGTGTAAGGGGATAAAGAATATGTACATAAGGATATATGAATGAGTGATGGTACAGAGCAGCATAGGCAAGATACAGTAGATGGTATCGAGTACAGTATATACATATGAGATGAGTATGTAAACAAAGTGGCATAGTTAAAGTGGCTAGTGATACATGTATTACATAAGGATGCAGTCGATGATATAGAGTACAGTATATACATATGCATATGAGATGAATAATGTAGGGTTAACATTATATAAGGTAGCATTGTTTAAAGTGGCTAGTGATATATTTACATCATTTCCCATCAATTCCCATTATTAAAGTGGCTGGAGTTGAGTCAGTGTCAGTGTGTTGGCAGCAGCCACTCAATGTTAGTGGTGGCTGTTTAACAGTCTGATGGCCTTGAGATAGAAGCTGTTTTTTAGTCTCTCGGTCCCAGCTTTGATGCACCTGTACTGACCTCGCCTTCTGGATGATAGCGGGGTGAACAGGCAGTGGCTCGGGTGGTTGATGTCCTTGATGATCTTTATGGCCTTCCTGTAACATTGGGCGGTGTAGGTGTCCTGGAGGGCAGGTAGTTTGCCCCCGGTGATGCGTTGTGCAGACCTCACTACCCTCTGGAGTGCCTTACGGTTGAGGGCGGAGCAGTTGCCGTACCAGGCGGTGATACAGCCCGCCAGGATTCTCTCGATTGTGCATCTGTAGAAGTTTGTGAGTGCTTTTGGTGACAAGCCGAATTTCTTCAGCCTCCTGAGGTTGAAGAGGCGCTGCTGCGCCTTCTTCACGATGCTGTCTGTGTGAGTGGACCAATTCAGTTTGTCTGTGATGTGTATGCCGAGGAATTTAAAACTTGCTACTCTCTCCACTACTGTTCATCGATGTGGATAGGGGGGTGTTCCCTCTGCTGTTTCCTGAAGTCCACAATCATCTCCTTAGTTTTGTTGACGTTGAGTGTGAGGTTATTTTCCTGACACCACACTCCGAGGGCCTTCACCTCCTCCCTGTAGGCCGTCTCGTCGTTGTTGGTAATCAAGCCTACCACTGTTGTGTTGTCCGCAAGCTTGATGATTGAGTTGGAGGCGTGCGTGGCCACGCAGTTGTGGGTGAACAGGGAGTACAGGAGAGGGCTCAGAACGCACCCTTGTGGGGCCCCAGTGTTGAGGATCAGCGGGGAGGAGATGTTGTTACCTACCCTCATCACCTGGGGGTGGCCCGTCAGGAAGTCCAGTACCCAGTTGCACAGGGCGGGGGGTCGAGACCCAGGGTCTCGAGCTTGATGACGAGCTTGGAGGGTACTATGGTGTTGAATGCCGAGCTGTAGTCGATGAACAGCATTCTCACATAGGTATTCCTCTTGTCCAGATGGGTTAGGGCAGTGTGCAGTGTGGTTGAGATTGCATCGTCTGTGGACCTATTTGGGCGGTAAGCAAATTGGAGTGGGTCTAGGGTGTCAGGTAGGGTGGAGGTGATATGGTCCTTGACTAGTCTCTCAAAGCACTTCATGATGACGGAAGTGAGTGCTACGGGCGGTAGTCGTTTAGCTCAGTTACCTTAGCTTTCTTGGGAACAGGAACAATGGTGGCCCTCTTGAAGCATGTGGGAACAGCAGGCTGGTATAGGGATTGATTGAATATGTCCGTAAACACACCAGCCAGCTGGTCTGCGCATGCTCTGAGGGCGCGGTTGGGGATGCCGTCTGGGCCTGCAGCCTTGCGAGGGTTAACACGTTTAAATGTTTTACTCACCTCGGCTGCATTGAAGGAGAGACCGCATGTTTCCGTTGCAGGCCGTGTCAGTGGCACTGTATTGTCCTCAAAGCGGGCAAAAAAGTTATTTAGTCTGCCTGGGAGCAAGACATCCTGGTCCGTGACTGGGCTGGATTTCTTCCTGTAGTCCGTGATTGACTGTAGACCCTGCCACATGCCTCTTGTGTCTGAGCCGTTGAATTGAGTTCTACTTTGTCTCTGTACTGACGCTTAGCTTGTTTGATAGCCTTGCGGAGGGAATAGCTGCACTGTTTGTACTCAGTCATGTTACCAGACACCTTGCCCTGATTAAAAGCAGTGGTTCGCGCTTTCAGTTTCACGCAAATGCTGCCATCAATCCACGGTTTCTGGTTAGGGAATGTTTTAATCGTTGCTATGGGAACGTCATCTTCAACGCACGTTCTAATGAACTCGCACACCGAATCAGCGTATTCGTCAATGTTGTTATCTGACGCAATACGAAACATGTCCCAATTTTTCCATATGCCTCATGCATTGGTTATCTGGATGTTAATTTGTCACAAAGCTGCAGTTTGTAGAGGCTGCCTTGGGCTTCTTAGTCAACATCTACCAGTCCCAGGAGCTCCTCTCATTCAGTCATTCAGTATGAGTGATCAGGTGGGATGGGCAGTCATTACCCAGAGGAAAGTTTTATGAGCCCCCGGTGTCCATAGACTCAGCACCGCAGCTCCGCAAATCAAAAGCTGCCACAGGGAGAGGGTTCAGTGTAGGGTTCTGTCAAGCCCATATTAAGCACCCACTATCTATTATGATGGATTATGCATAAGTGTTTATTGCTATAATTATGGAAAATAACCCTCAAGTGCAGCAGCACAGATGCACAAGGAGGTGATGGATTGAAGCATCCTGCTTTCAGTTGTGTTTGAAGGCTACTCTACTGTAGCAAGCCTGCTGTTGCTCTTGTCTCTTGTATGAGAATTCAGAGATGCTTTGGGTTTAAAATCCTGTTGTACATGTCACTCTTAATGAGCCCATGCTTGTACAACCACAGCAGTGCTTTGGAACAGGGGACTTGTCAGAATGAGAGATGCAGGAAGCATAATAACAGTTAGTGGGTATCATCATACCAAGCCACACTCAGCATTGACCAGCTTGTTCATGCCTTTCTATCTTTCTTCTCCATTTTAGTAAGTTAGGTAAGTCACGCATAAATATGAGCTTTGGAATGACACAAACCCAGATGGAGGGTGCTCTTTTGAACCTCACATTTTCATATGCAGCGGAGAAAGGAAATCATAAGGAAACAATGGAGTTTGAGAAATAGTAATGTAAAAAATAGTGACACTGATCATTTGCATTGAACAATTTAACAGTTTTACAAACCTTCGAAAAAAGGCTTAAGTCAAAAGGGTCAAACTGGCTCTTTATAGAAGTAACATTCCACAAGCAACTCCAACCTCCTATTTCCGATTGAGTGAACAGCCATTGATACTGTGTATCTATTAAATTCAGAGGAGACGGTTAGTTAGTGAACCACATAGTAGACAGGGTTTCTTTCTGTCAACTGAACTTGTTAGGTGAACTTGACAACAAGTGCCCCAATGTACGACATTACCGATTGAATCAGTGCTAAGTAGATGACAACACTGGAGCCATGTTTGTGGTATTGAACTGTTAACAGCACAGCCAACAGTATCAGACATGCAATCAAATAAAAGGGAAGGGGAAGAGAGGGGGGTGGGGTAGAGAGGGAGGGGTATGGGGTGGATAGACGCCCGAACATGGAGGGCTATTCGTAAGTACAGACAGATGAGGAGGAGTGGAAAAAAGGAGTGAAAGGAAGTCAAGTGAACAGTAAGAGACTAGTTTCTGTACTTAATGTTAGGGTTGAATTCATTAGGGCAGGAGTAGAAAAGTGTTCCTTGACTGGAAATGGCTGACAACTTCTGAACACAGACCCCTTGATTGGTTGCCTGCTTGCCCTGACCCCTGACCCTCAAAGCAGTGTATTTATTGTATTTGTTTATTTGACAGGGACCATGTTCATCAGATTTTAATATAGGCAGTCTCTGCATGCCTACACTGTTCTAACATGTCAAATCATATCACTGAAACCAAGACCTAAGACACAATACAGTTATACATCTCCAACACACCTGAATGGAAGACAAACCAGAACAGAAAAAGAAGGAAAATAACCCAACCATCATCGCACCACATCTCCACTAATAAATATTACACGGCCTTGTCTGTATAATATAGTGGAATCTCAGCTTCCTTCAACAGCTGAATAATTAATGCAATAAAATATGTTTTTTCGCTTCCCTCATTTTCTTGGCTGTACTGGTAGCAGTGGGGAACAGGACTTAAGAGCCAGGCAAAGAGCTGGAAGATAGTGGAGGAGAAAGCAACTGAAGGATGTGTGTGTGTGTGTGTGTGTGTGGGGGGGGGGGTCATTATAGAAACAGGTTAGATAATACTTGTGGAAAATAAGTCCATGACTCAGTGCTCAAGGCTGACAATTTGATGAATTGCATAGTCAATATCAGACTCCATGATGGCAGTGTTTGCTGCTTTCCCTGCTATTGAGATCATTACAAAGTTCAAATCAAGTTCAAATCATTTCAGATATTGAAGGGTTTCTATGATTAATAATTATAAGGGATTTGGTATTTATATATTTTTTTGTAAATGTTTCACTACTGTACTAAGGTGAACTTTCCTATTTTTGTAGCCCACAACTCTTCCAGTGGCTCTAATAACTGTTCAACTCATGGCCATTTTTTTCAGGGAAACCGACCAAGGATGCTTTAATCAATTACATGCTACTCCATATCGTTGTCTGGCAAGAACGATGACAGTAGATATACGGTTATTCTATCGTGAAAGTCAACTGTATGCCCTTCAGTAAAAGCGCGACGACTCACCGCTGCTTTGCCACATGGCCACATTTCGTCAGATCAGCAGAGAAAATTAATGCGCGCGTGGAGGTCCGCTGTCATGCTCAGGTACAATACAAAGAGGACCGGACAGGACAACGGACTCGGAAAATATAATAAAAACGTTGTATCCACTGTACCAATCACCAATCTTTTTTTCTAATTTTGGGGAGACATTTTTCTTATTATTTTGTTTGCCAGGATAAGGCCACACATTACATTAGGAATGTAACGAGGGTTTTTTCTTTGCATATAGATATTTGGAGTAATGTGTTTTGCATCATTAGTGCCAGTCTTCAGCGTCCCCCTATCAAATGTTGACTACATGATAGAATTGAGCGGGAAGGAGAAAGGTAATTTGGGAGCGCGGGAAACAATTCAGCTGGCAATACCATCGTATAAGCGTCCAAATAAACAGAGCAACTTGTAGGACTACTTCAGTAATCTTCAAATTGTGCTTGAAAGGACCCATCTTTTTTAAACTCCTTTTAACGCCTTTTCGAAGTAAAGACAGATGGAGATAAACTTGGGAAATTGTGATGGGAATTTAATTGAAGTGTTTGGTTTCTTTTAGATTTGACACGTTTTTTCCAAGGAAATAAGTGCTTTACCACAGAATAGCTACAGGGATAATCACTTGTCGTTTTCGGTATTAAAGGTACAAAACAAATGTTTCCTCTTAAGAGTAGCGAACCTGATGATAATCCAATTAGTCTACAATGAAAGCCTATTAATCACCTTCAGGCGCGGCTGCCTTTGAGCGTCACGTGGCTGCAACACGGATGCCCAGAACCGGGGCTGCGCGAGCCGGAGGCACCCGGGAAGCGACATGGGACGATTCAAATCCTTATAGAGGTAAGATTATAACCTGCGTGCGAGTCGTTTATTGTTTAAGTAGTTTTGTGTTTTTGCTTTCACACACATTTCACACAAGTCATTTAGATTATTGCTCCTACTCCTGAATGTAGGCTAGGCTTGGTTAATGTAGGTCTATTATAAAACCCTATATGCTTAATTTAGTTTATTAGACATTGATAAAAGTTTTTATTTCATGTATCTCTCATATTTTGCTGACTATGAGCGTTTTTAAAATCGATGGACGTGGTCTAAGGGGAGCAAAGACTGAAGACAGAAATGTTCGATTATGAAACTGGATAGATAAAGAGATCCGATGAGACTGTTACAGGAAGTTAAATGTGTCATGAGATTGAAAGTGAGACAATCTGCATGATAATTGAATACCTATGACATGTTTTTATAAATTTAGTACACTTGTCGCGTGCTCTTGGCACTGAGCGGCTGTCCATGGTGCTGATATGCTCTCCATGCGGCGGGGTGGTTGAAACCTGAGACAATTGTAGCCTGTGTGATTTGTGCAAATGGGTAGATAGGCTATGTACTTTAGCCAATGTTTTTTGGTCGTTTGTGAGGGGGATAGGCATCTCTGTCTTGGACCCAGCGATTATGATGTGATGTATGATGTGATGTGTAATGTGCTGTGGAGGTTTTTGCAATTTTGTTATCAATGGGTCAAAACAGCAATTATTTAGTATGGTTAGATGCCTTGTAAAAATGTGTTAAACGAAAAAATACAATGGCATTCTGTAAGTCTAGGGAAACTTTCATGGTTTGTTGATGATAGAATACCACGTCTGTCCGTCCGTCCGTCCGTCCGTCTTGTAACCAAAGTGATATTCAATTTATTTTTTCATAGATACAAAATAAACTAGTAAGGTGGAAGGTACACCACTGTGAGAATGCTATTCATTGACTACAGCTCAGCGTTCAACACCATAGTGTCCTCAAAACTCATCAATAAGCTAAGGACCCTGGGACTAAACACCTCCCTCTGCAACTGGATCCTGGACTTCCTGACGGGCCACCCCCAGATGGTAAGGGTAGGTAACAACACATCCGCCATGCTGGGGTGTGTGCTCATCCCCCTCCAGTACTCGTTGTTCACTAATGACTGCACAGCCAGGCACGACTCCAACACCATCATTAAATTTGCCGATGACACAACAGTGGTAGGCCTGATCACTGACAACAACAAGACAGCCTATAGGGAGGAGGTCAGAGACCTGGCCATGTGGTGCCAAGACAACAACCTCTTCCTCAACATGATCAAGACAACGGAGGTGATTGTGGACTACAGGAAAAGGAGGACTGAGCATGCCCCCATTGTCATCGACGGGGCTGCAGTGGAGCAGATTGAGAGCTTGAAGTTCCTTGGTGTTCACATCACCAACAAACTAACATGGTCCAAGCACACCATGACAGTCGTTAAGCGGACTCGAAAATACCTATTCCCCCTCAGGAGACTGAAAAGATTTGGCATGGGTCCTCAGATCCTTAAAAGGTTCTACAGCTGCACCATCAAGAGCATCCTGACTGGTTGCATCACTGCCTGGTATGGCAACAAATCAGCCTCCGACTGCAAGGCACTACAGAGGGTAGTGTGAACGGCCCAGTACATCACTGGGGCCAAGCCTCCTGCCATGCAGGACCTCTATACAAGGTGGTGTCAGAGGAAGGCCCTGAAAATTGTCAGACTCCAGCCACTCTAGTCATAGACTTTTATCTCTGCTACCACATGGCAAGCGGTACCGGAGTGCCAAGTCTAGGTCCAAGAGGGTTCTAAACAGCTTCTACCCCCAAGCCATAAGACTACTGAACATCTAGTCAAATGGCTACCCAGACTATTCACATTGCCCCCCCTCCCCTCTCCACACCACTGCCACTCTCTGTTGTAATCTATGCATAGTCACTTTAATTAACTTTACCTACATGTACATACTACCTCAACTAACCGGTGCCCCCGCACATTGACTCTGTACCGGCACCCCCCTGTATATATTGTTATTTTCTACTGCTCCTCTTTAATTACTTGTTGCTTTTATCTCTTATTCTTATCCATATTTTTATAAACTGCACTCTCGGTTAGGGGCTCGTAAGTAAGCATTTCACTGTAAGATATACACCTGTTGTATTCAGCATTTCACTGTAAGGTCTACACCTGTTGTATTCAGCATTTCACTGTAAGGTCTACACCTGTTGTATTCGGCGCATGTGACTAATAAAATGTGATTTGATTTGATCATTATGTAGATCTAGAGGACAGCCTGCCATGGAGAGTTGTAACCCCAGTTGAAAGTAGTTGTGTGTGTACTGCAATATGGATCATGATGAACTTTTAAATCCTGGCTGCATGTGGATGGCCAGTGATGTGTGTATTATGGTGAATCACAGCAGTCGGTGTAAATTACTCCCTTCCTGCAGGGACACTGATGCCAGACCAGGTCGTCATGGGAACAGAATGCAATATGTTGAGCTGAAGCAATCTTGTGGCAGAAAAGAAAAATGGAGGCCACCACAAACACTCAGACCATTACTTCTCCTGTCCTCCCTGTGCGTGGCAGCTACAGGATAAGAATAAGGATAAGGACAGGATAAGTAATGCTCTGAGTGTTTGTGGTGGCCTCCATTTTCCCTTTCTGCCACAAGATAGCTTCAGCTCAGTTAGACATTTTGCTGTCACAGAATACCGTATCTGGGGGGTCATTGTGAGAAATTGCGCAGCTCTTCATGCAAGCTAGTCTTTCATAGCCATTCAGATGTGACTATCAAACCTATCACACATCACTTCTAACTGCTTTGGAATGGATAATTCCATTAGCCTTTGCGGGAGCATGGGACTTTTAATAGAACATTCCAGACACCTGGTTACTTCCTGCCTTATTTAGTGGATGTCTACAGCATCAATAATATGTATCTACTTTGGTCTGATGATATATTCTGCAATATTATTCACAGTGTGCTTAAACTAATAACACACACAATTATATTTTTTATATTGAATATATCATTTAAACATTCACAGTGTAGGTTAGAAAAAATATGTGAACCCCTAGGCTAATGACTTCTCCAAAAGCTAATTGGAGTCAGGAGTCAGCCAACGTGGAGTCCAATCAATGAGACGAGATTGGAGATGTCGGTTTTAGCTGCCCTGCCCTCTAAAAAAAAACACTCACTAAATGTTTGTTTGCTATTTACTAGAAGCATTACCTGATGTGAACCATGCCTCGAACAAAAGAGATCTCAGAAGACCTAAGTTTATGTCACGTTCGTTAGAATGAGTGGACCAAGATGCATCGTGGTATGGTTCCATCCTCTTTATTATGAAGTGAAACTCAAGGAAAGCAATAAATGCACAAACCGAAGCTTGAAGCTATACAAAGTCAAGATCCCACAAAACACAAAGGGGAAATGGCTGCCTAAATATGATTCCCAATCAGAGACAACAACAAACAGCGGCCTCTGATTGGGAACCATACTTGGCCAACATAGAAATATAATTACCTAGATGACCCACCCTAGTCACACCCCGACCTAGCCAACATAGAGAATAAAAAGCTCTCTATGGTCAGGGCGTGACAGTACCCCATGCATTATTCCAGTATGATCCTACACTGAATGACACATTCCTGGGACCTTTCCTACAGTACCAAACAGTCTCAACAAGAAGGAAAGCATACTAAGATGGACTGAACCTATTAGGAAGCCTTTGATTTAAAAACCATACAATGTGTCCATCATGTCCCCTGCAGTTCATTTGTCTCTTTTACCATGTCACTGCATAGACCAGTAGATTCTTTTGAAATTCATTTTACTTGAGCTTGAATTTTCTCTCAAAACAAGTAAATCGATGGCTTTTCAATTTCCCTCTAATGTACATATTTTCGTGAAATAACCTGATGATTTGAAGGAATTTGAAATTACTGCACTATGCCTTTGTTTCAAAGAGTGGAAGTGGTCACTAAAAGCAGCAACATCAAATTCCCAATGAGGGCTGTTGTCAAGGATACAAATCTATATAACAGAGAGAGATTATCTAAGTTTAAGCACTACTCCACCTTCAATCTGTCCCCCTTTCTCCTTCTATTCTTTTCTCTCTGTAGAGTGTTGATGGAGAGGACTTCGAATGTCAGCCGGGACAGTGGTTATCTGTGGTGGAATTCTAGCTACAGTCATCTTACTGACTATCGTTGCAGTACTGTGCTACTGTAGGTTGCAGGTAGGCTAAAGTCTTGCCATGAAGAATTCGATTTTGTGAAGTAGCCATGTTTTTTCTACCTTAGCTGTGATGAGTGCATAAGGTTTTACGGTGACCAGCTTGATCACTCTGTCACATGTTTCCCTCTGCTCCATTGGCAGTATTATTGCTGTAAGAGGGAGGAGACAGAGATGGAGGAGGAGCAACTGGACCTCTCCATCATGTCCTCTCTCCCCACACCAGTGCACACGGCTGATGACCAGGACATGATGACCACGCCCCCCTCTGAGCCCAACGGGCCCGCCTTTGTCTACACTCCTTCCTTAACCCGCAAATCAATGACACACTCCCATAGGTTTTGCCCATCCTGCACTCGCTACTCCTTGCCCTTCTACCTGCAGCACTCCTCTGAGAGACTGCATAACGGTGGCGGCCGCATCAGCTACAGGACTGTGCAGCAGCAGGAGCTGGACCTGCCAATGGACCTGGCCAGCTTCAACCACAAGCTCAACCTCATCCGCTCTGTTACCATGAGGGAGGTGGTCACTCACAGCCACGGTGTCAGCACTGATGTGTAGCCCCATGGTGGCTGGGAGGACTAATGTTAGGGACCTGACCTGGCTGAAGGGAATTTTATTGCACTCTTACTTACTGTAGATATTTTCCACCTCACCAAACCGATGGATACGTTCACTCGCTCACATGATGTAGAGGTTTTTTGGTGTCACATGCAGATATATGGACACCTACTCCTGAATTCACATGAACAGTTTTTTTAAATGGCTTAATATCATAGGCATATAGGATCTGTGATTATGAGGGAGACATTTTTTCTCAAGAGAAGCTTAAGCAGGCAGATTAATAACTTTGGTACTGTGTATGTTGTGTGATACCTGTACTATACATTCTCTTTGGGTTTATGCAGGTGATGACACATAAGCTACTGTAAGCTGCTAAAATAAGTCCAGAACCCTAAGTAATATTTTAGAGTAGACAGAAAATGACCTGATTCCCCAATATTCTGAAGTGTTTTGGTTAAAGTTCTGAGTGTCCTCATAACAGCTTCTTAATAGTGTGGAAACTGAACTATTTTAAGAACTAATTTGGTGACAATTTAAAGGGAAAATATGCTTAAATATGTATTTGAAGCGATTTTCATGTCATTCATTGTCAAGTCATCTACTTCAAGTTCCACAATACATTTGACATATGTCAATTGAGTTGGTTTCTCCAGTAATGTGTGTAATGTTCACTTGGCAAGTATGGGTGGCACACCCCTTTTTGTTTTGTGAAGAAACGTAACATGGCATGTCTTGTTTGCTTTAACAGGGTTTTGTCTTCTTAGTGTATAGGATATTTGTTTGTTATTTCAGCAGTAAATGTGAGAAGGAAAACGACACACAGAAACCAGCAGGGAGCATCAGGTCCTAATTCATGCTTTTCCCATCATCGATACTACTACTTTGGATGAGCCATATGTGAAATAGTGTCAACAATAAACTGTTGGAAAAATAAGTGTATGTTTTTTTTGTGTGCCTGATATTCTGAACCCAACATAGCAATCAAAGAAACAGCTATAATTTAGACCTTTTAATGGAAATACAGGTAGATACATTGAGCATTTCAGTTGATAACAGTACAACATGTCAATGATAACTTTTTTGGACAAAGAGGCATCAGTTAACAAAACCAGTAAACTAGATAACGATATTGCCAATATGAGACACACACTCTTGAATATATTTCAACCTTCTCAAGTGTCAGAAATCTTTCAGTTCATAAATGGGATAACTGTATGTTCATACTGTATGTCTTCAGTCTTACCCTCTCAACTCACTCTCTCATTCACATTTAGCTAACTGGCATGTAGTGACTTCAAGAATTATATGCCATGATTGATAAAATCATGTGTGATGAGCAATAAATAAATTGTATGTCCTGCAAAAATAACTACTAACATAGAAATAGCAGTATGGGCATAATAACAATAGAATGGGCAGAATAAAATGGGACACTTACAAGAGATGAAGCAGAAATGAGTCTTGAGACATTTTTTAAAACCTTTCTTTGACATATTGTACTATTTCTTATAGCAGAGCCAAGGATAACACTCAGTAAGGCCACCTTCCTTGTGCCAGACACTAATTAAAAATATAATTAAATAATATAATCAATATTTACCTTAAATACAGTCTAGACATGCAGTATAGTCAACCAGGAAATA
Source organism: Oncorhynchus masou masou (assembly GCF_036934945.1). Classification (NCBI taxonomy): domain Eukaryota; kingdom Metazoa; phylum Chordata; class Actinopteri; order Salmoniformes; family Salmonidae; genus Oncorhynchus; species Oncorhynchus masou. The sequence goes on along the minus strand of NC_088212.1, from coordinate 22,282,689 downwards.
ATTTGATGCATCTTTCCACATAAGTATGGCCCCGTGTGGTTTAAGAGATTTCTGATGTAGGATTCTCTCTTCAAAAGACAAAAATAGATGCACCAGTTCACTCTTTGCTCTCTCGTCTCCCCGCTTGACTCTCAATACTTCAGGGTTTCAGTCTTTGCATGTGCCCAATTGACAACCTCTGAAAGAAAGGTATGTGGTTGTGGTTCATACTGAAGCCTTTATCATATTCTACTGTTTTTTCCTTATTTAGATCATATCCCTTTGGATATACCATAGCCTAGTGTGGTGTAGTAGAGTAGCCTAGTGTGGTGTAGTAGAGTAGCCTAGTGTGGTGCAGTAGAGTAGCCTAGTGTGGTGTAGTAGAGTAGCCTAGTGTGGTGTAGTAGAGTAGCCTACTGTGGTGTAGTAGAGTAGCCTACTGTGGTGTAGTAGAGTAGCCTAGTGTGGTGTAGTAGAGTAGCCTACTGTGGTGTAGTAGAGTAGCCTAGTGTGGTGTAGAAGAGTAGCCTAGTGTGGTGTAGTAGAGTAGCCTACTGTGGTGTAGTAGAGTAGCCTAGTGTGGTGTAGTAGAGTAGCCTACTGTGGTGTAGAAGAGTAGCCTAGAGTAGCCTAGTGTGGTGTAGTAGAGTAGCCTACTGTGGTGTAGTAGAGTAGCCTAGTAGTGGTGGTGTAGTAGAGTAGCCTACTGTGGTGTAGTAGAGTAGCCTAGTGTGGTGTAGTAGAGTAGCCTAGTGTGGTGTAGTAGAGTAGCCTAGTGTGGTGTAGTAGAGTAGCCTAGTGTGGTGTAGTAGAGTAGCCTAGTGTGGTGTAGTAGAGTAGCCTAGTGTGGTGTAGTAGAGTAGCCTAGTGTGGTGTAGTAGAGTAGCCTAGTGTGGTGTAGTAGAGTAGCCTAGTGTGGTGTAGTAGAGTAGCCTAGTGTGGTGTAGTAGAGTAGCCTAGTGTGGTGTAGTAGAGTAGCCTAGTGTGGTGTAGTAGAGTAGCCTAGTGTGGTGTAGTAGAGTAGCCTAGTGTGGTGTAGTGGTGTAGTAGAGTAGCCTAGTGTGGTGTAGTAGAGTAGCCTAGTGTGGTGTAGTAGAGTAGCCTAGTGTGGTGTAGTAGAGTAGCCTAGTGTGGTGTAGTAGAGTAGCCTAGTGTGGTGTAGTAGAGTAGCCTAGTGTGGTGTAGTAGAGTAGCCTACTGTGTGTAGTGTAGCCTACTGTGGTGTAGTAGTAGCCTAGTGTGGTGTAGTAGAGTAGCCTAGTGTGGTGTAGTAGAGTAGCCTAGTGTGGTGTAGTAGAGTAGCCTAGTGTGGTGTAGTAGAGTAGCCTAGTGTGGTGTAGTAGAGTAGCCTACTGTGGTGTAGTAGAGTAGCCTACTGTGGTGTAGTAGAGTAGCCTACTGTGGTGTAGTAGAGTAGCCTACTGTGGTGTAGTAGAGTAGCCTACTGTGGTGTAGTAGAGTAGCCTACTGTGGTGTAGTAGAGTAGCCTACTGTGGTGTAGTAGAGTAGCCTAGTGTGGTGTAGTAGAGTAGCCTAGTGTGGTGTAGTAGAGTAGCCTACTGTGGTGTAGTAGAGTAGCCTAGTGTGGTGTAGTAGAGTAGCCTAGTGTGGTGTAGTAGAGTAGCCTAGTGTGGTGTAGAGTAGCCTACTGTGGTGTAGTAGAGTAGCCTACTGTGGTGTAGAGTAGCCTAGTGTGGTGTAGTAGAGTAGCCTACTGTGGTGTAGTAGAGTAGCCTAGTGTGGTGTAGTAGAGTAGCCTAGTGTGGTGTAGTAGAGTAGCCTAGTGTGGTGTAGTAGAGTAGCCTACTGTGGTGTAGTAGAGTAGCCTACTGTGTAGAGTAGCCTAGTGTGTAGTAGAGTAGCCTAGTGGTGTAGTAGCCTAGTGTGGTGTAGTAGAGTAGCCTAGTGTGGTGTAGTAGAGTAGCCTAGTGTGGTGTAGTAGAGTAGCCTAGTGTGGTGTAGTAGAGTAGCCTAGTGTGGTGTAGTAGAGTAGCCTAGTGTGGTGTAGTAGAGTAGCCTAGTGTGGTGTAGTAGAGTAGCCTAGTGTGGTGTAGTAGAGTAGCCTACTGTGGTGTAGTAGAGTAGCCTACTGTGGTGTAGTAGAGTAGCCTAGTGTGGTGTAGTAGAGTAGCCTACTGTGGTGTAGTAGAGTAGCCTAGTGTGGTGTAGTAGAGTAGCCTGTGGTGTAGTAGAGTAGCCTAGTGTGGTGTAGTAGAGTAGCCTAGTGTGGTGTAGTAGAGTAGCCTAGTGTGGTGTAGTAGAGTAGCCTAGTGTGGTGTAGTAGAGTAGCCTAGTGTGGTGTAGTAGAGTAGCCTAGTGTGGTGTAGTAGAGTAGCCTAGTGTGGTGTAGTAGAGTAGCCTAGTGTGGTGTAGTAGAGTAGCCTAGTGTGGTGTAGTAGAGTAGCCTAGTAGAGTAGCCTAGTGTGGTGTAGTAGAGTAGCCTACTGTGGTGTAGTAGAGTAGCCTAGTGTGGTGTAGTAGAGTAGCCTAGTGTGGTGTAGTAGAGTAGCCTAGTGTGGTGTAGTAGAGTAGCCTAGTGGTGTAGTAGAGTAGCCTAGTGTGGTGTAGTAGTAGCCTACTGTGGTGTAGTAGAGTAGCCTAGTGTGGTGTAGTAGAGTAGCCTAGTGTGGTGTAGTAGAGTAGCCTAGTGTGGTGTAGTAGAGTAGCCTAGTGTGGTGTAGTAGAGTAGCCTAGTGTGGTGTAGTAGAGTAGCCTAGTGTGGTGTAGTAGAGTAGCCTAGTGTGGTGTAGTAGAGTAGCCTACTGTGGTGTAGTAGAGTAGCCTAGTGGTGTAGTAGAGTAGCCTAGTGTGGTGTAGTAGAGTAGCCTACTGTGGTGTAGTAGAGTAGCCTACTGTGGTGTAGTAGAGTAGCCTACTGTGGTGTAGTAGAGTAGCCTAGTGGTGTAGTAGAGTAGCCTACTGTGGTGTAGTAGAGTGTGGTGTAGTAGAGTAGCCTACTGTGGTGTAGTAGAGTAGCCTACTGTGGTGTAGTAGAGTAGCCTACTGTGGTGTAGTAGGTGCCTAGTAGAGTAGCCTAGTGTGGTGTAGTAGAGTAGCCTACTGTGGTGTAGTAGAGTAGCCTACTGTGGTGTAGTAGAGTAGCCTACTGTGGTGTAGTAGAGTAGCCTACTGTGGTGTAGTAGAGTAGCCTACTGGGGTGCAGTAGAGTAGCCTAGTGTGGTGTAGTAGAGTAGCCTAGTGGTGGTGCCTAGTAGAGTAGCCTACTGTGGTGTAGTAGAGTAGCCTAGTGTGGTGTAGAAGAGTAGCCTACTGGGGTGCAGTAGAGTAGCCTAGTGTGGTGTATTAGAGTAGCCAAGTGTGGTGTAGTAGAGTAGCCTAGTGTGGTGTAGTAGAGTAGCCTAGTGTGGTGTAGTAGAGTAGCCTAGTGTGGTGTAGTAGAGTAGCCTACTGGGGTGCAGTAGAGTAGCCTAGTGTGGTGTAGTAGAGTAGCCTAGTGTGGTGCAGTAGAGTAGCCTAGTGTGGTGTAGTAGAGTAGCCTAGTGTGGTGTATTAGAGTAGCCTAGTGTGGTGTAGAAGAGTAGCCTAGTGTGGTGTAGAAGAGTAGCCTACTGGGGTGCAGTAGAGTAGCCTAGTGTGGTGTAGTAGAGTAGCCAAGTGTGGTGTAGTAGAGTAGCCTAGTGTGGTGTAGTAGAGTAGCCTAGTGTGGTGTAGTAAAGTAGCCAAGTGTGGTGTAGTAGAGTAGCCTAGTGTGGTGTATTAGAGTAGCCTAGTGTGGTGTAGTAGAGTAGCCTACTGTGGTGTAGTAGAGTAGCCTACTGTGGTGTAGTAGAGTAGCCTACTGTGGTGTAGTAGAGTAGCCTAGTGTGGTGTAGAAGAGTAGCCTAGTGTGGTGTAGTAGAGTAGCCTACTGTGGTGTAGTAGAGTAGCCTAGTGTGGTGTAGAAGAGTAGCCTACTGGGGTGCAGTAGAGTAGCCTAGTGTGGTGTATTAGAGTAGCCAAGTGTGGTGTAGTAGAGTAGCCTAGTGTGGTGTAGTAGAGTAGCCTACTGGGGTGCAGTAGAGTAGCCTACTGTGGTGTAGTAGAGTAGCCTAGTGTGGTGTAGTAGAGTAGCCTACAGGGGTGCAGTAGAGTAGCCTAGCGTGGTGTAGTAGAGTAGCCTAGTGTGGTGTAGTAGAGTAGCCTAGTGTGGTGTAGTAGAGTAGCCTACTAAGGTGCAGTAGAGTAGCCTACTGTGGTGTAGTAGAGTAGCCTAGTGTGGTGTAGTAGAGTAGCCTACTGGGGTGCAGTAGAGTAGCCTAGTGTGGTGTAGTAGAGTAGCCTACTGGGGTGCAGTAGAGTAGCCTACTGTGGTGTAGTAGAGTAGCCTAGTGTGGTGTAGTAGAGTAGCCTAGTGTGGTGTAGTAGAGTAGCCTACTGGGGTGTAGTAGAGTAGCCTAGTGTGGTGTAGTAGAGTAGCCTAGTGTGGTGTAGTAGAGTAGCCTAGTGTGGTGCAGTAGAGTAGCCTACTGGGGTGTAGTAGAGTAGCCTAGTGTGGTGTAGTAGAGTAGCCTAGTGTGGTGCAGTAGAGTAGCCTACTGTGGTGTAGTAGAGTAGCCTAGTGTGGTGTAGTAGAGTAGCCTACTGGGGTGCAGTAGAGTAGCCTAGTGTGGTGTAGTAGAGTAGCCTACTGGGGTGCAGTAGAGTAGCCTACTGTGGTGTAGTAGAGTAGCCTACTGGGGTGCAGTAGAGTAGCCTAGTGTGGTGTAGTAGAGTAGCCTACTGGGGTGCAGTAGAGTAGCCTAGTGTGGTGTAGTAGAGTAGCCTACTGGGGTGCAGTAGAGTAGCCTAGTGTGGTGTGGTAGAGTAGCCTACTGGGGTGCAGTAGAGTAGCCTACTGGGGTGTAGTAAAGTAGCCTAGTGTGGTGTAGTAGAGTAGCCTACTCGGGTTCATTAGAGTAGCCTACTGTGGTGTAGTAGAGTAGCCTAGTGTGGTGTATTAGAGTAGCCTAGTGTGGTGTAGTAGAGTAGCCTAGTGTGGTGTAGCAGAGTAGCCTAGTGTGGTAGAGTAGAGTAGCCTACTGTGGTGTAGTCGAGTAGCCTAGTGGGGTGTAGTAGAGTATCCTAGTGGGGTGTAGTAGAGTAGCCTAGTGTGGTGTAGTAGAGTAGCCTAGTGTGGTGTAGTAGAGTAGCCTAGTGTGGTGTAGTAGAGTAGCCTAGTGTGGTGTAGTAGAGTAACCTACTGTGGTAAAGTAGGGTAGCCTAGTGTGGTGCAGTAGAGTAACTTGCTGTGGTGAAATAGGGTAAACTACTGTGGTGTAGTAGAGTAACTTACTGTGGGGAACGTACTGTGGTGAAGTAGAGTAACCTACTGTGGTGTAGTAGAGTAATTTACTGTAGAGTAGTCTACTGTAGTGTAGTAGAGTAGCCTAGTGTGGTGAAGTAGAGTAACTTACTGTATAGTAGTCTACTGTAGTGTAGTAGAGTAGCCTATTGTGGTGTAGTAGAGTAACTTACTGTGGTGAAGTAGAGTAGCCTACTATGGGGGACAGGCTTTGGGGGTGTCAGGCAATACTAAGAGGTGTGCTGGGCCCTGCAGGAATGGCAGCAGGCCTTGCTGTAGTACCAGTGACTGCACAGGTTCACCTTCAGAGCTAGAGAGCAGTTGGTGGTGGGTCGGTCCTGACAGCTCTCATCTGCATGACAGAGACGTTTATGATATGTTCAATCATATGGAAAAAGTAGCCTCATCACAATCAGAAAATACTGTAATGACAAATCTATCAATTAATCAATCAATCTGCCTTTTTACCTCCATAATCTAAACGCTCAAGACTTTGGGCTGTTATGAAAGAAAGAGGTGCTTGCCCACACTAATAATTATCTCAGTTGGGAAAAGCAAAAAAGTACTGCAAATAATACAATTAAAAACAAGTGCTTTGACAATGCCATGTTCTCCGGTCTACTTTTGCCTGTGACAAGACATAAGCTACTGTAACTCTCCTAAATTTGCGAGATGCTGGGGTTATGTGCTGCTTGTATAGCCTGATCTCAGATCTGTTTGTGCTGTCTTGCCAACTCCTATGGTCATTGGTGTTGGAAGACAGCACAAACATATCTATTTGGGACCATGCCATTGCTTACATACCTGGGGGTTCAGTGGGACAGGGTTGCAGGGCGCAGGTCTGCTTGGCCACAGGCTTGGTCAGGGAGTCACACCCTCTCACGATCTCCCTAGCCTGGTAGCACTTTACATCTCTCATCCTAACACCCACACCACACATCTTAGTGCACTGAGGAATGAACACACCACACATCTTAGTGCACTGAGGAATGAACACACCACACATCTTAGTGCACTGATGAATGAACACACCACACATCTTAGTGCACTGATGAATGAACACACCACACATCTTAGTGCAAGGATTGAACACAGCAGCACTGCTCACAGTTGTGATTTGATAGGACACCGTATATGTGAGGTGTGTAAATACAATATATTGCTCATGTCATGATGTTTTCAGATACAATGTCATGGTTGAAATGGTATCTCACCTCAGACCAGGGTGTGGTGTACCACTTGAAACAGGGCCTCTCAAAGCAGGTGTTCTCGTCCTCTGGCCTCTCACTGGCACCACAGTCCTCGTTGTCGTGGGTCTGGAACTTCCCAGCGGTGATGCCGGCGCATTGCACGATCCTCCGCTTCACACCGCGGCCACATGTCGTGTTACACTGAGAGGAAAATAAGACTGCTTTCAGCTAAGGAATCTCTAACCAAGAGAACATAAACAAAACATAAAGAGAACATATATAAAACATCAAGAGAACATCAGGTAAACATTGTCAAAATGCTCATCATAATATCAACAGACCATCAATAAAACATAAATAGAACACCAACAGAGCATTAATAGAACATCAACAGAAGGACCCAGTTGCCTTACCCTCTCCCAGTCCTGAGTGAGCCAGTGTGGGGCACAGTCCTTCTCCCCACAGGGATGGATGGCCAGGGGCTTATTCTCCGGAGAGCACTGAGATTCAGGCACCACACGGCCCTCTGGTGTTTTACAGTACACGTGGCGTACCATCTTCCCCTGGCCACACAACCCCGAGCACTGCAGAGGTCAAAGGTTAACAGGAATGACACAGCAAAAGCATTAGTGATCAAGAGCAACTTACAGTCAGTGCAATCACTATTCCTATCCGTAATCAATGTACCAACGAGATGGAGTAGTGTAGTGAAAGTAGTGTACTCACTGGCCCCCATTCTGACACAGTCCACTGGCGTTCGCAGGGTGAGCCTGTGCAGTTCTTAATGTTAGAGGGGCGGGTCGGGGGATCACATAACTTGGTTTCGTCTGAACACCTGACCTCCCGGGTCACTTGGGCCCTGTGGCCACACTTGGCTGGACACTGGACAGGAGAGAGGAGAGGGCACAGGACAGACTCACTTTTAATATCATCTACAGCTGCCCAAACAGCTGTAAGTAGGATGCAATAATGTACTTACTATAGTGTTCCCATGCAGTAATTCCTGTAATGTAAACCACACACACACACACACACACACACACACACACACACACACACACACACACACACACACACACACACACACACACACACACACACACACACACGCGCACACACACACACACAATCCCTGTCCCACCGTTAACTCCCACAGTATAGCTCCACCCACCTCAGTCCACTCGGCCACCTCCCATTGGGGGCCACAGGTGGGGCTCTTACAGGCACGGCGCTCCAGGGGCCTCTCCAGTTCCGCCACGGTGCAGAGATCACTGTACACAGAGCTGTCCAGCCCTGGGGACAGCATCTTCCAGCAGCGCACCAGACGGAACTGGAAGCCCTCACCACAAGTACGAGAACATTCACTCCAACTGCTGGCCTCCCACCTGAGGGTGAGGGAATGCACACAGAGTAGAGTTCAGGTATAGTTAGTGATCTTCTGAAGTCAATTAAATCAAATATTATTACTGTAAATAGTATGGTAGTGGCCAACACCAGTTTATAGTTCCTGGTTAAGTGTGGAAAAGAGACAAACATTGTTCTCAATGAACTTTGATTGCCACATCGTCCAACAGTCCTTATATACTGAGTATATAAAACATTAAGAACAGCTGCTCTTTCCATGACATAGACTGACCAAATGAATCAAGCTGAAAGCATGTTATTTTCTGGTAAGTGTGTTATTTTCTGGTGCATACCTAGGCTGGCACTCCCTCCCAATGCAGAAGTCATGAACAGGTTCAGGTCGGGTCATATTGTCACACTGCATGTCATCTACCTCAGCTCCATCGTAGCGCACACACATGGCAAAGGACTTTGATACTCCTGCAGCGGAAATTATTACAGGCAAACTAAGGAATAACTGAAAATGTCACCAGTTATCCATATACATGTGTGTGTGTGTGTGTGTGTGTGTCTACCTATAGAGCAGGTGGAGGTGCAGGGTTCCTGAGGAGACAGTTTCCAGCGGTACATGTCTGCAGGGCTCAGCTTGAAGTTCTTCTGCAGGAACCTCTGAATGGTCCTGTCAAACACAACATGACAACAAGGTCTCACACGAATGGTTATGTCAAACACAACATGACAACAAGGTCTCACACGAATGGTTATGTCAAACACAGCATGACAACAAGGTCTCACACGAATGGTTATGTCAAACACAACATGACAACAAGGTCTCACACGAATGGTTATGTCAAACACAACATGACAACAAGGTCTCACACGAATGGTTATGTCAAACACAACATGACAGCAAGCTCTCACACGAATGGTTATGTCAAACACAACATGACAACAAGGTCTCACACGAATGGTTATGTCAAACACAACATGACAACAAGGTCTCACATGAATGGTTATGTCAAACACAATATGACAACAAGGTCTCACATGAATGGTTATGTCAAACACAACATGACAGCAAGCTCTCACACGAATGGTTATGTCAAACACAACATGACAACAAGCTCTCACACGAATGGTTATGTCAAACACATGACAACAAGGAGATCAGATGATTAGTCCTGTCACAATCAGCATTACAGCAATGTCTCACGCGATTAGTCCTGTCAAACATGACATGACAACAAGGTCTCAAACAATTAGTCCTGTCAAACGACATAACCATGCCTTCACAGTGAACCCACTGAACCCCAGCTCTCTCTTTCACACACACATTGCTGCATCACTGCTACGGCTGATTAACCTCAACATCAAAATCATAACAACCAGCGACATTCTGTTTTTTATACATTCACATAAAAGTGACATTCTTGTCATACGTGTACTTGAACTGCTGTGTCCAATCCAGAGAGCTCGGTTTGTTGTGTTGAAAGTTTCTTAGTAGCTCGGTAACTTTTTATTTTGGATCCCGTGACGCATTTGGCATCAGTTGCTGGGACTGCTTCTCTTTGTCCAGTGATCCTGCTGACCAAGGCCGGGTCTGAGGAGCTATTTGGCGTAGCAGTTAGCCTAGCTGCTAGTTAGCTGCCTATCAAGCTAGGGGGGTTTCTTGAAGGCTTGAACGCAGCCTGCGCCGCGGTTAGCCATTGTGGCTGGGACAGCGGGTTGTGCCGGGTTTGTGGCTGTCTAGATCCTTGCTGTTTGTTGTGTTCAATCTTCCCTGTGACCTGCCCTGTCTGGAACTGTGAAAGGTAACAGCGTAACCTACATTGCTAGCTACTATGACAAAGACCAAAGCTGGAGGGAGTACCGTTGAGGACAGTGGTGTCTATCTCAGGTGAAGGATCTTTTAAACAAACAAAAATAGTTTTACAAGCAGTTGTTAAAAGAACTAGAAAATAGCTTTGTGGTTTGTCCAAATACTGGTCGATTCAACTAATAAAAGAATGGATGACCTGACCAGAGAGGTAAAGGACCTGAAGAACAGTTTGCAGTTCTCCCAGGGTCAGCTCAATGAGTTGAAACAGGAGAAGAGCAAGATGACAGCAAACTGTAAATCATTGAGAGAGGACATCAGTTCTGTGTGTGAATCCATGATAACAATGATGGATACATCAGATTCGAGGGACAATCAATGCAGAACAACATGGTTGTGGATGGAATTGCAGAATCTCCACATGAGACCTGGACAGAGTCTGAGGACAAAGTAAGAGAATTTGATATCTGAAAAATTGAAGATGGACCCCCAGAAGATTGAGGTGGAGCGTGCCCACAGGACTGGAAAACACACCACCAGCCCAGGTGACAGGCCCAGGCCAATAGTGGTCAAGTTCCTGAGGTTCAAGGACAAGATAGCTGTTCTGGAAAGAGCCAAGAACTTGAGAGGAACGTATATCTTCCTCAACGAGGACTATCCTGAAGCTGTGCGCCAGAAGAGGAAAGAACTTATCCCAGCCATGAAAGCTGCCAGAGCACGTGGGGACAGTGCTTACATCCGCTTTGACAGGCTCATTGTCCACCCTCCTTCCCAGAAGCCTGGAAGGGATGAGAGCCAAGTCTATGGGTTCCTAGCTTCATCCCCGCAGCACACATACACACACACACACACACACACACACACATATATATCAATTGATTAATGGGCTGCTGACTGTATATATTTTTTGCTATTGCTTTATTTGCTCTTTTCCACATTATGTCTATCTCTGATAAGCTACTCAGGAAAGTGCTGAAAAAATAACCCATATTAATTTATGTAGCCTTAGAAATAATGTTAATGAAATCAGTAACTTGCTAACATCAGATAACATTAATACATATTTCTGAGACTTACTTAGATGAATCATTTGTTGATACAGCAGTAGCATTACAAGGACACAACATCTATAGAAGAGACAGAAAAGCTATTGTGGGGGGGTGTTGCTGTATATATTCAGAGTCATATCCCCTGTAAGGCTTAGAGAAGATATTATGTCAAGTGTTGTGGTTGCAGGTTCACTTGGCACATCTAAAGCCTTTTCTTTTGGGGTGTTGCTATAGGCGACCAAGTGGTAACAGTCAGTATCTTAATAATATGTGTGAAATGCTTGATAGTGTATGTGATGTTAACAGATGTCTACTTTCTTGGGGATCTGAATATTGACTGGTTTTCATCAAGCTGTCTGTTCAAGAGGAAGCTTCTCACCAGTGCCTGTAATCTGGTTCAGGTTATTAATCAACCTACCAGGGTGTTTACGTACACTACAGGGACAAGATTATCCACATGTATCCATCACATTTCTACTAATACTGTAGAACTTTGTTCTAAAGCTGTATCCTTACCCATTGGATGCAGTGAGCACAATATTGTGGCTATATACAGGAAGGCCAAAGTTCCAAAGCTGGGCCTAAAATAGTGTATAAGAGATCATACAAAAGATTTTATGTGGATGATGTTAAGAATATTTGTTGGTCTGATGTGATTAATAAGGAGCATCCAGATGCTGCACTTGATGAATTTATGAAATTGCTTCTTCCAATTATTGATAAACATGCACCTGTCAATAAGAAACTGACTGTTAGAATTGTTAAGGCTCCATGGATTGATGAGGAATCATTTTGTAAAGTTAGTGTGGGAGAGGTGGAAAAACCTAACGATCAATAATGACAAACCTCCTGGCATTGACAACTTAGATGGAAAACTACAGAGGATGGTAGCTGACTCTATAGCCACTCCTATCAGTCATATCTTTAATCTGAGCCTCGAGGAATATATCTGTCCTCAGGCCTGGAGGGAATCCAAAGTAATTCCGCTACCCAAGAGTAGTAAAGCGGACTTTACTGGTTTTAACAGCAGACCTACCAGCTTGCTGCCAGCTCTTAGCAAATTGTTGGAAAGAATTGTGTTTGACCAAATACAATGCAATTTCTTTGTAAACAAATCATCACAGACTTATAGAGATGGGCACTCAACTGCACTGACACAAATGACTGATGATTGGTTGAAAGAAATTGATAATAAGAAAATTGTGGGAGCTGTACTGTTAGATTTCAGTGCAGCCTTTAATATTATTGACCATAAGCTGTTGTTGAAAAAACGTATGTGTTATGGGTTTTCAACCTCTGCCATATCATGGATTCAGAGCTATCTATCTAATAGAACTCAACGGGTTTTCTTTAATGGAAACTTCTCTAATGTCAAACATGTAAAGTGTGGTGTAACGCAGGGCAGCTCTCTAGGCACGCTACTCTTTTCTATTTTTACCAACGACCTGTCACTGGCATTAAACAAAGCATGTGTGTCCATGTATGCTGATGATTCAACCATATAAGCATCAGCAACCACAGCTAATGAAGTCACTGAAACCCTTAACAAAGAGTTGCAGTCTGTTTTGAAATGGGTGGCCAGTAATAAAATGTTCCTAAACATCTCTAAAACTAAGAGCATTGTATTTGTTACAAATAATTCCCTATGTTCTAAACCTCAGCTGAATCTAGTAATGAATGGTGTGGCTGTTGAACAAGTACAAGAGACTAAATTACTTGGCGTTACCTTAGAATGTAAACTGTCATGGTCAAAACATTTAGATTCAATGGTTGTAAAGATGGGGAGAGGTCTGGTCTGTCTGTAATAAAGAGATTATCTGCTTTTTTGACCCCACATTTCAAAAAGCAAGTTCTGCAGGCTCTAGTTTAGTCTTATCTTGATTATTGTCCAGTCGTGTGGTCAAGTGCTGCAAGGAAAGACCTAGTTAAGCTGCAGCTGGCCAAGAACAGAGCGATACGTCTTGCTCTTTATTGTTGTCCCTCCCTGATCTTAGAGAGCTTTTTATGTCTCTATTTTGGTTTGGTCAGGGTGTGATTTGGGTGGGCATTCTATGTTCAATTTTCTATGTTTTGCATTTCTTTGTTTTGGCTGGGTATGGTTCTCAATCAGGGACAGCTGTCTATAGTTGTCTCTGATTGGGAACCATACTTAGGTAGCTTTTTCCCACATGGTTTTTGTGGGTAGTTATTTTCTGTTTAGTGTTCTGCACCTGACAGGACTGTTTCAGTTTCGTTTTGTCTTGTTGTTATTTTTGTTTGTAGTGTTCTGAGTTAAATAAAGAAATCATGAACATGTACCACGCTGCGCTTTGGTCCGATCCTTCCTCATGCAACGATGACCATTACAATTGTAATAAGAGGGCTGATATAAATACTATGCCAGTCCCTATTGGCTAAGAGTTGAGGAGAGACTGACTGCATCACTTCTTCTTTTTATAAGAAACATTCATGTGTTGTAAATCCCAAATTGTTGCATAGTCAACTTACACAAAGGTCTGACACATACACTTACACCACCAGACATGTCACCAGGGGTCTTTTCACAGTCCCCAAATCCAGAACAAATTCAAGAAAGTGTACAGTATTTTATAGAGCCATTATTGCATGGAACTCCATTCCATCTCATTTCTCAAATGAACAGCAAACCTGGTTTCAACAAACAGATAAAGCAACACCTCAGGGCACAATGCCTCTTCCCTATTTGACCTCAATAGTTTGTGTGTATGTATTGGTATTGATATGTAGGCTACGTGTGCCTTTTACAATTTCTTTATTGATGTAATTCTGTCCATGTCTACTAATGTTCTGTATTATCTCATGTTTCATGTTTTGTGTGGATCCCAGGAAGAGTAGCTGTTGCTTTTGCAACAGCTAATGGAGATCCTAATAAAATAAATTCAAAAAAATATCACTGGCTGTTTTTTATAACCAGAGCAGAGATGTTTAGAGGAAAAGGGGGACCAGGAGAGGGAGGTAGGAGGAGAATGAGAAGGTGTAGGTGGAGAGGAGGAAGAGCATGAAGAAGAGGACGAGGAAAAGGAGGAAGTGTTTGGGTGCGGAAAAGAAAGAGGAGGAGGCAGAGAAGAAGAGAAAAATGGATACAGTCTTTCATTTAAACAAATAATTCTAGGTATTTGCAGCAAAGTGAAAAATATGACTGGGAAGAAACATACTGTCAGACTGTATTCACCTCTGGGAGAAATGTGCAGAAATTAGTCACAGTTACACTGAGATATGCCGGTGAAGTATGATTCAAAGTTCCTGTGTATGTTCAAATAATCTGTCCCCCTCCTCTCCTACTTGTCCTTCACTTCCTCTACTCCCTTCCTCCTCCTCCTCCTCCACCTCCTGTCCTTGTCCTCATCCAATCCGTTCTTCTCCCCAGTGCAGGGGAAGACAGGGCGGGTCATGTGATGTGTTTTATGGGGCACTGGCAGTGGAACTGGCAAAGCGGTGTTTGGACACAGCGCAGGGAAGCCAACATGAATTATAAATATGATGGAATGCAATCCCGGCCAGCTCTGAGCTTTAGCTGTCTCCTCTCCATGCGATTCTTGGGATGTCTCAGAAGGAAAAAAGAAGCTAGCATTGGATCGGTCCAGAAGCCAGCATGGAGCACATTCCATTCCACTAGCCAGCCCAGCCAGCAGCACAGGCCCTTGTCCCTGGCAAGACTATACAGCACTTTTAAATGCCCCTCTGCTCAGGACCTTGAAATGACTCACTCTGGTCCTCACTTAGAGAGAGTAGTGTTCACTCTAACTCCTCAGCAGCAGCATCCCTTAGTGAAGAGAGGTAGTGTCTGGTAGATGGATGGGTTCCTATACCTGATAACAAGCTGATGTTGGGCCAACATTGGCTCAGCGTTGGGTTTTCCTTTTCAACTATATCTGCTATAACTATAACGATATGTGCCTATTTACTTCTGCTCATTGTGTGGATCTCTCCTTACTCTACCTGGTTCTGTTGGTACGGTTGTTGCTCCTCATCCCTGTCAGCAACGTCCTGTTGGGGAACAGCAGGTCTCCAGTATCATTCCTCCGCCGGCCCAGACTGAACTCCCCCAGTGAGCTTTTGAGGGGGAACTTCACACTGCTATGGTCTACGTCCAATGGCCCCACCTCTGACGAGAACAGTCCCTCTCCCACATCTGGACCAATCCGCTCGCCCAGCAAGACTCTCCAGATGAGGTTCTCTGGGTCTGGCACCTCCTCTAAAGGCCTGCTGGCTGCCGGGGCAGGGACTGCTACACTGCCTGTGTGACTGCTGTTGCCATCTGTTGGGATGGCAGGAAGGGAGAGGAAAGTTAGAGAAATTATTAAAGTGGGAGAAAGCCTTATATACTCAGCAAAAAAAGAAACGTCCCTTTTTCAGGACACTGTTTTTCAAAGATAATTAGTAAAAATCGAAATAACTTCACAGATCTTCATTGTAAAGGGTTTAAACAGTGTTTCCCATGCTTGTTCAATGAACCATTAACAATTCATGAACATGCCACTGTGGAACGGTCGTTGAGACACTAACAGTTTACAGACGGTTGGCAATTAAGGTCACAGTTATGAAAACTTAGGACACTAAAGAGGCCTTTCTACTGACTCTGAAAAACACCAAAAAAGATGCCCAGGGTCCCAGCTCAGCTCTGTGTGAATGTGCCTTAGGCATGCTGCAACGAGGCATGAGGACTGCAGATGTGGCCAGGGCAATAAATGACCATTTCTGTACTGTAAGACACCTAAGACAGTGCTACAGGGAGACAGGACGGACAGCTGATCATTCACACAGTGGCAGACCACGTGTCTGCTTGCTCTGTACGTTATTACCTGCAAGTCAGGAATGTCAATGTTCTGCCATGACCAGCGAAGAGCCATGATCTCAATCCCATTGAGCACGTCTGTGTTAATGTAATTTAATTATGCCAATGTGCTTTCATTAATTGAAAACCCTTAATCTATTTTATAAGAATTTGTAAGATTCTTGTTTGCATAAAATAGACGCAGACCAGTCTTTCAATAATAGATAACAGAATTTATTCTCGGAGCGCTGCCACTTAACCATGAACAACAGTTTATATACAGATCATGACGTCATTTCATTGCTTTAACAGAATCCCCTCCTCTCAACCGGGTCAAAGTGAGGTGAAAAGTTCATTCTAACTTACTAACACACTCCCAGGTAACTTTTGACCCCTCAACATTATCAATCACCACTGAGCTAACAGTTCTAATTAACAGAAAACTTAGGAATGCACTCACTGTCTTATCTAAAAAACCCAGAGCTAAGTTTCTGTAGGGTCAACCATAGGCTAACGACCTTATCTGTTTTCACAGTCCACAACCCATTCGTTTTATTCCTAGTTGGAATGGTGTTCATGAACTTTTATTACTCCTTGTCCGTGTCTCACAATCCCACCTTATGAACTCATATAGTTAATCAGATAATAAAACAGAATATAAGTTTACTTAGTTACAGTTCCATTTAAAATGATTTGTTCAGTCATTTAATCATAATTTTACCAACAGTCTGGGACCTGTTGGATCGGCGAGAGCGCCTAAGACAGAGCTACAGGGAAACAGGACGGACAGCTGATCGTCCTCGCAGTGGCAGACCACGTATAACAACACCTGCACAGGATCGGTACATCCGAACATCACACCTGCGGGACAGGTACAGGATGACAACAACAAGTGCCTGAGTAACACCAGGAATGCACAATCCCTCCATCAGTGCTCAGACTGTCCGCAATAGGCTGAGAGAGGCTGGACTGAGAGCTTGTAGGCCTGTTGTAAGGCAGGTCCTCACCAGACATCACCGGCAACAACGTCGCCTATGGGCACAAAGCCACCATCGCTGGACCAGACAGGACTGGCAAAAAGTGCTCTTCACTGACGAGTCGCGGTTTTGTTTCACCAGGGGTCATGGTCGGATTCGCGTTTATCGTCGAAGTAATGAGCGTTATACCGAGGCCTGTACTCTGGAGCGGGATCGATTTGGAGGTGGAGGGTCCGTCATGGTTTGGGGCAGTGTGTCACAGCATTATCGGACTGAGCTTGTTGTCATTGCATGCAATCTCAACGCTGTGCATTACAGGGAAAACATCCTCCTCCCTCATGTGGTACACTTCCTGCAGGCTCATCCTGACATGACCCTCCAGCATGACAATGCCACCAGCCATACTGCTCGTTCTGTGTGTGACAGGAATGTCAGTGTTCTGCCATGGCCAGCAAAGAGCCCGGATCTCAATCCCCATTGAGCACGTCTGGGACCTGTTGGATCGGAGGGATGAGGGCTAGGGCCATTCCCCCCAGAAATGACAGGGAACTTGCAGGTTTCTTGGTGGAAGAGTGGGGTAACACTCTGGCAAATCTGGTGCAGTCCATGAGGAGGAGATGCACTGCTGTACTTAATGCAGTTGGTGGCCACACCAGATACTGGCTGTTACTTTTGATTTTGCCCCCCTTGTTCAGGGACACATTATTGCATTTCTGTTAGTCACATGTCTGTGGAACTTGTTCAGTTTATAGCCATACCCTTATCCTACTCCTCCTCTGTTCCTCTGGTGATGTAGTGGTGAATCCAGGCCCTGCAGTGCCTATTCCCCAGGCGCTCTCTTTTGATGACATCTGTAACCGTAATAGCCTTGGTTTCATGCATGTTAACATTAGAAGCCTCCTCCCTAAGTTTGTTTTATTCACTGCTTTAGCACACTCTGCCAACCTGGATGTTCTAGCCATGTCTGAATCCTGGCTTAGGAAAACCACCAAAAATTCTGAAATCTTCATCCCTAACTACAACATTTTCAAACAACATAGAACGGCCAAGGGAGGAGGTGTTGCAATCTACTGCAGAGATAGCCTGCATAGTTCTGTCCTACTATCCAGGTCTGTACCCAAAAATTTTAACTTCTCCTTTTAAAAATCCACCTCTCTAAAAGCAAGTCTCTCACCGTTGCCGCCTGCTATAGACCACCCTCTGCCCCCAGCTGTGCTCTGGACACCATATGTGAACTGATTGCCTCCCATCTATCTTCAGAGATCGTGCTGCTAGGTGACCTAAACTGGAAAATGCTTAACACCCCATCCATCCTACAATCTAAGCTTGATGCCCTCAATCTCACACAAATTATCAATGAACCTACCAGGTACCACCCCAAAGCCATAAACACTGGCACCCTCATAGATATCATCCTAACCAACTTGCCCTCTAAATACACCTCTGCAGTTTTCAACCAAGATCTCAGCAATCCCTGCCTCATTGCCTGCATCCGTCATGGGTCAGCGGTCAAATGACCTCCACTCATCACTATCAAATGCTCCCTGAAGCACTTCAGCGAGCAGGCCTTTCTAATCGACCTGGCCCAGGTATCCTGGAAGGATATTGACCTCATCCCGTCAGTAGAGGATACCTGGTTATTTAAAAAAATGCCTTCCTCACCATCTTAAATAAGCATGCCCCATTCAAGAAATGTAGAACCAGGAACAGATATCGCCCTTGGTTCTCTCCAGACCTGATTGCCCTTAACCAACACAAAAACATCCTATGGCGTTCTGCATTAGCATCGAACAGCCCCCGTCATATGTAACTTTTCAGGGAAGCTAGAAACCAATATACACAGGCAGTTAGAAGAACCAAGGCTAGCCTTTTCAAGCAGAAATTTGCTTCCTTCAACACAAACTCAAAAAAATTCTGGGACACTGTAAAGTCCATGGAGAATCAGAACACCTCCTCCCAGCTGCCCACTGCACTGAGGATAGGAAACACTGTCACCACCGATAAATCCACTTTAACCTCTTGAAACTCTGGGGGCAGTATTTCATTTTTGGATGAAAAACGTTCCCGTTTTAAACAAGATATTTTGTCACAAAAAGATGCTCGACTATGCATATAATTGATAGCTTTGGAAAGAAAACACTCTGAAGTTTCCAGAACTTTTGAGGCTCTGTTTTTCATTGTCTCCTTATATGGCTGTGAATGCGACAGGAATGAGCCTGCCCTATCTATCGTTTCCCCAAGGTGTCTGCAGCATTGTGACGTATTTGTAGGCATATCATTGGAAGATTGACCATAAGAGACTACATTTGCCAGGTGTCCGCACGGTGTCCTCCGTCGAAATTGGTGCGTCATTTTCAGCTGCTGGTATTTTTCCATGGGATTCTGAGGGGAAAGCAGGCTTCCACGAACGGCATATCAATGAAGAGATATGTGAAAAACACCTTGAGGATTGATTCTAAACAACGTTTGCCATGTTTCGGTCGATATTATGGAGTTAATTTGGAAAAAGTTTGACGTTTTGGTGACTGAATTTTCGGTTCGTTTCGGTAGCCAAATGTGATGTACAAAACGGAGCGATTTCTCCTACACAAAGATTCTTTCTGGAAAAACTGAACATTTGCTATGTAACTGAGAGTCTCCTCATTGAAAACATCTGAAGTTCTTCAAAGGTAAATGATTTTATTTATTTGGTTATCTGGTTTTTGTGAAAATGTTGCGTGCTAAATGCTACGTAAAATGCTAAGCTAGCTTGCAATACTCTTACACAAATGCTTGATTTGCTATGGTTCAAAAGCATATTTTGAAAATCTGAGATGACAGTGTTGTTAAGAAAAGGCTAAGCTTGAGAGCAGGCATATTATTTTAATTTCATTTGCGATTTTCAGAAATCGTTAACGTTGCGTTATGCTAATGAGCCTGAGGCTGTATTCACGATCCCGGATACGGGATGGGTAGTATCAAGAAGATAATTGAGAGTTTCAATAAGCATTTTTCTATGGCTGGCCATGCTTTCCACCTGGCTACCCCTACCTCAGTCAACAGCACTGCATCCCCCACAGCAACTCGCCCAAGCCTCCCCATTTCTCCTTCTCCCAAATCCAGTCAGCTGATGTTCTGAAAGAGCTGCAAAATCTGGACCCCTACAAATCAGCCGGGCCAGACAGTCTGGACCCTTTCTTTCTAAAATTATCTGGCAAAATTGTTGCAACCCCTATTACTAGCCTGTTCAACCTCTCTTTCGTGTTGTTTGAGATTCCCAAGGATTGGAAGCAGCTGCGGTCATCCCCCTCTTCAAAGGGGTGGACACTCTTGACCCAAACTGCTACAGACCTATATCTATCATACCCTGCCTTTCTAAGGTCTTCGAAAGCCAAGTCAACAAACAGATTACCGACCATTTCCAATCCCACCATACCTTCTCTGCTATGCAATCTGGTTTCAGAGCTGGTCATGGGTGCACCTTAGTCACGCTCAGGGTCCTAAACGATATCTTAACTGCTATCGATAAGAGACAATACTGTGCAGCCCTGTTCATTGATCTGGCCAAGGCTTTCGACTCTGTCAATCACCACATCCTAATCGGCAGACTCGATAGCCTTGGTTTCTCAAATGATTGCCTCGCCTGGTTCACCAACTACTTCTCTGATAGAGTTCAGTGTGTCAAACCTGTTGTCTGAGCCTCTGGCGGTCTCTATGGGGGTGCATCAGGGTTCAATTCTTGGACCGACTCTCTTCTCTGTATACATCAATGATGTCGCTGTTGCTGCTGGTGAGTCTCTGATCCACCTCTATGCAAACGACACCATTCTGTATACTTCTGGCCCTTCTTTGGACACAGTGTTAACAACCCTCCAGATGAGCTTCAATGCCATACAACTCTCCTTCCGTGGCCTCCAATTGCTCTTAAATACAAGTAAAACTAAATGCATGCTCTTCAACCGATCGCTGCCTGCACCTGCCCGCCCGACGGTTCTGACTTAGAATATATGGACAACTACAAATACCTAGGTGTCTGGTTGGACTGTAAACTCTCCTTCCAGACTCACATCAAACCTCTCCAATCCAAAGTTAAATCTAGAATTGGCTTCCTATTTCGCAACAAAGCATCCTTCACTCATGCTGCCAAACATACCCTTGTAAAACTGACCATCCTACTGATCCTCAACTTCGGCGATGTCATTTACAAAATAGCCTCCAATACCCTACTCAATAAATTGGATGCAGTCTATCACAGTGCCATCCGTTTTGTCACCAAAGCCCCATGTACTTACCCACCACTGCGACCTGTACGCTCTCGTTGGCTGGCCCTCGCTTCATACTCGTCGCCAAACCCACTGGCTCCAGGTCATCTACAAGACCCTGCTAGGTAAAGTCCCCCCTTATCTCCGCTCACTGGTCACCATAGCAGCACCCACCTGTAGCACGCGCTCCTGCAGGTATATCTCACTGGTCACCCCCAAAACCAATTCTTCCTTTGGCTGCCTCTCCTTCCAGTTCCCTCTCTCCTTCCAGTTCTCTGCCGCCAATGACTGGAATGAACTACAAAAATCTCTGAAACTGGAAACACTTATCTCTCTCACTAGCTTTAAGCACCAGCTGTCAGAGCAGTTCACAGATTACTGCACCTGTACATCGCCCATCTATAATTTATCCCAAACAACTACCTGTCCCCCTACTGTATTTATTTATTTTGCTCCTTTGCACCCCATTATTTCTATCTCTACCTTGCACATTCTTCCACTGCAAATCTACCATTCCAGTGTTTTACTTGCTATATTGTATTTACTTCACCACCATGGCCTTTTTTTTGCCTATACCTCCCTTATCTCACCTCATTTGCTCACATTGTATATAGACTTATTTTTCTACTGTATTATTGACTGTATGTTTGTTTTACTCCATGTATAACTCTGTGTTGTTGTATGTGTTGAACTGCTTTGCTTTATCTTGACCAGGTCACAATTGTAAATGATAACTTGTTCTCAACTTGCCTACCTGGTTAAATAAAGGTGAAATAAAATAAAAAGGTTTAAAAGAAGGTTGTAAAAGACTATTGTAGCTGGAAACGGCAGACTTTTTATGGAATATCAATATAGGCGTGCGGTGGCCCATTATCAGCAACCATCACTCCTGTGTTCCAATGGCACATTGTGTTAGCTAATCCAAGTTTATAATTTTAAAATGCTAATTGATCATTAGAAAACCCTTTTGCAATTATGTTAGCACAGCTGAAATTGGTTGTGCTGATTAAAGAATAAAGTTTACCTAAGTTTCTTAGGGGCATAATTCCTTCAGCCTCCTGAGCTTGAGAGGCGCTGTTGCACCTGTTTGTGTGAATGGACCATTTCAGGTTGTCAGTGATATGCATGCCGAGGAACTTGAAGCTTTTGACCCCCTCCGATAAGGCCCCGTCGATGTGAATGGGGGCGTGCTCTCTCTGCTGTCTCCTGTAGTTCACGATCAGCTCCTTTGTTTTGTTGGCGTTGAGGGAGTGGTTATTTTCCTGGTACCACTCCGACAGGGCTCTTACTTCCTCCCTGTGGACTGTCTCGTCGTTGTTGGTAATCAGACCTACCACTGTTGTGTCGTCAGGAAACTTGATGATTGAGTTGGAGATGTGCGAGGCCACGCAGTCATGGGTGAACAGGGAGTACAGAAGGGGGCTGAGCATGCACCCCTGCGGGGCCCACAAGTTGAGGATCAGCGTGTCAGAGTTGTTGTTGTCAGGAAGTCCAGGACCCAGTTGCACAGGGAGGCATTCAGACCCATGGCCCTGAGCTGAGTGATGAGCTTGGAGGGCACTATGGTGTTGAAAACTGAGCTGTAGTCGATGAACAGCATTCTTCCATAGGTATTTATCTTGTTCAGGTGGGATGGGGCAGTGTGTAGTGCAATGGCAATTGCGTAGTCCATGGATGAGTTGCTGCGATATGCAAATTGTAATGGGTCTAGGGTGTGGGGTAAGGTGGAAGTGATATGACTAGCCTCTCCTTGACTAGCCTCTCAAACCATTTCATGAAGAAAGAAGTGAGCACTACGGGGCGATAGTCATTCAGCTCAGTTACCTTCACTTTCTTGGTACAGGAACAATGGTGGACATCTTGAAGCAAGTGGGGACAACAGGCTGGGTTATGGAGAGATTGAATATGTCTGTAAACACTCTAGTCAGCTGGTCTGCACTTGCTCTGAGGACGCGGATTGGGATGCCGTATGGCCCGGCAGCCTTGCGAGGGTTAAAATGCTTAAATAACTTACTCACATCAGCTACAGATAGCGATAGCACATAGTCCTGAGCGTCGGGGGCCTGCATCAGCAGCTCAGTGTTGTTTTCTCTCTCTCTCTCTCTCTCTCTCTCTCTCTCTAAGTTATTGTATTGGTATATTGGTTTCTAGTTATTGCTGTTACCTGTGTATTGTGGAAGGGTTGGGCTGTCCTGGTCAGAGTCAATGGCTGCTGTCTCCTCATACACCTCATTGGTCTCCTGGCCCTCGGCCCCTGCCATCTCGGCCCCCTTCTTCAACAAACGGTTCTGCTGAGTCTCAGGTATCGCCTTGTCATACGTGCTCTCGTTGGGGGCCACCATACTGCCCATCTCCATGGAAACCCCAGGGGTGGTGCTGTCGGGGCCGGTGTAGACAGGGGGTTGAGGGATGGGGGACAGGGACTCCCGTAGGACGGTGTACTCGTACGTAATGTAAGGGATACGACCATTCTGGTTCCACACCTATGAGGAGACAAAATAGCACCAGAGAGCTCACCATTCCCTCCTGCTCTCTCCTACCAAACTCAGTCAATTGCACATATAAAGGAAGCAATTTCCTTACTTTGATGACTTTTTGAAAATCCAATCAGTCTTCCACGTTGATTAAACGTCATCACATATTATTTTTTTCGTTTAAATTACGTGGGATTTTGTACCCTGCACCTACAAGTTACTGGATACGTGTACACTATTTCTAAATTAGAGATTACCCAGAGGCACTGGCTGCTCGGCGAGGGGAGGGAGCAGAGCAGACCTCAGCAGGATACAATACCAGAACATTGATGGCCTGGTTGATGGGCCCTTTGGCTGCGATGTACTCGATCCCCGTCTCATACACATCCATGGGCCGCCGGTACTTGAAGACGGTCCCCGCCGCATGGAAGTTCTGGGGGCTGTCCACCTTGTAGTTCCCATTGAAAAAGAAGTTCCCCGCCTGATCAGTCACAGCTGTGTGGGAGATAGGATAGAACATAGTCTCATTGAGGGGATGGAGAACCATTGGAGGAGGACCGGTTGGTTGACTCTATGGAAAGGTCAAATCTTTGATGTTCACTGTAAACTGGAATTTCTACTCCCCATACATGACCATAAATTAATACAATAAAGTCATTTCAAGAGATCACAAAGGAAATTAAAGTATATAGATGATCTGATTAATTTCAGTTGATTAATGTACTTCCTTTAGTAACTTAACACTGTCCCACTATCAATATTAATGGTTATCCCATTGCGGGAGAGAAAATATCCTTTGTATTTGCTGAAAATCTTGAATAAAATGTTTTACACCTTCTTCTTGTCATTAAATTATATGGATCCTAATGACATCACACCATACCAACAGGAGACATTAGAAATGTTTGTATACATGGCATAGGGAGCAGGATAAAAAGGAAGTACCCACCCAAAACATCAGCTGACTTCTTCCTCTCAATGATCTGGATGTCCCAGGAACCCTCAGGGATTGTTGTGATAAAGGAGTAACCTTGGAGACAGGAAACAGGAAACATCATGATGACTACATTTTACCTGCAACTAAATAGCCTGGATATCAGAGGAGTCAGCTTAAGAATCACATAGACCTTGTTGTCAGATTCAGCTCTGAACTGTCTGTAGTTATCTTTCAGTGACATATTTGGGGGGCTTGTCCCTGATAGGTGTGTTCAAGATTTGGAATAGATGGAGAGCCATATCTCCTCCATCAGTACCCTCTATCCTTGCCCACACATCCACCCACCCACACACTGTCTGTGGTTGAGGTTGAACACACTCGTACCCAAACTGGTGGCCTCGCGGCGGAAGTTTCCGTTGACCCTGCTGCAGCTGCTGCCATCCCCCTGACACACTCCACACGTATCCAGTGTATTGGGCGAGAAGAGCACTCCATCACACCCGATTGGCTGCAGAAATGAACACAAACAGGATCATTCTCTTCTTGAATCATTTCAGCACATGCAAAGCCAGTTGAAAAAGTATTGATACACTTTTATCATGTGACCAGGAAAATAAGCCTTTCGGCCATTCTCACAGAATATGCAAAGCCATTTCCTCGGCAGATGAAGAAACAAGCGCTCCCTAACCTCACATCTGCCGTCCACACAGACCCCTCTGTAGTTGCTGTACTTGCAGGATGTTCCGTCTCGGGCAGGAACCATCAGCTGTCTCTGGCCGTCGGCTGTGGTGCAGTGCAGGTCACATGGGTTACTGGAGATATGGACATAGTCATCTGTGGATGGAGGGATGGACACAAAGGTCAGCGTTAACAGTGTAATAACGAGCCTCGAGGACAGGCCACACAGGAGGGAATGACAGAGCTGAGTAGGTTTAATATGGTTGTTTTACCGGGATACAGGGGTTTCCAGTGGTAGTTCCTGCCATTGTAGACCTGTGAGTTGAACGACCAGCACTGCTCTTCCCTGAAGCTTCTCCCAGAGGAAGGGCAGTCCTGCACAAGACAGAAAATATACACACACTTTTCTGTCTGTTCCATGTGTTTTTTATTTTAAAATGGTTTTACAATATGTAATAAAAGGGTGTAACAGGGTGTGGCAACTCTGGAACAAAAGCCTGTTCACCCTGTTGCTCTTCAGGACCAGGGTTTATGGCCACAGCACTAAACCTTAAAGGGGCAATCTGCTGTTGAAACAATAACAAAGGGGGTTCCCCTCCAATGTTTCAGTAAAAGGCTGAGGGATGGGTCTGGAAAAATTTAACCACTCAAGTTCATAGACTATATTCATAGATTATAGTTTTAATCATGTTTTGAGGCTATAGGCTGACAGTGTTTGTTTACATTTACTTTGTTTACAAACATTGGAGTTAAACAATGTTATATTTGGGGTTCTGATTGGTACTGCAGTTGAACAAAGCTCCTGAAGCATTTCTAAGTGTCACGCCCTGATCTGTTTCACCTGTCCCTGTGATTGTCTCCACCCCCTCCAGGTGTCGCTTATTTTCCCCAGTGTATTTATCCCTGTGTTTCCTATCTCTCTGTGCCAGTTTGTCTTGTATGTTTAGTCAAGTCAACCAGCGTGTTTTCCCCCGTACTCCTTTTCTATTGTCTTTTGCTAGTCTTCCCAGTTGTGGCCACTGCCTGACTCTGGACTACTTTCCCACCTTCCTGATCATCCTGCCTGCCCTGACCTTGAATCTGCCTGCCCTGACCTTGAATCTGCCTGCCCTGACCTTGAATCTGCCTGCCCTGACCTTGAATCTGCCTGCCCTTCGGTACCTATTGGACACTGAGCTGGCTTTGACCTTTTGCCTGTACACAACCATTCTCTTGCTTACCCCTTTTTGGGTTAAAAAACATTGTAAGACTCCAACCATCTGCCTCCTGTGTCTGTATCTAGGTCTCACCTTGTGCCCTGATAATAAATTATATTCTTCAAAAATCAGTGGGTACATATCATTACTTTATAAGTCTAGAAATGTATGTAATACCTGAAGATTACCCCTTTAAGCTATTTGTATCTCAATTGATAAGAAAAAGAGCTGTGCTAACTTCTGCATCATATACTTTGGGTTGTGGGGTATTGTGTCAACATGCATTTTGTTAACGACAGGAAAAGGGGTGGCAGTACTAGATGCATGCTAACCTTGGTGTTACAGAGGAGGTATTTTTTCGAAGTGCCAGTGCAGGTCATGTTGTATCTACCAGCGGCTGCTTTCTTTCTTTGGATAGAAAATACATACATTTAATACATGTGCTAAATGAATGTGCTAAAATAACAGGTTAGAATATAATTGAATAGAATAACAATAGAACAGAACAGTATAGAATAGAATATTTCTTTCAGTGGACTGACCTCTGTTTGAGACAGTGCCTCTCCTGGGACATGACCCCACCTCCACAGGTGCGCGTGCAGGCGGTCCACTTGGCCCACTCTCCCCACCAGTATGTGGTGGACTCCAGCTCATCCTCCAGACTGTTGGAGGCTGCCCCATCCTCCTAGACACAATACAGCACCCTTAGAGAACAACAGCAGAACAGGGCCCTGTACACACAGTGTGACTAATTATAAGCATGTCTAGCCACTCTGACAATCTGAGTGAAGTGGAGACAAATTATATCTACTGTGCTCTCCTTGGAAAAGGAGTGAGAGAAAACAGCTGTGGGTTTTTATAGGAGAACTCATGTAAGAAGGACCAGTCAGAAGATGAGAGGGACAGAAAGACAAGGCAAGAGTGTGTGAGTGAACAACTGGCAAATAGAGAAAAACAGAGCGATAGAAAGACAAACAAACATTGTGACTGACGGACTGATATTAGGTCAGTGATAGAGGTGTGTGTGTGTGTGTGTGTGTGTGTGTGTGTGTGTGTGTGTGTGTGTGTGTGTGTGTGTGTGTGTGTGTGTGTGTGTGTGTGTGTGTGTGTGTGTGTGTGTGTGTGTGTGTGTGTGTGTGTGTGTGTGTGTGTGTGTGTAAGCGAGAGGCCGGAGATGGGCCATCATATGCATAGACAAAGTAAGAGAGAGATGGAGAGCGTACCTGTCCCCTGGTTGAGAGGTTCCCTACAGACAATCCCAGGGTGAGGAACCCCAGTAGCACCAGGCTAGTCTCCCCACATTGCTCCCACGACCAAATCCGCATCCTGACAAGAGAAAATATACAGATGGGACAGAAGAGTAAGAGCTGAAGACTCACACCCATAAACATTAACTACAGATGTAAGATCTTAATATGATCACCCTGTTGCAGGAGAACATTTAACATGCATGTGAGGTTTAAAAAGACTTCTAAAGTTATAAGACACATAATACTTATAATTTCCTTATACAGTAAGTTTCCTGACTCAAGGCCTAGGCTTCCACACAGGTAGGCCTTTGTTTCCTCCACCTCAGTGTAAATGCACCGGCTGGCCCAGGTGCTTACTGTAAGGTAACACAAACACACACATTCAAACACACACTCACATACATTCATGCAAGCACACACACACCAGTGACATAAACATCCAGTCACACTCCGATTCTAGGAAACGCCCCCTTGCACATCCCCCTGTCCCGTCTCTCCTCCTCATCAGGCCCACAGTTCCACTTAGGTAGGCTTCTTAAAATAAGCAAACAGATCGTCTAGCCCTGTTTGCAGTCTGGCTTTTTCTGGCACTATGTATTGGTGACAGGTGTCTTAAACTACCCACTGGAACACCTGGAGTTCATTATCCTCCCAGACACAGCTGGAGTACATCCAGCTGCCAAACACACACTCACTCTCTCTCTCCCCACACAGACAACACAGTCTCTCACAGACACCTCAGTCTGTCGCCCGTGAGACAGGCCTTCCTCCTCACAAGGCGTCCCAGGGCCACAGAGAAGAGTAAACACAGCCCTGTGTGTCTCCCCATTGCCACACCCCCAGCATCCCCTGAGCAGTGGGCCTCAGGGGGACAGAGGGGAGGACAGTCCCTGGGGAGGCTGTGGGGAGCTGGGGCTGCTCCGACCAGGGCTGTCTGGTCTGAATGGAAGGCCCAGGCAGACTCATCCTTTTTGATCCTTTCTTTAGCAAGCCTTCTCACGTTCATATGTGAAGTGGAAAAGGTATGCTGATCCAACTCAATTGTCCGCTGCTCTCCACGAGTCCTCAACCTCGCTCTGCTTACACCAAGTGCAGAGAGAGGAGCGCAGGCAGACAGACACATAGAGGCTGAGAGAAGTTAAGTAGAGGTCACTCACGTTTTGGAGTGGAGAGAGAGTGCATGTGGTCTGTCTTTGCGGAATGAGTGACACTTTAGACATTGTTTCTAATAACCATGTTGGGGACTCCGCCACCTTTGTGCCAGAGTGCCTTCAAGTAGTTTGTTCCATGCCTCATTCTGTGTGCATTGTTTTTCCTCAGTCACCATAACCATAATTGATGTGTTCTTTGTGAGTAATGGTCTAGCTACCAAATCCTTCTCCTTCACACTGAGGCACTTTCAAACAGCTGAGCCTACCATCCTCAGAGCAGCTGGTGGGGATTTCTCCTTTACCAGGTAAACTTTGTGTCACTAGCTAGCTTAAGATAAATGCACTAACTGTAAGTCGCTCTGGACAAGAGCGTCTGCTAAATGACTAACATTTTTAATGTAAGAAAGTGCAATCTACAATCAACACTCTTAACGCTAAGTAATTGACTTAATTTCACTATTGTTTAAGAAATAATCATTACAGAATGTACACTGACTATCTTAGACTGGTGCTTTTCACAATATTGATCCACAATCATTGAGTAATAATTTGTGTAGTTTTCTACTCAAGATCCTAATTCTTCTGCAGTTGATGAGAACGAGATTTGATCATCTTCACACGTTTAACAGAATACCTAAGACATCATCAAAACGAATGCATTTAGTGTGCTATAACACATTATATAGTTTATTGTTCAAATCACTTTTTCATTGGGCAGTTTCAGAACTTGAATTAGCATGAAAAAGAGCCTCCCCCTCATCAGTCTCTCCCACAGCCTTAGAGAGCTCTCCATCAATACACACACATTCACACCCACACACGCATTCACAACCACACACGCATTCACAACCACACACACACATTCACAACCACACACGCATTCACAACCACACATGCATTCACAACCACACACACACATTCACAACCACACACACACACACAAACACACACACACACACACACACACACACACACACACACACACACACACACACATTCACAAACAACACACACACACACACACACACACACACACACACACACACACACACACACACACACACACACACACACACACATTCACAACCACACACGCATTCACAACCACCACACACACATTCACAACCACACACGCATTCACAAACATACACACACACACACACACACACACACACACACACACACACACACACACACACACACACACACACACACACACACACACACACACACACACACACACACACACACACACACACACACACACACACACACACACTTGTTTTGGCCAGGAACAGGAGACAAGTCTCATTGGCTCGACTACCACATCACAAAACATACTTCACGGTAGACACACACACACACAGAATCACTTATGAACACACACATTATATGCACACACTTTTACACACAGACAGGCTGGAGGAGTGTAAATATTTACCCACTCACCTAGCTGCAGTCCAGGGGCCGCCGAGTTGTGTGATGCCGGGTCAGAGTGGGTGGTGTGGTGGTGGTGCTGCTGTGGAGATGTGTGTGCAGAGGGAGAGAGAGGGAGAGAGGTAAGGTGTGTGCTTTGCATCCCTCTTCCCCTCCCTCCCTCCCTCCCTCCCCCTCCCCCCCTTCTCCTCCCAGCAGCAGGAAGAGAGTGGCAGTAGGGAGTGAGGAACGCCTACAAACAGGAGGCTCCCGAACGGTGCCAAGCACTGGGGTGCATGCCTCTGCTGCTGCTGTATGTGGTGGGGACTCTGTCCTATTAACAGGCCAGCGCAAGCCTGGCAGCTCAACTCTCTCTCTGCTCTCGCCCTCTACTCCACTTCGCTCCACTCCACTCGCAGGTCAGACAGAGGAAGATGTTGCTGTTTCCAACAGTGGGACACCCCCCTACCCCTTCCCCTTCCCCTACCCCCTCCCCTAAACCCCCAACCTCCCATCACCCCTTCCCCTCATCTTCTCAGTTCCCTGAACATCCTTTCTCCCATTTCCTCTTCAGGCGCTGATATCTTGCCCTGTGTGCTTGTTTCAATGTCGAGAGAACACACCAGGAAGTAGTTTGTGATGAGTTTCAGAGCAGGACCCTACCTATCACTGAGGTGGATCCAGAATATCTAAGGCCCTATACATAAACAAACATTTCAATTAAAAAGCATTATGCATATCAAAGTTACAGATATGAAGAGAGTGAACGAAAAAGAGAAAGACGATGGAGAAAGTAAGAGAGGTTGAGTCTCTAGAATGTCTTGAGCAGCACAGAGAGAGAGAGTGAGAGACTGGGACTGGGAGGACCACCATGCCTGCCCACAACGTCTGCACCCAGCAGCCACATGTTCTCTCTGCTACGTTGCCTCTGTGTCTGCTATGTGCATTAGGATTCCTCTACTACGCTACACTGCTAGGCTTCAATCACATGCTCTATACAACCACACAGATAATCTATATATACAAAAGTATGTGGACAACCCTTCATATTAGTGGATTCGGCTATTCCAGCCACACCCGTTGCTGACAGGTGTAGAAAATCGAGCAGACAGACATGCAATCTCCATAGACAATCATTGGCAGTAGAATGGCCTTACTAAAGAGCTCTGTGACTTTCAACGTGGCATCATTCCAGTTCGTCAAACTTCTGCACTGCTAGAACTGTAAGTGCTGTTATTGTGAAGTGGAAACGTCTAAGAGCAACAACGGCTCAGATGCAAAGTGGTAGGCCACACAAGCTCACAGAAGGGGACCACTGAGTGCTGAAGCGAGTAGTGTGTAAAAATTGTCTGTCCTCGTTTGCTACACTCACTACCGGTTTCAAACTGCCTCTGGAAGCAACGTTAGCACAAGAACTGTTCGTTGGGGGATTCATGAAATGGGTTTCCTTGGCCGAGCAGCTGCACACAAGCCTAAGTTCACAATACACAATGCCAAGCGTCGGCTGGAGTGCTTGCCACTATTGGACTCGAGAGCAGTGGAAACGCGTTCTGTGGAGGGATGAATCACGCATCACCATTTGGCAGTTTGACGGACAAATCTGGGTTTGGCGGATGCTAGGACAACACTACTTAGCCCAATGCATAGTGCCAAATGTAAAGTTTGGTGGAGGAGGAATAATGGTCTGGGGCTTTTTTTCGTGGTTCGGGCTAGGCCCTTTAGTTCCAGTGAAGGAAAATCTTAATGCTACAGCATGCAATGACATTCTAGATGATTCTGTGCTTCAACTTTGTGGCAACATTTTGGGGAAGGCCCTTTCCTGTTTCAGCATGACAATGCCCCCATGTACAAAGTAACGTCCATACAGAAATGGTTTGTTGAGATCGGTCAGGGCTCTGGCCTGCACAGAGCCCTGACCTCAACCCCATCGAACACCTTTGGGATGAAATGGAAAGTCGACTGCGAGCCAGGCCTAATTACCCAACATCAGTGCCTGACCTCACTAATGCTCTTGTGGCTGAATGGAAGCAAGTCCCTGCAGCAATGGTCGAACATCGAGTGGAAAGTCTTCCCAGAAGAGTGGAGGCTGTTGTGGCAGTGAAGGGAGACCAACTCCATATTAATGTCCATGATTTTGGAATGAGATGTTCAACAAGAAGGTGTCAATTTACTTATGGTCATGTAGTGTATATATGGTGATGAACATAGGTCAGAGAGAGAACTGCATATACTGCAAGTTGAGTGATATTCTCTCTCTCTCTCATTCTCTCTCTCTCTCTTTCTCTCTCTCCTTCCTATAAAAGTATAAAGTACGAGGCGTCAAACAGAGGAAATGTTGTGGAGGGCTAACAATACTCCTGAGGTTTGGTGTTGTGTGGAGAAACGGTCTGGAGACAGTATGGTTAGTACACACAGACAAGTGGAAACAGTTTAGTTTTTTTCCCTCCACAGATGTTGGAAAATAAATATATACTGTTTCAGTCAATGACGCTCTTTCAGTGAGAGAGAGATTCTAGAATAAAAAGGTGTATTCCCAAACTGAGATATAAACAATATTGGCATTTT
The DNA here is from genome assembly GCF_036934945.1 of Oncorhynchus masou masou. Classification (NCBI taxonomy): domain Eukaryota; kingdom Metazoa; phylum Chordata; class Actinopteri; order Salmoniformes; family Salmonidae; genus Oncorhynchus; species Oncorhynchus masou. The sequence goes on along the minus strand of NC_088212.1, from coordinate 22,250,353 downwards.
TTTAGGTTTTATTTACATTCATTTTAGTCATCATTTATATGTCTGAAATCAAATCTGAATTATAACACATTTTATCTGAATTGTTAAGCTCTATTTATTTCTGAGGTGTCTTTAACAGTTTATTTTAAACTGCCTCACTTCTCTTAAAATTATGTAAGCTATTGAGGTACCTGATAAATTCATTTTAGTCCATTTCAATGGTTATAGTTTTATCTTTTTAAATTCTCACCTACTTCCTCTGAGCTCAGAAACACAGTGACTGCTCCTCTTCAGCAGGAGAGGAGCTGTCATAACATTCTCTGATGTCCTCTTGGCTCACAGCCCAAGTTTATTCAAGCTGGTACTGCTCTTTAGACAGACACATTCATGCTCACAGACAGACAGCCAGACAGATTGGCAGACCTACACATCATCAAGCACATAGACAGACAGGCACACACACACACACAATATAACTACATATCTACATATCAACACACACACACACAAAGCATGCATGTGCCCTGGATATATTCTCTACATGGGAGTTTAACAGATAACTATTCTATACTCATACAGTATGTACACTGAGTGTACAAAATATTAGGAACACCTGCTCTTTCCATGAGACTGACCAGGTGAATCCAGGTGAAAGCTATGATCCCTTATTGATGTAACCTGTTAAATCCACTTCAATCTGTGGGGAGGAGACAGGTTATAGAAGGATTTTTAAGCTTTCAGACAATTGAGACAGAGGTTGAATGGTCAAGACAAAAGATTTAAGTGCCTTTGAACGGGGTATGGTAGTAGGTGCCAGGTCCACCGGTTTGAGTGTGTCAAGAACTGCAACGCTGCTGGGTTTTTCACACAGCAGTTTCCTGTGTGTATCAAGAATGGTCCACCACCCAAAGGACATCCAGCCAACTTGACAAAACTGTGGAAAGCATTGGAGTCAACATGGGCCATCATCCCTGTGGAACGCTTTCGACACCTTGTAGAGTCCATGCCCCAACATATTGAGGCTGTTCTGAGGGCAAAAGGGGGTTCAACTCAATGTTTTGTATACTCTATGTATCTCCAAGTCACTTTCCAAATATACTTTGGATATATTCCCACAGCTTTAAAACATTTTCTTTAGTATTATGCGTTCACAGAGTTGACCAACTAAAACATCTTCTTTAGTATTTGTAAAAGAACTGGAGGGCAGAAGGCAGAACTATTTATGAGCTAATCAAAAGGAAGCCCAGTGATTTCTCAGATACTTACAGGAAGTCCCTGGCAGCCACATTCCCACACTCCTGTCCATGACTATGTTTAGACAGGGACAGAGCAGGGGTATGGGCCTGTTGAGGTGAAAGTAAGCATGATACACTTTCATTTTGTTTGCTTTCCCCCTCCTCTCACATTGCTCTCTCAACAGGCTCAATCCATGACATTTAACCTCAGAATTCTGGGGTCAGCCCCTTTCCAGCGGCCATTACAAATTCCAAAGGCTGTACAATGGGCTGGTATGGGGAGGCCAGAGACCAGAGACCTGTGGCACTGAACACCCACTGGGGTCCCCAAGCTAAGCCTGAGTGGCGCTCTGATCGTGTGCCGAGTGCTAATGTTATATCCCCTCCTGGAATCTGAGGCATGAGGGTGTGTTCCCAATTACACTGTACCCCTTTGTGTTCTCTCATCAGCCCCACAGGGCAAGTGCAACCATTGAGGAGAGATGAGGACCACCACCAGCTAGTTCTAAGGGCATAGCCCTTTTCTGCAATCAAATGACCAAATTGTCCTCCAGTGGCCTCATGGGGGAGAGTGTTTACATTTACATTTACATTTACATTTAAGTCATTCGGCATAAACATTACTTTAAAAAACAGACAAAAGTCGGGTGTTTCTATGTCAAATGTTTTGGTTATATTTCAGTGTTCTGTGATATATTTAAAGTGTAATATTCAGATGTAAACTCAACATTGAATACGTTTAAACTCTATATCTGACATGGTACAGGTGTCTTATTCTTTTAAGCTCATAATCATGTGTGTGAGGGGTGTACTTTTGTTTGAAAGTAGATTTGTATAAGACTACCAAGAAACACTCTGTGACCCTGATTTAGCACCCTGCCATAATTAAAGGGCTCACCCTCTCTACCACTCTCTCAAATCAAATCAAATTTTATTTGTCACATACACATGGTTAGCAGATGTTAATGCGAGTGTAGCGAAATGCTTGTGCTTCTAGTTCCGACAATGCAGTAATAACCAACAAGTAATCTAACTAACAATTCCAAAACTACTGTCTTATATACACAAGTGTAAGGGGATAAAGAATATGTACATAAAGATGTATGAATGTGTGATGGTACAGAGCAGCATAGGCAAGATACAGTAGATGGTATCGAGTACAGTATATACATATGAGATGAGTATGTAAACAAAGTGGCATAGTTAAAGTGGCTAGTGATACATGTATTACATAAAGATGCGGTAGATGATATAGAGTACAGTATATACGTATACATATGAGATGAATAATGTAGGGTATGTAAACATTATATTAGGTGGCTAGTGATATATTTTACATAATTTACCATCAATTCCCATTATTAAAGTGGCTGGAGTTGAGTCAGTGTGTTGGCAGCAGCCACTCAATGTTAGTGGTGGCTGTTTAACAGTCTGATGGCCTTGAGATAGAAGCTGTTTTTCAGTCTCTCGGTCCCAGCTTTGATGCACCTGTACTGACCTCACCTTCTGGATGATAGCGGGGTGAACAGGCAGTGGCTCGGGTGCTTGTTGTCCTTGATGATCTTTATGGCCTTCCTGTAACATCGGGTGGTGTAGGTGTCCTGGAGGGCAGGTAGTTTGCCCCCGGTGATGCGTTGTGCAGACCTCACTACCCTCTGGAGAGCCTTACGGTTGTGGGCGGAGCAGTTGCCATACCAGGCGGTGATACAGCCCGCCAGGATGCTCTCGATTGTGCATCTGTAGAAGTTTGTGAGTGCTTTTGGTGACAAGCCGAATTTCTTCAGCCTCCTGAGGTTGAAGAGGCGCTGCTGCACCTTCTTCACGATGCTGTCTGTGTGGGTGGACCAATTCAGTTTGTCTGTGATGTGTATGCCGAGGAACTTAAAACTTACTACCCTCTCCACTACTGTTCCATCGATGTGGATAGGGGGGTGTTCCCTCTGCTGTTTCCTGAAGTCCACAATCATCTCCTTAGTTTTGTTGACGTTGAGTGTGAGGTTATTTTCCTGACACCACACTCCGAGGGCCCACACCTCCTCCCTGTAGGCCGTCTCGTCGTTGATGGTAATCAAGCCTACCACTGTTGTGTCGTCCGCAAACTTGATGATTGAGTTGAAGGCGTGTGTGGCCACGCAGTCGTGGGTGAACAGGGAGTACAGGAGAGGGCTCAGAACGCACCCTTGTGGGGCCCCAGTGTTGAGGATCAGCGGGGTGGAGATGTTGTTGCCTACCCTCACCACCTGGGGGCGGCCCGTCAGGAAGTCCAGTACCCAGTTGCACAGGGCGGGGTCGAGACCCAGGGTCTCGAGCTTGATGACGAGCTTGGAGGGTACTATGGTGTTAAATGCCGAGCTGTAGTCGATGAACAGCATTCTCACATAGGTATTCCTCTTGTCCAGATGGGTTAGGGCAGTGTGGTTGAGATTGCATCGTCTGTGGACCTATTTGGGCGGTAAGCAAATTGGAGTGGGTCTAGGGTGTCAGGTAGGGTGGAGGTGATATGGTCCTTGACTAGTCTCTCAAAGCACTTCATGATGACGGAAGTGAGTGCTACGGGGCGGTAGTCGTTTAGCTCAGTTACCTTAGCTTTCTTGGGAACAGGAACAATGGTGGCCCTCTTGAAGCATGTGGGAACAGCAGACTGGAATATGGATTGATTGAATATGTCCGTAAACACAACAGCCAGCTGGTCTGCGCATGCTCTGAGGGCGCGGCTGGGGATGCTGTCTGATTCATGCACTATTTATATTCACTACTTCACAACTGTCTCTGGAAAAACATTGATCCATACAATACATACTAAGAAAAAGATATGATTATGATTTTAATACTGACAAAAATGCATTGTACAGTCATATGTACAGTCATATGTGTCATTTATTAGGGGCACATATGTTTACAACTTGAAGTGTGGGTCTACCTTTATGTTGCGTTTCTATCACTGCTAACCTACCAGAGACAGTATTTGTTGATGGCACTGTGTCCTGTCAGAATTGAAATGGACAGAAATTAAGTTACTGTGTAATACAATGGTACTTAAAATTTATGGGAATTGTTTAATCCTAAATTTACAATGACCTACCTTGACATACCTAGATTTACCATGACCTACCTAGATGTACCATGACCTACCTAGATTTACCATGACCTACCTAGATTTACCATGACCTACCTAGATTTACCATGACCTACTTAGATTTACCATGACCTACCTAGATTTACCATAACCTACCTAGATTTATGATGACATACCTAGATTTACCATAACCCACCTAGATTTATGATGACATACCTAGATTTACCATAACCCACCTAGATTTACCATAACCTACCTAGATTTACCATGACATACCTAGATTTATGATGACATACCTAGATTTACCATAACCTACCTCGATTTATGATGACATACCTAGATTTACCATGACATACCTAGATTTATGATGACATACCTAGATTTACCATAACCTACCTAGATTTATGATGACATACCTAGATTTACCATACCATAACCCACCTAGATTTGATGACATACCTAGATTTACCATAACATACCTAGATGTACCATAACCCACCTAGATTTATGATGACATACCTAGATTTACCATAACTTACCTAGATTTATGATGACATACCTAGATTTATGATGACATACCTAGATTTACCATAACCCGCCTAGATTTATGATGACATACCTAGATTTACCATGACATACCTAGATTTACCATGACATACCTAGATTTACCATGACATACCTAGATTTACCATAACCTACCTAGATTTATGATGACATACCTAGATTTACCATAACCTACCTAGATTTATGATGACATACCTAGATTTACCATAACCTACCAAGATATATGATGACATACCTAGATTTACCATGACATACCTAGATTTACCATAAACTACCTAGATTTATGATGACATACATAGATTTACCATGACATACCTAGATTTATGATGACATACCTAGATTTACCATAACTTACCTAGATTTATGATGACATACCTAGATTTACCATAACCCGCCTAGATTTACGATGACATACCTAGATTTACCATGACATACCTAGATTTACCATGACATACCTAGATTTACCATGACATACCTAGATTTACCATGACATACCTAGATTTACCATGACATACCTAGATTTACCATAACATACCTAGATTTACCATAACCTACCTAGATTTATGATGACATACCTAGATTTACCATAACCTACCTAGATTTATGATGACATACCTAGATTTACCATAACCTACCAAGATTTATGATGACATACCTAGATTTACCATGACATACCTAGATTTACCATGACATACCTAGATTTACCATAACATACCTAGATTTACCATAACCTACCTAGATTTATGATGACATACCTAGATTTACCATAACCTACCTAGATTTATGATGACATACCTAGATTTACCATAACCTACCTAGATTTATGATGACATACCTAGATTTACCATAACCCACCTAGATTTATGATGACATACCTAGATTTACCATAACATACCTAGATTTACCATAAACTACCTAGATTTATGATGACATACATAGATTTACCATGACATACCTAGATTTATGATGACATACCTAGATTTACCATAACTTACCTAGATTTATGATGACATACCTAGATCTACCATAACCCACCTAGATTTGATGACATACCTAGATTTACCATAACATACCTAGATTTACCATAACCCACCTAGATTTATGATGACATACCTAGATTTACCATAACTTACCTAGATTTATGATGACATACCTAGATTTATGATGACATACCTAGATTTACCATAACCCGCCTAGATTTATGATGACATACCTAGATTTACCATGACATACCTAGATTTACCATGACATACCTAGATTTACCATGACATACCTAGATTTACCATAACCTACCTAGATTTATGATGACATACCTAGATTTACCATAACCTACCTAGATTTATGATGACATACCTAGATTTACCATAACCTACCAAGATATATGATGACATACCTAGATTTACCATGACATACCTAGATTTACCATAAACTACCTAGATTTATGATGACATACATAGATTTACCATGACATACCTAGATTTATGATGACATACCTAGATTTACCATAACTTACCTAGATTTATGATGACATACCTAGATTTACCATAACCCGATTTATGATGACCCTAGATTTACGATGACATACCTAGATTTACCATGACATACCTAGATTTACCATGACATACCTAGATTTACCATGACATACCTAGATTTACCATGACATACCTAGATTTACCATAACCTACCTAGATTTATGATGACATACCTAGATTTACCATAACCTACCTAGATTTATGATGACATACCTAGATTTACCATAACCTACCAAGATTTATGATGACATACCTAGATTTACCATGACATACCTAGATTTACCATAAACTACCTAGATTTATGATGACATACCTAGATTTACCATGACATACCTAGATTTATGATGACATACCTAGATTTACCATAACCTACCTAGATTTATGATGACATACCTAGATTTACCATAACCCGCCTAGATTTACGATGACATACCTAGATTTACCATAACCTACCTAGATTTATGATGACATACCTAGATTTACCATAACCTACCTAGATTTATGATGACATACCTAGATTTACCATAACCTACCTAGATTTATGATGACATACCTAGATTTACCATAACCTACCTAGATTTATGATGACATACCTAGATTTACCATAACCTACCAAGATTTATGATGACATACCTAGATTTACCATGACATACCTAGATTTACCATGACATACCTAGATTTACCATGACATACCTAGATTTACCATAACATACCTAGATTTACCATAACCTACCTAGATTTATGATGACATACCTAGATTTACCATAACCTACCTAGATTTATGATGACATACCTAGATTTACCATAACCTACCTAGATTTATGATGACATACCTAGATTTACCATAACCCACCTAGATTTATGATGACATACCTAGATTTACCATAACATACCTAGATTTACCATAAACTACCTAGATTTATGATGACATACATAGATTTACCATGACATACCTAGATTTATGATGACATACCTAGATTTACCATAACTTACCTAGATTTATGATGACATACCTAGATTTACCATAACCCGCCTAGATTTACGATGACATACCTAGATTTATCATGACATACCTAGATTTACCATGACATACCTAGATTTACCATGACATACCTAGATTTACCATGACATACCTAGATTCACCATGCATGTGATGGGCCAGGCCTCTCCATCATATGCTTCATTAAGTGTCCTGAAGTACTTCATCGTGTACGGAACAGCCATCTCTATCTGGGTCACACTGATAGGTGAATGTAAACAGCATCGTATCCTGACACTGTAATGGCCCATCCTCAGGGTGCGTTGTTAAGTGGCATAAAACTATGTTCAGAGGGCAAGTGAGCTCTGCATGCAATATCACTGAACAATTGTTTGGAACAATGTGCTGTGTCTGTCTCTCATTCTCTGCTACACACACACACTATATATTTTTATATTAGCTTCCATGTTTGGGGTGTTGACCTGTGCTATGGGATCTACCAGGACCTTTGGATCTACTCTGGACCAATAGGATCAGCAGTATTCATAATCACTGGCAGGGTTGTGTGAAGACAACTTATAATATGACTATGACAAACACTGATAACAATATGCCCTAAAATTGTCATATTTACAGTCATTTAATAGATATCTCATAATCTTGTCAATGCAAAATGTATACCAAAGTTCATACCTGTTTTTTTAAATACTGCCTAGCAACATTGCATTGATTATCTCTTCAACTGAACCTGTTATTCTAAACTGATCCTGTGTACTGTATCATATTTCAGTTAAAGAAAATGAAAGAGATAAAGGACCTCTACCAGAGACGTGTATATACCCAACTGGTGGGACCAGGATGCTGCTTCGGTGCCCTGACTCTGATGTCCGGCTCTGATGCTCCGCTTCTACTTTCAGGTATCATCACAACGCAATCTCCCTCCTTCCCCTTTCCATTCACAATGAAGGCAAGAGTAAATGTCAAACCTAGTTGAGATGTGTTCGGCTTTGCACAAGTGTGAACACATTGACATCCAAAAGTTTTTTTTTTTAAATGATTGATTTGAATTAGTTTTACACGAGTGGGAATATGCCTATGTCCAGTTTCTATCACCTGTCTATGGCTGTGTCCTTTGTGTTGCTGCTACCCAAGATGAACCGCTATGCAGGAACAGATGACCCTGCCAAGCTCAGCTGCTTACATCCTTTTTACCTCAACAATGCACATGGTTTCAGTGCTGGAAACATATTGCAGGAAGCACAGAACAAGTTCATTTCAGCTTGTTCAATGAGTAGCTGAATTGTGCCTATACTTCACTTAGATCAGTTCTCTCCAACCCTGTTCCTGGAGAGCTACCGTCCAGTTGGTTTTCACTCCCACCCTAATCTAAATCAGATCAAATATTATTAGTCACATACACATGGTTAGCAGATGTTATTGTGAGTGTAGCGAAATGCTTGTGTTTCTAGTTTCAACAGTGCAGCAATATCTAACATTTAATCTAACAATTCCACAACAACTACCTAATACACACAAATCTAATCTAGTGCACCTGATTCTAATAATTAGCTGGTTGATAAGCTGAATCAGGTGAGTTACAACTGGGGTTGAGCACTCCAGGAACAGGGTTGGAGAGCCCTGACTTAGATAATAATTCACAGTGACTTCAATGGAGCTTGTACCGGAGCTGCCATGTCTACAGTTGAACAAACATACTTGCTAAATTGCTAGTCAGATATAACGTGCTGTAAGCGCCAATAGACACCTTTGTTTCTAAACTCAGCACTGAAAAATATTACTTGTCTCTTATTCACTTCTCTCAGTGTTTCACAAACTTGGTCCCAGGGACCCCAAGAGGTACACGTTTTGGTTTTTGCTCTAGCACTACACAGCAGATTCAAATAACACATAATTAAGCTTTGATTAATCGAATCAGCTGTGCAGTGCTAGGGCAAAAACAAAATGTTCACCCCTAGGGGTCACCAGGATCGAGTTTGGGAAACAATGCTCTAACTTTTCTCACTCTGTCATTTACTATCAGCCACCCTTTCCTGCTTCTACAAAGGAGAAGGACAAGAAGACCCCGTCTCTAACCATTTGGACCATTCCCACTGAACGGCCTTGGACACGGGCCTGCAGCTCACCAACTCTCTCTCCCTCTCTCTGTACAACCCACCTCGTACACCCGTTAAGAAAGGACTGGACTTCAGCAGCACTAAACCTGTTCACAAAGGACTGAACATCAGCATGCTCAAAGAACAGAATGGCTGGAAGTGACCCCACAAGACAGATACACTTTTATAAGTCAATTGGTCTTGGTGATGTCCAGAGAGAGAGCAAATAGAGAAAGATGTCATACAATTAAGGGTTACAGGGAAAACATATCTGCAAAGGTCAAGCCCTGTACTGTGCCCTCAAGGACCTGAAGAGTATGGCTGTCTCTTCCCCCTGTACAGAAAACAGGCGATCAGCCCTCTACTTCAAAACACGGGGAGACTGACAGGGAGATTGTTCCTGAGGCAAGCCAGTAAAACTGACTGGAAAATTTGTGAGTAGCACAAACCGGCAGACATTTTATCTCTCCAAGATGAATAAATTGTCTTTCAAACGTTTCTCAGAAGGACCTAATGTCTGCTCCTCTCTCTGAGAAAGAAAATATGCAGTTAAATTTGGTTATGAAAATTACAAGATTGTGAAAGCACATTGTACTTGCTTCAATATATCCCCTAGGTGCCAAACATGTCATCTGGTGCATCAGACTTTTGAGTGTAGTGGAATCCGGTCCAGACGCGAGGCTGTAAACCAACTGCAAAACTTCAGGATGTTTTTGAGGCAGCAGGTATTTATTCCAGTAAAGTGAGTGACCAAGCAACTTTCACTTTATTTCCTTACTTTGCAACCTCGCTCTCTTTAACCATGATGAACTATACTTTCTATAATGCTTATTTATTGTAATGGGAAGGTTTGTAATTAACTGTTTCACTATCATGTACGTAAATATTTTTTGTAAGAAATATTTGAAAATAAAATGTTGATTCTTCATTTGATCTGATTCTGCATCCTTGAGCAAAGACCCCTCATGTGAATGGAAAATAACTACCTGTATCTAAGTAATTTTGTATCACCATTGATACACACCATGACTGGCAAATAAATGAAGCGGCACTAATCCACTTAAAGACCTATACATAATAAAACGGCAAGACTCCTACATTTCCCTTTCAGGACGACATAGTGGCGTGCGTTAGCTGCACGTCACCTGCTCCGAACACTACCCAAAGAGTTCAAACGTGTTCTGAATGTCTTAGACAAAACAGTTTCCAGCCAAACGTGAATGAAACTTCTCCGGTTCACCATTAATTATTTGACAGGGTGCCAAGCCACCAGCTCCTGTGCCCAGAGAAAGGTGTTTTTGTCTGGGCTAAAAACCTGACGGCCACTGGGATCTCCTGGACGCATTTCCCATTCCTGACAGGACAGTAACCTGAAACTTTTATTACGCAGTGTGAAACACTTTTCAGCTCCTTAACGACCACCGTCTGTCCCAGACCACTTTGTTCAGGGGCTGCAGCCCACACACACACACACAGTCTGAAGGAGCTGAACCCGGCACCAAGCACTATCCCCATTGAGACACCACATTGTAAGGCGGCGGCCCGACCACGCTCTCCAAATGGAGCGACTGAAAGTCAACAACACATCTGAGGATTGACATCAGTCTGGGCATGGGCTCCGTGGTCGTCTGCACCAACATTGGACAGACACCATTGAGAAGATTTGGGTGGTATCTGGCGTACGGTGTATGAACATGTACTTTTATATTACTTTCTCCACTGTTCCACTCCGCATGTGACTATGCCACTGCTCTCATTCTTATACCGGCAAGGGGAGCTTGAGGAGACTTTGTACTGTTCCTTCATTCTGGTCACAAATTAAGCCAAATGAAGTATTGTTTGTTCAGCAATTGAAATAGCTGGTATGGATGGATGGAGTGCATGTGATCAGCTACTGCTGGGGTGTTTTCTACAGGGTTGAGTGTCACAACTCCTTTCTCCTCCAATGTTACTACAGTGCTGGGAGGGGGCAGCTGCTTCGCTCTCAGTCTCCCATGTACAATATGCTACAATCCCCAACTATTACACACTGTAAACCACTTTAGATCTAGAGTTTAAAATATTTTATGCGTGGCAATATTTACAGGACCAGTATGAATTCAATCTATACAATGGTCTATAATCTGGATAAATATCTTTTAATTTGGCAAAACATACTTTTCAGACAAATTTCCAACACAAAACAATCTGTTAAAAATAAAGATTTACTGTATACTGTTAAAAATGGTAGACAGACAATGGTATTACCATTCAACTAAATTCTCAAGCTTATAGAACCGACACAATAGAGCTACAGTACAGTATCTCCATCCTTTATGTCTGTCATATCACTAAACTGCCCCACCTATTCCCTTTTGTCATACGCCCTTCACATGTCTCCATATGCCTGTTAATCTATGGACATAAACAATACAAAAACTTGAGGAAAATACCATAACAAAATCGTTTTGCCCTGACAATCTAGATTAATGGATCAATTAAATAAATCCAAACAGGTGAGGTGGAACTATGGAAAATTGTGCCTCTACTGACACCTATTGGATTAAGAACAATATGGTACCATCACAACCTCTACATTACTATGGCCACACTCAAGCTCAGAGGGCTGAAGAGCAACAGTGGACCAACAGTTCCACCATGTCAACCGAACAGTAGTAAATACCATTGTGTTGCTGCTCATTTGGAATTCACTCCAAACCCCCCAAACTTCCTCCAGTGGTATGGCCTATCCTTTGAGCCCAGTGCAGATTGCTCCTGTTCCACTGTGCAGCCGGGGGACAGACGGGGCCCGTCATAATGTAGAGGCTGCCGCCATTCGAGGGCCAATCGCACTGCTCGCTTCACCTGGCACAGCCAACACAGGAAGTGCACCTTTGGTCAGTATGAGAGATGCTCTCAACGGGTGGAAGATCCAACTTAAACAAATACTGATCAATGGTGAATGTGAGTGGAAAGCATGAGCGTTTTATGTGATTTGGTGAATAAGAGGTATGGAAAAGAGAGTTTGAATTGAAGGGCTTTATTGAGTGACCTCATTAGATGAGGTTAGATGAGTTTGTCTGTCCCAGTGTCTGGATGTCTTCCTGGTCTCGTACCTGCTGGTTGATCCTGACAATCTGCTGGTATACCTCCTGCGGGGCCACACAGGCTTTAAGAGGCTCCGCCCCCTGGTCAAACTGGTCCTCTGAGGATTGGCTGTCAGACTGGCTGTCTGCGTCATGCGACAGGGTTATCTTGTCAAGCTCACTGCACATTCTGGGGAAACAGGTTAAGGAAATCTGTAATTAGCATCCACCACAGTTAGTTTGTACACTTTGGGACTGGTGAACACACCCATATTTAGCCTATGAAAGGACTACAAATCACTTACAATTGAGACTCTCTGTTGGAAAAAGCTTATCTGTCGTCCAGGATAAGGCTTCATCTGGACCTGTGCAACTGCCCTTTAAACAAGTACTTGAGGTGTGCTTAATTTAGCTTGGATTCTGCACTTTGGGAACTATTCCACTGGTTATATTGTACCTGGCAAACTAAACCAAGTGAAGATTAAGTATTGGACATATATGTTTCTGACTCAGGTCTGACCTGTTTAGCAGTAACAGGGAGGGGTTGCAGACAAACAGTGCTAGCCTAACCTTAGCACGGAGGATGCAGATTGTTTGCAGGCCTGGATGCTGTCCATCAGCTGGGCTTTGACCGTCCTGGCCATTTCACTGGACAGAACATCTGACACGGAGCAGCCTGGGAATAGACTCAGCAGCAGAGGGACCACCTACACACACACACACACACACACACACAGATTTACTACAGCAGTCAGTTCTGCACCGTGGGAGTTCCGCACCACTTTATGAAACATTTATTACATAAAATGAAACGTTGGTTAAAAGAAAGAATCAACCATTCATGTATTTATAAAAAAACATGTTTGGTTTCCCCCCAACTGCATAGGAAACAAGTCGTGAGAGCTTTGTACTTGCATAACTAGGGCCCTTCGTATTTCCTGACAAAGTCACGTTAAGCCCTTGCCATAAAAGCTCATAGTCCATAGTTTTTGTACAGGCCAAGGTTAGTTTTATGGATAGAGTGAATGAGACATATAGGCGTTGAGGGTCTTGCCTGATCATTAGTGGGGTCCAGGATGAGGGTACTGATGGCATCCTGCTTGGCCCCCTCAACGTTGGGCAGTTTACTGTGGGCTTTGGCTCGGTTCTCATAGTACCGGCTAACTCCAGGGTTATAATTGATGGCCTCAGAGAACTTGTCAGCTGCCTCCTGGTACTTCCTGCGGGGAAGACAAGAAACAGTGGTGTGGATGATAGACAGACTCACCGGTCCTGGTAGCAGTGTGTTCCCAGGGTGTTGTGGATGAGACTCACCGGTCCTGGTAGCAGTGTGTTCCCAGGGTGTTGTGGATGAGACTCACCGGTCCTGGTAGCAGTGTGTTCCCAGGGTGTTGTGGATGACAGCGAGGCGGATCCTAATGACCTGGTCATCAGGAGAGATCTCCTTCGCCTGCTGGTAGTCAGCCAGGGCAAACTCCCACTCATCCTGTTTGAAGAAACAGTCTGCACAAACCACAACCACCTTTATAAATATCTGAAGTGATGTGTGCGGTCTACCCAGATGCACTCATTCCTGAAATTGGATGTTATGGATGTAGGCATAGCCACGGAAAGTAGGAATGCTGAGGGTGCTGCAGCGCCCCCTGATAATCCATTTTTTAAACATTTTTAAATACACAAAATTAGTGCCCTGGCCCTTTATTACTCCGGTATAAGCGAACAAAAATAGCCTTCATCAGCGTGCGGAGAAAAACATTCTCAGCACCCCAACCTCTAAACATCTTCCCATGGCCATGGATATAGGTACTGACTTTATGCATTAACGTATTCAAGTTGTATGAGGAGATATAAAATCACATCACCAGTCACTTCAAACACATTCTCTTTTGATCTCAGAGACTCCTGCCCACCATCTATAGTTACACAATATTGTTATTTCACTGGGCCAGACTTCAATTGCACCTTTTTCAAGAGGGAGCCCACAGCCTTCCTCACTTAATTTCACCTCAGCCAAACTCACCCCCCCCTCAGACATACCTCACTTCCCTGATCTTACCCTCCTCTATTATCCCCTCCGCTCATTTCTTCTCACCTCCTCTGTTGATGTAGAGGCCACTCTCCTCCTTCTGCTCCTGGATGGCCTTGTTGAGCAGCAGGACTGCCTCTGTGTAGAAGCTACGGGAGAAGCAATGCACAGCAAAGTCGTTGTAGGTGAGCACCAGCTGGACCTGGGCCTCTCCCTGCACGGCCCTCCAGTCTTCCTGGGTGTGTCCGCTCAGCTCCGACCCCTGGTCTCCCGCATCTCCAGCCTCACTCAGCTCCACAGCCAGGACCAAGTCCTCAATGGCAGCAGTAAACTCTTTCAGCCTGCGGTACAGAATACCCCTATGGTGCAAAATACTACATATTAGTGGATAATAGACCGTATGTATCCTCATTTACTATAGATTGGTAGAGAAGCTTCTCCTAACAGGTACATGTAGATGTATATCTCTTCAGTGGTAGCAGAGAACGGTATGGTAAAATGGGGTCAGGCATGTATCAGATAAACCACAGGCCTAATCAACCACCTTGCTTGGTGTATCAGAACCTGATAAATACTCTGCCATCAACACCTGAAGAGGTAGTGCCGCCCAGTCTCAGGGCAATGCTCCAGGGCTGTGTTGATCTTGGACAGGGCCTCTGTGAGCTCCCCTGCCAGAGCCCTGCTGACGGCCTGCTGCCTGGCCCTTTCACTGGCCTCCTCTAGCTGGCCCATCAGGGCACCTGCCTCTGGGCACGACGGACTGAGAATCAAAGCGGACCTCAGATCATGGTAGCACATTTTTACCTGTATAGAGAATTGTGCTGTCATTACATTACATTGCATGTAAATTAGACTTTTGATCATTTATGTAGATAAAAGTGGCAATGACCTCACGTGTTAAGCTAGTACATAAGCTATTTATCCCTAGGGTTAAAACTAGAAATCGCCACACCTTTGTTCTTTCTAGCATGGTATTTTCAGATATTGCCCAGTGTTTAACACAGAGGTAACGGAGTGTGAGAGTGTACTACTGACCTGGTTGAGCTGTTTGTGGAGCCGTGCTCTGAGGGTGAACAGATCTGCGGTCTGAGAGTCTGCCTCCAGCCAGTTACTGACCAGCCTCAGACAGTCAGTATAGCGGCCCAGGGCCGTCAGACATGCCAGGCTACAACAGCAACAAAGGGGGACACTTCAGTGGTTCACACTTTAAATCTTAGGTGAATAGCACCATCACATGGCTGTACACGGTGTCTGTCTATCTGTAGAGACGGCTGAGGTCAAAGGATCTCACATGACCTCCTTATGCCGCGTCCACACAAGTTATTGCCGTACGGTACATTTTACGTAGTCTTCACAATCCAAGTGCCGCATCACAGCAAAAAGATTCACACCACACATTAGCAACTTCTTCTGTGGTTTACTACTGACACCGCGCGGCAAAGCAACACACAAGTTTTAAAAATCCAACGCATGCGACACACTGCACGCAGTGCCACGAACCGCAACCTAGTCCCGCAGATGAGTCGCAGCAGTGCAGATTGTCTCCCAATTAAATTAATGGACATCTGCCGGAATTTGACGGAATTTTACAGTTTGACGCAACTGGTATGCACGAGGCGTTAGGCAGATAACATATGGATAAAGCCATTGAAAGTGTTTGTAAATAGAGGAAAGAGTAATACATCTATTATTTTTATGCACATAGCTCTCCATGTGAATAACTCGTATTTCACACTGACCTCCTCATGTGATATGACCTGCAGCTAGGCTTGAGCTCGGCAGCCTTGGCAAACGACTCCAGAGCATCCAGGAACATGCCCTTATCATACAAACATTGGCCCTGTGGAGTGGACAAGATTTTATATATTACAAACTGTTTTCAAGTGAAAGCAAGAAGTATTTCAATAGTGCTGGATGCTTGCTTGACTGTGTAGGAATGATCATCCTGTTTGCATCACACAGCAGGCCGCTTTGGGGGACATTCTCCCTCCTCACTCTCACCTGAAGGTAATAGATGAAGGCTAGACGTGTGTGTAAGGTCTTAGCCTGAGGCTCCAGGAGGCAGGCATGCCTGTAGCTGACGACTGCAGACTGGAAGTCACATAACTGTAAATAGGCCTCCGCCTGGCTCACATAGAGCCGGGTCTGGAAGTCAGGAAACGTATGACAACTTCAGACAATTCTTTCAGACAAATCAGACTATATTTCAGTTAAACAATCAACCTCACTCCCATCTGTTCTCCTTCCAACAGCAGTTACTGTAGATATTCAGAATTTGGTACTTGATGTCAATTTATGTGGTTCTGTACCTGTTTCGGCTGAAGATGGATAGCTTTGGTGAAGAATGTCACAGCCTTTGAAAATTGGGACTCTGCCATTGCCTCTTCTCCATTCTCATAGCTGCAAATTGTTAAATATAGGTGAGTGACCCTTGGCAAACTCATCTTCAGAGATCCTATTGACATGTGATCAAAGTAATACATTGTCAAAGAAGCTGCATCAACCTGTTGCCATGTCAAACTCACTGTTCAATGGCTTTGTTTGTTAAAATGTTAACGAGATCAGGCCGGTCCCCTCTACGGCTTTCAGATGATAGGAAAATGCTGCTGGACCCAAAGAGCCGGCAGATGGCATGTTTACGCCGCGCCTCCACGAGCACTTCCTCCGATACAGCAGTGGGGAACAAAACCCTGTCGTCGTCGACCTGTTGGTCTATCTTCAGAGCAGGAACAGACATGCCTTATATTATGCAGCTAACGTTAGCTAGCAATTTGTTGGAATTCATAGCTAATGTAGGGGATCGCAAAAGTGCCTACTTTATCATTCTAACGTACCAAAGTATTTGCATATAACAGGGTAGCTAGCTACTTAGCTATTAGTGCGAAAAGTTTCTATAGTTGTTTTTCTCTCTTTGCTTTCAGTCACTGTTGAGAGCGCCATGTAACCAAGGGAACGAACAACATGTGCATGAGCAGCAAGTGGATTTACCACGCCCATTCTGTCTGATTGATCACAAGCTTTTGTTACATAAATAATTACAATTTTAATGTTTTGAGAAGAATTTCTAACTTTAACCTGAAAGGCAAAGGAGAAGCAATTTGTTTTACTCTGCCCAAAATTGGTCCATAAAAATAGGCACACGAAGTGAGGAATTTTTGTATGGCAGTCAAGGGGAGAGTGGGCTGATTCGATTATGCTGAGCTCCGGGGACCCTTGTAATAGTGCTCGTGGCGTGCAAAAGCGGGAGTCGCGCCCTTCTCAAATCGAACAGTATTCTGCTCCGCTCAGAAACACACAATATCTATTTTATATTACATAAATCTTCGAATGAATTTTCAAAATAGTTTTAATTGAGAAGGCAGATTAAGTGTTTTTTTCAGAGGCAATCAGGTGAAAATATCATCCTTATCATTACTCCTCGTGCTTAATTACGTACATTTTGTTTTGAGGCAATTTTGCCGTGGTCTTTGAACGGGGCTCCTGGCACACGCCCAGGAGGCGGCCCGGTTCCAAGCGAATACAATCAACTTTCACCCGGGTCGGATTAATCGAATCCCCTCATAGTGAATTTGGTCAACAACAATTATTATTTGCTAATTTCCTACATGAGGCGTATTTAATCGAATATACGTTTCGTAATAGTTAGGTTGTTACAAATACACTGGAGTGGACGCACGTGGCATTTAGGCAATACAAAAACAATTACTTGAAATGAGAAGTGTGCCTGTTGTCAAAGCTAGATAGAGGATTTTTAAGCAATAAGGCACGAGTGTGGTATATTGGCCATATATCACAAACCCATGAGGTTCTTTATCGCTATTATAAGCTGGTTACCAACGTAACTAGAGCAGTATACATACATGTTTTGTCATACCCGTGGTATACGCCAAATAGTTCATCTGTGTCGTTTACAGTTTCAGCAAATTAAGCATGTGGGCAAAGCCATGTACAGGCTTGCGAGATCCTATTGGCGCGTTGTAGCAGATATTTGCATATTTCCGTTAGGGAACGCCTTCCCTGTGAAACGAACAAACTACGTCCTGGGGAACAGCTGCACTTTTATTTTGAAAAACCAAACCGGAAATTGCAATTAATTGCTAGCGTGCGCATCAACTGATTATATGAAAACACAAGACCAGATTTCACAATCTGCTGGTGGGTCGGTCGGTCAGTTGACAACATTGAAACGGATATATTGCTTTAAAAATTGTAATATAATTATGATTTTCGTTCTTTCTTGATCATTGTCGATTTGAATTAGGTGGTTCTAGTCTCACGCGCGGTGGTCGTTTTCAATTCGCGTATATTTTTTTTGCACAGGTTTGCTAAATTATCTGTCGCTGGCTCTGCATGTTCAACATTCATGGTTGTCAAGTGACTGCGAACAGGACAAACCATGATTGAAATCCAAAATGAGTCAAGACGATTGCTTGATACAGAAGATGGAGAATACATAGGAGTGAGGTCGGAACAGGACGCATATCTTGAGTAAGTTTGTGTTATTGATTGTTAGAAACAAAAGTTTTAACCCAATATCTTTGGTGGCCCTATACCACATATGTTGTTCTTTACTAAAAACATGGTCTCGTGTTGTTTAGATGAAGTCTTATATGTAATGTTATTGTTACAATATATACTGTTTTGTAACCCCACCTGTTCTGTCTTTCAACAGCAAGGTGAAGAATGGAAAGCTGTTCCTGGCCACTCTCGCAGCTGTCCTTGGTCCCTTGAGTTTTGGGTTTGTATTGGGGTACAGTTCCCCTGCCATCCCTGAACTAAGCACAATCACTGACCCAAGATTACGACTAGATGATGACGAGGCTTCGTGGTTTGGGGTAAGATAAATTCTGGGCCCCATGACGTTTTTTTTTTCTCCCCTCTCATAACCCCACTAGGATATGCTTTGAATCCTTGTCATGCGATAACAAGGACCCAGAGTTTTATTTGGTCGGGCCACACCACTCTTGGGGGGGTGGGGACTTGGGGCCCTAATCATTCCTGAGTGGATGAAAGTGGACATTTGCCACTTATTTGACTGTTTTTGTTTTGTAGTCTATCGTGACGATAGGAGCTGCTATAGGAGGTCTACTCGGCGGTTGGATGGTGGACAAGATCGGGAGGAAGCTGAGTCTTATGTTCTGCTCTCTACCTTATATCTTTGGTTTTACTATCGTCATTGCTGCTCAGAATGTCTGGATGCTGTATCTTGGGAGGGTACTCACAGGACTGGCAAGTGGGGTTACGTCACTCGTGGTGCCGGTAAGTACTATGGAATGTCTACTCTTATGCTATCAGTTTAAGGTCAGAGGGAGTTACAATTGACCATGATAAGTGTATTATGTGAATGCCTGCATTCTAATGATCTTATTTCATCATACAGTTCTTTTTTACATAGCACCTCAAATCTTGAATTATTTATATTGATATGCCATGCTGCATACTCTTCCTATGTGAAAATTGTTTTTCACTTTTCTCTTCCTCTGTGCCCTAGCTGTACATCTCAGAGATTGCCCATGAGCGTGTCCGTGGGACAATGGGCTCCTGTGTTCAACTCATGGTGGTCACAGGAATCATGGGGGCATATATAGCAGGTATGCCACAGTAGGTGTATGTTTGTTAGCGGTATTTGGATGTTATGACTTTATCGTTTTGAATCTCATGAGAAAGTCTTTAATTTTTTTTTATACTGTATCTGGTCAGCGGAGGGGATTTCTGACCATGTCCCTAAGGATTTCTCTGTATTATACAACTTTGACAGAGGTTACAACAGTAGTCATACGGGTAGAGGTTCATGTTTTAATGATGTGGCGCAAAGTTTTCCAATCCCAATCAGTATTGGCAACCGAACCTTGATAAACACATCATGTCATGTGATCATCATCATCACCAGGAATGATCAGGATTCCACCCTGCTAACTGAGAGCTCTCATTTGTGCCAGCCTCCCAAGCCACCGCTATGCCTAATCAAGTTACTGACATGACATGCTTGTTTCTCAAGATACTTTCCTCAATAGACAGTACTATTGCAGGCGTGGTAGGCTGTTTTGTCTCATTATTGTCTTATGTTTAGAAGGAATGGTCGGTCTTTGGCTGAGGAATGTTGTAAGGCAGAGGCTTTTCATTATCCCATTTTGTCTGTATATGCTCTTCTAATTATGCATATTTCAATTTAGTGGGGTGATGGATACTAATAATGGACACTATAGATTTTCATTGTTCATCTTCTGGAGTTAGATAATATCAACACCACTGTATGTGGAATCCAGAGTGTCAGTGGTTAATTTTCACTGGGAAGGATCCAACTAGGGTCATCCCACTACTGTCCTCTCACATTCCCTACTCTACTAACATCCCAGGGATGTTTCTGGACTGGCGCTGGCTGGCAATCTGCTGCTCCATCCCACCCACCATGATGATGGTGTTCATGTGTTTCATGCCCGAGACCCCCAGGTTCCTGTTGTCTCAGGGTAAACGGAGGGAAGCCGAGGAGGCAGTGCGCTTTCTGAGGGGGCCAGATGCCCCTGCAGGGTGGGAGTGTGCCCGCATTGAGGATGCTTCTGACGACCAGGTGAGCTTTGTGTATTCCCTAATAATCATGAGGTATAAGACTTGCTTTGAAAAAGACATTGTGCAATGGCGTAATACAAGGGACAAAGGTATGGATTGTGAAATATTGAGTCACCTCTGTGTTGCACTTAACCAAATCAATAAGAACATGTGGGGAAAATCCAAAACTTTCAGCTGAAGGAACTCTGTCTTTACTTGCATGGCTTTGTATCTGAGTGAGTATATTCTGGTCAGCCCCACTATTATATAGAAGCAGAGCAGAGAATCTTGGCAGAGCTGAGAAACGGTTGTCATCCGTTCAGTGGATATAGTGTGAGGAGAATCAGGAACAAAGAAGCATGCTAACACATCTGACTCATGTTAATGGGAATAAGAGGGTGTGATGACTGTGTGCTTTGTTAAACCCAGGGAGGTAGTTTGGGGATGGCTGATCTTAAGGACCCTGGAGTATACAAGCCCCTTGGAGTGGGCATCATGTTGATGCTCTTCCAACAGCTCACCGGTATCAACGCCATCATGTTCTATGCTGAGACTATCTTTGAGGAAGCCCATTTTAAGGTAAGAATTGTTAAGTGTTATTTGAGGTATTTTGGCTGCTGGAATGAGCTATTCTATTTTTTTTATGATTACAGTTTTAATACATTTATAAATGCAACAATTTCAAAATTGACTGAGTTACAGTTCATATAAGGAAATCAGTCATTTTAAATCAATTAAAACTGACATTTTCAGCTTCCAGGAATTGTTACATATTCTTGCGATGTGGGGCTGTGCATTATCATGCTGAAACATGAGGTGATGGTGGCGGCTGAATGGTACAACAATCGGCCTCAGGATCTCATTATGTTATCTCTGTGCATTCAAATCTCCATTTGATAAAATGCAATTGTCTTCATTGTCCATAGATTATTAGCTTAGCTTACTTATGCCCATACCATACTTACATAGCTTACTTATGCCCATACCATAACCCCACCGCCACCATGGGGCATTCTGTTCACAACGTTGACTTCAGCAAACCCCTCGCCCACATGATGCCATTTGCCCGGTACAATTGGAACCGGGATTCATCTGTGAAGAACACACTTCTCCAGCTTGCCAGTGGCCATTGTGACTTTACTTTCATTAATTTGATGACTTATTTATTTAATCCACTAACTATGTTTAATTGTTACCCGATTTAAAATGATCATCTAACAATTAACTCAGAAGGAATTTGGGGCACCACGGAAGAGATTAAGAGATACCATAGACTAATTAAGGAGATGACAAATCTATTACATTGATAAACAGTAATGTTATTAATTATTACCTCATATCATCATTCTAAACAGTTGTAATCTCATGCATCTGCAAAAAAAACAGCCTTTGGGCCTCCTGGGTGGTGCAGTGGTTAAGGGTGCTGTACTGCTGTGCCACGAGAGACTCTGGGTTCGCACCCAGGCTCTGTCGTAACCGACCGCGACCGGGAGGTCCGTGGGGCGACGCACAATTGGCATAGCGTCGTCCGGGTTAGGGAGGGTTTGGCTGGTAGGGATATCCTTGTCTCATCGCGCACCAGTGACTCCTGTGGCGGGCTGGGCGCAGTGCACGCTAACCAAGGTTGCTAGGTGCACGGTGTTTCCTCTGACACATTGGTGTGGCTGGCTTCCGGGGTTGGATGCGCGCTGTGTAAAGAAGCAGTGCGTTTGGGTTGTGTATCGGAGGACGCATGACTTTCAACCTTCGTCTCTCCTGAGCCCGTACGGGAGTTGTAGCGATGAGACAAGATAGTAGCTACTAACAATTGGATACCATGGAAATTGGGGAGAAAAAGGGGGTAAAAAAAACAGCCTCATGATTCAGTACTACACAAATTGGTTTATTTACTAGCTAACAGGATACACAACATGGAGGGGGAGAGAAAGAAAGATGCTTATCGTTGATACATTTCAGAACTTAATCATATAGTTTGCACACCGCCCGTTTAGAATAAGAAATTATGTATGTATTTGTGAGTTCCTTAGTCTTGTTGGCCTTTTCAGCGGCAAGCTGTATGGCTCTGATTGTCCGAAAGGGGTCTCCCCTGTCCCGTTTTCTACTGTTATTCTTTCTGGAAGATAGCTAGCTAGCCAGCTGTGTCGATGGTTCCTACTGGGTGACGTGACTAGCGTACAGTGATTGTCTGGAAGATGAGCTTCTCGCCAACCCCTCAAGTCGAGACTCAGGGTTCAGGATTCAGATCACTTTACACTCACACCTGCAACCTGGCAATGTTCTAGTCTCGTCTGGGAAGTGAGTATTTTCTTCACCTCGTGTTGAGGTTTAAAGTTCCAACCATTTCAAACGTGTAACTCACGGCTCACATTTCCTGGTCTAATTTTAATTTCTGTTGGCAATCCTTTTATGCATTCTGACCAAAGGGGAAGGTTCCGTTAGTTTGATATGCTCTCTGGCTACTTACTTATGCAGTTTATAGGAGAGGGATTCTCTTTATAAACTCAGCAAAAAAGGAAACGTCCTCACTGTCAACTGCGTTTATTTTCAGCAAACTTAACATGTGTAAATAGTTGTATGAACATAACAAGATTCAACACCTGAGACATAAACTGAACAAGTTCCATAGACATGTGACTAACAGAAATGGAATTATGTGTCTCTGAACAAAGGGGGGTCAAACGTAAGTCAGTTTCTGGTGTGGCCACCAGCGGCATTCAGCACTGCAGTGCATCTCCTCATGGACTGCACCAGATTTGCCAGTTCATGCCGTGAGATGTTACCCCACTCTTCCACAAAAGCACCTGCAAGTTCCTGGACATCTCTGGAGGGAATGGCCCTAGCCCTCAATCGCCAATCCAACAGATCCTAGAAGTGTTCAATGGGATTGAGATCCGGGCTCTTCGCTGGCCATGGCAGAACACTGACATTCCTGACTTGCAGGAAATCACGAGCAGACACTTGGTCTGCCACTGCGAGGGCTATCAGCTGTCTGTCCTGTATCCTTGTAGCGCTGTCTTAGGCATCTCAGTACGGACATTGCAATTTATTGCCCTGGCCACATTTGCAGTCCTCATGTCTCCTTGCAGCATGCCTAAAGCACGTTTACGCAGATGAGCAGGGACCCTGGGAATCTTTCTTTTGATGTTTTTCAGAGTCAGTATATAAAGTGGGGCAAAAAAGTATTTAGTCAGCCACCAGTTGTGCATGTTCTCCCACTTAAAAAGATGAGAGGCCTGTAATTTTCATGATAGGTACACTTCAACTATGACAGACAATGAGAGAAAAAAAAACCCGAAAATAACATTGTAGGATTTTTTTATTAATTTATTTGCAGATTATGGTGGAAAATAAGTATTTGGTCAATAACAAAAGTTTCTCAATACTTTGTTATATACCCTTTGTTGGCAATGACAGAGGTCAAACGTTTTCTGTAAGTCTTCATAAGGTTTTCACACACTGTTGCTGGTATTTTGGCCCATTCCTCCATGCAGATCTCCTCTAGAGCAGTGATGTTTTGGGGCTGTTGCTGGGCAACACAGACTTTCAACTCCCTCCAAAGATGTTCTATGGGGTTGAGATCTGGAGACTGGCTAGGCCACTCCAGGACCTTGAAATGCTTCTTACGAAGCCACTCGTTCGTTGCCCGGGCGTTGTGTTTGGGATCATTGTCATGCTGAAAGACCCAGCCACGTTTCATCTTCAATGCCCTTGCTGATGGAAGGAGGTTTTCACTTAATCTCACGATACATGGCCCCATTCATTCTTTCCTTTACACGGATCAGGTGTCCTGGTCCCTTTGCAGAAAAACAGCCCCAAAGCATGATGTTTCCACCCCCATGCTTCACAGTAGGTATGGTGTTCTTTGGATGCAACTCAGCATTCTTTGTCCTCCAAACACGACGAGTTGAGTTTTTACCAAAAAGTTCTGTTTCATCTGACCATATGACATTCTCCCAATCTTCTTCTGGATCATCCAAATGGTCTCTAGCAAACTTCAGACGGGCCTGGACATGTACTGTCTTCAGCTGGGGGACACGTCTGGCACTGCAGGATTTGAGTTACTGGCGGCGTAGTGTTACTGATGGTAGGCTTTGTTACTTTGGTCCCAGCTCTCTGCAGGTCATTCAATAGGTCCCCCCGTGTGGTTCTGGGATTTTTGCTCACCGTTCTTGTAATCATTTTGACCCCACGGGGTGAGATCTTGCGTGGAGCCCCAGATCGAGGGAGATTATCAGTGGTCTTGTATGTCTTCCATTTCCTAATAATTGGTCCCACTGTTGATTTCTTCAAACCAAGCTGAATCTGCAATAGGTAAGCAGTCTGCTCAGCCTGGAGCAGGTCTACAATTTTGTTTCTGGTGTCCTTTGACAGCTCTTTGGTCTTGGCCATAGTGGAGTTTGGAGTGTGACTGTGAGGTTGTGGACAGGTGTCTTTTATACTGATAACAAGATCTAAAACAGGTGCCATTAATACAGGTAATGAGTGGAGGACAGAGGGGCCTCTTAAAGAAGGTCTGTGAGAGCCAGAAATCTTGCTTGTTTGTAGGTGACCAAATACTTATTTTCCACCATAATATGCAAATAAATTCATTAAAAATCCTACAATGTGATTTTCTGGATTTTTTTTTCCCTCATTTTGTCTGTCATAGTTGAAGTGTACCAATGATGAAAATTACAGGCCTCATCTTTTTAAGTGGGAGAACTTGCACAATTGGTGGCTGACTAAATACTTTTTTTGCCCCACTGTAGGTCTCTTTTAGTGTCCTAAGTTTTCATAACTGTGACCATAACACTAACAGCTTACAGACTGTAGGCAATTAATGACCGTTCCACAGGTGCATGTTCATTTATGGTTCATTGAACAAGCATGGGAAATGGTGTTTAACCTGTTGAGTGTAGGGGGCAGTATTTTGATATTTGGATGAGAAACGTACCCAAATGAAACTGCCTATTTCTGAGGCCCAGAATCTAGAATATGCATATAATTGTCAGATTAGGATAGAAAACACTAAAGTTCTCAAAACTGTCAAAATATTGTCTGAGTATAACAGAACTGATATTGCAGGTGAAAACATGAGGAAAATCCAACAAGGAATTGCCTAAAAGAAACAAATCTCCCTGTTCCATTGCATGCCTTCCCTCCATTCATTTAAAGTCATATCAACCAGATTCCTTATGGCTTCCACATGGTGTGAACTGTCTTTAGACACAATTTCAGGCTTCTATTCTGAAAAATGAGCGAAGGATCACATCGCGTCAGTGGATGGCTGGGTGCCAGCAGAGTTTTGCATGCGCAACAGCTTGGAGCAGACATTTTCTCTCTCCTGTTGAAATATTATCAATTATTGTAAAAACAACCTGAGGGTTGAGTATAAAGAAACTTTTGACATGTTTCTACGTACATTTTACGGATACTATTTGGAATTTGTCTGCCCCATCGTGACCGCTCGAGCCTGTGGATTTCTGAACAAAATGCGCCAACCAAATGGAGGTATTTCGGATATAAAAATAATCTTTATGGAACAAAAGGAACATTTATTGTGTAACATCCAAAGATCATCAAAGGTAGATTCATTTTATTGCTTTTCTGACTTTCGTGACCAACTTTGCTGCGAGCTGTTTGTGATTTTTATTTTTTTTTATTATTTTTTTTTTGTCTGCTGAGAGCGATGTCCTTACATAAACGCTTGGATAGCTTTTGCTGTGAAGTTGTTTTTTTAAAATCTGACACGCCAGGTTGATTAACATTCCTGCAGTCAGCATGCCAATTGCACGCTCCCTAAACTTGAGACATTTGTGGAATTGTGTTGTGTGAGAACTGCTTATTTAAGTGGCCTTTTATTGTCCCCACAAAGTGCACCTGTGTAATGGTCATGCAGTTTAATCAGCTTCCTTGTATGCCACACCTGTCAGGTGGATGGATTATCTTGGCAAATGTAGAAATGCTCATTAACAGGGATGTAAATACATTTGTGCACACAACTTAAGATCAGCTTTTTGGGCAGCTTTTATTTCAGGTCATTAAACATGGGACCAACACGTTACATGTTGCGTTTTATATTTTTGTTCAGTGTCGATTTATTGGTTCAATTTGTTTGTTTTTACACATTACTATTCCTAAGCTGTAATCTGATCTAAATAATATCAAGACTATGGATATTGACATACCAGTTGGGTTAAATGTATTAAATGGCAGATGGTGATTTTGTTTTTCAGAACAGCAATGTTGCTACGGTGGTAGTAGCAGCAATCCAGGTAGTGTTCACTGCAGTAGCAGCATTGGTCATGGACCGCGCTGGAAGAAAGCTTCTCCTCATCCTCTCAGGTGCATATGTCTCAAGTGTGTCTGTGTAATATCAGATACTTAACTTTCCTCCACCACTGATTATAATGCATCAATTGAGTCCTTTGTGGCAATCCCGCTCAAAATGTAGGGGGCGGAAATAAGGCGCTGTCAAGCTTGACATCATCAGATTATCTCACCCAAACTGGGCCCAAACTCCCAAAAAATAATTGTTCAATGGCGGACCTGCATAAATATGGAGGCCTCCATGCACTTACCACAAATGCCTCGTTTGCTGTATTGTATATTGCTCTGTTACGCTTTTTGGATCTTTCTTTTTTTTTTTTTTTTTTGTATCGGCATTAGCACAGTATATGATCCAAATCTCCAAAGACACCAGCAACTCAAAAAGAAAAAGATTGAGCCATGTCGCGTCTCATAGTTTTAGAACTATGACATGTCTGTACTCTGCCATCTTTATACTTGTTCACCAATGTGAAAAGAAATGTCAATTTCTCCCTCCCTTTATATATCAAGGAGTTTCTATGTGCCTAAGCACTGCTGCCTTTGGTGTCTACTTCAAGTTGTCCAGTGAAACCCATGGTAACTCCTCAGGACTTTGCCTAGTAGAGAGTCCCCTTGCAGAGAACCCTGCGGTTGGGCTGTCCTGGCTCGCACTGGCTAGCATGGGCTTCTTCATCACAGGTGAGCTCCACACTTAGATTGGGCTCTCTCTAATCTAGAAAACAGTGACAACTGTTGCCCAGCAAACTATCCTGGCTAAATAAACACATTTAAAACAAATTGTTGGCAATGTACAGTGCATTTGGAAAGAATTCGGACCCCTTCCCTTTATCCACATACAGCCTTATTCTAAAATGTATTACTTTTTTTATACCTCATCAATGTACAAATACACTACCCCATAATAACAAAGCGAAAACAGATTAAAAAAAATGTTTGTACATTTATGTAAAAAACAACGTTATTCACATAAATATTCAGACCCTTTGCAGTGAGACTCGAAATTGAGCTCAGGTACATCCTGTTTCCATTGATTATCCTTCAGATGTTTCTACAACTTGATTTGGCGTCCGCCTGTGGTGAATTAAATTGTTTGGATATGATTTGGAAAAGCACACAACTGTCTGTATGGTCCCACCGTTGACACAGTACATGTCGGAGCAAAATCCAAGCCATGAGGTTGAAGGAATTGCTGTAGGATTGTGTCGCGGCACAGATCTGGAGGAAGGGTACCAAAACATTTCTACAGAATTGAAGGTACCCAAGAAAAGTGGCCTGAATCACTCTTAAATGGAAGAAGTTTGGAACTACCAAGACTCTTCTAGAGCGGTCCACCCGGCCAAAATGAGCAATCGGGGGAGAAGGGCCTTGGTCATGGAGGTGACAGGTCTCAATGTTCTTGAGTGGCTCGGACTTGAACACGATCAAACATTTCTGGAGAGACCTGAAAATAGCTGTGCAGCTAATAAATAATAGTTTTTGTAGATTCTCATTAATACGTGATATAAATTAAGATCAAGCTCCTTGATTGGATAAAAATGATAACTTTAACACTTCCCTGTGGTACTTTTATTTATCCCCATCCAACCTGACAGCACTTGAGAGGATCTGCAGAGAAGAATGGGAGAAACTCACCAAATATAGGGGTGACACGCTTGTAGCGTCATACCCAAGAAGACTCGTTGACACTGACGTCTTGCTTCCGGACAAGCTAAACACCTTCTTCGGCCGCTTTGAGGATAACACGGTGCCACCGACACGGCCTGCTACCAACGACTGTTGGCTCTCCTCTCCTCAACCTCAGGAGGCTGAAACTTGGCTTGGCACCCTCAAACTTTTACAGATGCACAATTGAGAGCATCCTGTCGGGCTGTATCGCCGCTTGGTACAGGAACTGCACTGTCTGCAACCACAGGGATCTCCAGAGGGTGGTGAGGTCTGCACAACGCATCACCAGGGGCAAACTACCTGCCCTCCAGGACTCCTACAGCACCTGATGTCACAGGAGGGCCAAAAAGATCATCAAGGACAACAACCACCCAAGCCACTGCCCGTTCACCCCGCTATCATTCAGAAGGCGAGGTCAGTACAGGTGCATCCATGCTGGGACCGACCGACAGACAGTTGTTTCAATCTCAAGGCCATCAGACTTTTAAATAGCCATCACTAGCACATCAGAGGCTAATGCCTTAGACTTCATCACTGGCCACTTTAATAAACGGAACACCGGTCACTTTAATGTTTACATATTTTGCATTACTCATCTATGTATATACTGTACAGTCGTGGACCAAAAGTTGAAAGAATGACAAATATTAATTTTCAAAGTTTGCTGCTTCAGCGTCTTTAGATATTTTTGTCAGATGTTACTATGGAATAAGTATAATTACAAGCATTTCATACGTGTCAAAGGCTTTTATTGACAATTACATGAAGTTGATGCAAAGAGTCAATATTTGCAGTGTTGACCCTTCTTTTTCAAGACCTCTGCAATCCCTGGCATGCTGTCAATTAACTTCTGGGCTACCTTCTGACTGATGGCAGCTCATTCTTGCATAATCAATGCTTGGAGTTTGTCCGAATTTGAGTTTTTGTTTGTTCACCTGCCTCTTCAGGATTGACCACAAATTCTCAATGGGATTAAGGTCTGGGGAGTTTCCTGGCCATGGACCCAAAATATCAATGTTTTGTTCCCTGAGCCACTTAGTTATCACTTTTGCTTTATGGCAAGGTGCTCCATCATGCTGGAAAAGGCATTGTTTATCACCAAACTGTTCCTGGATGGTTGGGAGAAGTTGCTCTCGGAGGATGTGTTGGTACCATTCTTTATTCATGGCTGTATTCTTAGGCAAAATTGTGAGTGAACCCACTCCCTTGGCTGAGAAGCAACCCCACACATGAATGGTCTCAGGATGTTTTACTGTTGGCATGACACAGGACTGATGGTAGTGCTCAACTTGTCATCTTTTTCCGGATTCCCCAAACAATCGGAAAGGGGACTTTACAACAGTTCTCAGCAGTCCAATCCCTGTACCTTTTTGTAGAATATCAGTCTGTCTGTTTTTCCTCAGTGGCTTCTTTGCTGCCCTTCTTGAGGATGGCCTGGTGTCAGTCTTTGCCTTGCTGTGCGTGCAGATGCACTCACACCTGCCTGCTGCCATTCCTGAGCAAGCTTTGTACTGGTGGTGCCCCGATCCCGCAGCTGAATCAACTTTAGGAGACGGTCCTGGCGCTTGCTGGACTTTCTTGGGCGCCCTGAAGCCTTCTTCACAACAATTTAACCGCTCTCCTTGAAGTTCTTGATGATCCAATAAATGGTTGATTTAGGTGTAATCTTACTGGCAGCAATATCCTTGCCTGTAAAGCAATGATGACTGCACGTTTCCTTGCAGGTAACCATGATTGACAGAGGAAGAACAATGATTCCAAGCACCACCCTCCTTTTGAAGCTTCCAGTCAGTTATTTGAACTCAATCAGCATGACAGAGTGATCTCCAGCCTTGTCCTCGTAACTCACTCCTGTGTTAATGAGAGAATCAGGCTGTAGAGTAACAATCTGGGAAAAGTTGAGGGTTTTGAATACTTTTCAAATGCACTGTAGGAGTGTTTAGTAATGTTTTTAGAGTATAGTGGGTTTAGTCACCTATTAGTAGTTCCATGTCTTTTGGCTATAATATTGAAATGACTATTAACCATAAAATATAAATGAGTATAAGTTCAGATCTGACGTTTTGCCTTGTGATATGTTTTCTCATCGGCATAACCTGTTGTCCGTTCAGGTTTTTCTCTTGGTTGGGGTCCTATCCCCTGGCTGGTGATGTCTGAGATCTTTCCTTCGCGAGTAAAGGGGTTTGCCAGCTCTGTTTGTGTCCTCACCAACTGGGGCTCTGCCTTCATCATCACCAAGACCTTCCAGGACATGATGGTGAGCTGGCGCTGATTTGTGGCATTGTGTGGCAGATGAGGGGGATAAAGGGATGTTTTGCAGGCAGAGGGCTTGGCAGGAAGCCATTTTGCAGTTATGGGTTTGCATGTTCTTAGCCTAATAGAGACAAATGTCTTCAACATGTTTTATTACAGATACACACAAATTGCTATGTATATATTTAGATACTAAACGCGTCGAGCAAGGTAGTTTAGTGCAGTGTCCAAGTCAAGACAAAACACAGTTTACAGGATCAGCTAAGATGTCTGAGGTAATACTGGTAACTGTAAGGATGAATTTGGGAATTGTAATAACAATCCATGATGAATTTATTTCAGGACCTTCTAACCAATGCTGGGACCTTCTGGCTGTTTTCTGGGTGTTGTGCGCTCAACATAGTCTTCACCATCCTCTTCGTCCCGGAGACCAAAGGCAAAACTCTGGAGCAGATCCAGACACAATTCAAAGGGACTCCAGAATAATTAAGCTACAATAGACTAACTTAATGCCAACCCCAAATATAACATCAACGACAGCGTCTCACGATACTTTGTGGTCAATAGTTTTCTGGGTAGTCCTATCCGGATGGTCCTTGGCGCTAGATTATCTCATTCTGTGACTTGAAAAGGTATAAATGGTTGTGGCTGATTTATGCCTATTTGATACGCTCAGACTTAATAGTGGGCCTTGCATTCTGAGCCATTGGCCTTTTGGGCATCCTGAATGAATGCTGGACCTCTTAAGCCCCCTTTTTTAAGGGTACTTTTACCAACAAAAAAATTGCTGGAGTAGTTTAGGTCACATCACACTTGAAGATTTACAAAATATGTGTGCTCCAGAAATATTTGTCAATTCAACTTACAATGCATGCATTTCATTATGTTTTATGTATTTTTGGGGGTAAAAGTACAAGAACAGTTTACAACATTTTCAAATGTGAGAACAATTAAGGCTATATGCATGTAAGTTAGAATTTGGCCCATATTGATAATTAGAGACTTTACTGATTTAATGTTCTCTTTGTACCATGGGGGTATACATTTTTAAGTGTGCACAAATGTCCTGTTGGTATTATTTGTCATGTTTTTCTTCTGAAATAACTAAATGTTTTTACTGAAACATATTAGAAAGGTGGAGAAAAGTATGTCATTTTGGTAAGAATGGCTGTGACTACAAATGAAGTATCAATGCACACTGTAATATAATATGGTATACTATTACTGGTGCCAAAACATTGAAAGTAAATGTGCTACAGTAGTGAATGGTCATAATATCATGTTAATAAAATACTTGTCTATTTCATCCATACTAGCACTGTACATTTGTTTTTTACAATAGACATTCTATTGTTTTCTTCTTCTGAATAGTTCTAGGGGTTATGGGGTCTGTTCAGTGGGCACTCAACTGTATGAAAGCCTAGCGGTTAGAGGGTTTCCAGTTAGAAACCCAGGTCTGATGTGAAAATTCTGGCGGGAAGTGAGCTGGCAACCGGGGCTGGTATCAAATCCTAGATGCCATTGCCTGCTTTTGTGCCCTTGAGCACAAAAACTGCTCCATGGGCGCCCAATGTGCATCCCCTTCCAACATGTGTGTCTGTCGGAGGGGTTGGGATAAAAGCAGAAATCGACTAAGTGTATAATTAATGAATAAAGTGATTTTAATAAGACTACATGAAATTGCTATTGCAATGAAATGAGGAGTGTGTGACTAACCCTTGAGAGACTTTTCTCAAACTTGTGGTGGGTCGTTTGATCGCCTACACCTGCAATTATCTGCCTTATTTCCCATCTTACATTTGTATAAACTTGTAAGACCATTTGACTTCTACACTTTTAATGTCATTAACATTTTCTGAGATTATACAGTATGTCGTCTCATGTTTTAAATCCTTTCAACTGTGAATGGAAATGTCAGCTGCTTTGTTTCCTGGCCTCACGCTAGGAATGAGTCTATTTTAAGCATATTTTATCACCTCTGAAAAGACTGTAGATGCATCATTACAATGTGGAAGTTACATTCTGATAAACCTTTTTTTGTTGGACAATATGGTATGTTTCAGTATTCTCATCACTACTTTACCCTTTGAAAAGTGAATATGCATTACCCGCAGGGTACAGGAATGTGCAATTACCTAATTGGTGACAGGTGAATGTGAAGGCGGCATTAGGAACATTTCCAAGTACTTAGAGGAAGATATAAAGGTCCACATCCAGGAGACCTCCCACTTATCTATTTGATTCTACCTGCTTGGTCTCACAACAGGGTCTGTATTTCTCTATTTGTTCATCATGTATTTAGTGGTGACCGTCTTCAGTGTGATGCTATGGACTCAGTGTATCAATGCTGATATTCATCCACAACAGCACTTTGATCTACAAAGGGTGAGAACAATGGTATATTTGTCAATGTGCTGTGGCAGTCTGTTTTTTCTGATAAAAGCACTGTGGTTCTTTGATCTTTTTTTACAGGTTTTACTCTTTGTTAAATGCCTGCTTTAGACCATTTTATTTATCCTCTGAAATCTGATTAACTAAATGTAATGTATCTATGGTAAATGTCTGTGTCTAATCATAGTATATGGAAATCCTTGTTTGAATCAGAAAAGTTACTGAATTGAAAAACAAACAGTAGTGAGGTCAAAGAACAGTGGAATTTCAACTTTGTTGTTGTTTGTTTAGACCATTACATAAGATTGGTCTTTTTGTGTGTTTTGAATCCTGTTTTGTGAACATTTATTTTAACGTGTACCCTGAGATATTATTTTAAAGCAATTATTAATATTTGTTCTTCATTTTAAACAATGCTGTTCTCTCGTCGCTATATATTTAAAAACACACAATTGTGTTATTGAATTGTTATTACTATACTTGATGCATTTTGATGGAAGGATTTTTATTTCCCTATTTAATGTTGTAGGGAATAATGTATTGTCTTTATTAAAATTCTTAGTGATTTGCTCAGTTTTCAGGACAGTGGTATCGTGTTGGCCTGGCATATGACTCGCCAGCATTTGTGCCATGGAGAAGTTATGTGCAGGTCTCCAATGGGAATGTAACCTATGATATGGATGGCAATGCCAACCTAACCGTATGGGGGACAGGGTATTTACCCTATTTTGTCTTTTAAATGAGATCTACACTCCAACAAATAAAAACATTGTAGTTATTAGGAACATTACACATATTAGTCAACACTGGGATAAACTGTATACCTACTTTATGACTTTAAGTAATAGGTGCTTATAGATGCTTATGTTTATAAATGCTTAAATACTCAAGTAGTAAAAGTAAACACTATAATATGTGTATTCGTACTTATTAATACATGTTATAAATACTTGCAGCACACAAACCCATAACCCCTTTCTCAATTTCCTGTTGTCAGGTTAAAAGGTTGCATGTGTCATGTGTACTACTACCAGAAGACTGACCTCCCAGGCCAGTTCAACTACTTTAGTGACCGTAAGTTGTGCTTCCTGTCTCGAGCTGGTTATAGGAGAGGTTTCATTTGTCTCTTTATGGTATCATGTCCTGAGCCTGTAAAGATAAACCATTTCAAACCATAAAGTATTCTAACTAACAAATTACCTAATTGACAGGCCATCAGATATTGAAGGACATCACCGTGGTAGAGAGCAATTACACTGAATATGGTCTGGTGGTGAAATACAAGAACATTGTGAAAGAATTCTCCCAGGTGTCTCTTTATGGTAAAGATAATTTACACACAGAATTGTCTTTTTCATGTGGATCCCCTTACTCCTACAGTTATTCTAGTCATTATCAAAAAAGTATGTTTTTCTCAATATTTCCCACTCTGTTTTTCTTAAGGTCGCTCTCCAACGCTGAGAAAAGAATTGGTGGAGAGATTTAGAAACTATTCTCTGTCTCTGGGCTTCTCTGCAGACTCCATTCTGACCCCATCGTTCGTAGGTAAATATGACTGATCAAACACAGCACAAACTGTGTTTGTAGCGTAGGACTTGGACTGGTGCCATTGAACTGTATATAATCATTGTCCCAATTTTAAAAAATGACTAAATGTAATTTTTATGCTTTAAAATTTCACCTTTTGTTTTTTTCATTTGACTACTTATACAGATCCCTGCTCTGATTGCGGGCATTAAGTGAGTAGAAATTACATTAAATGAGAATAACATTTCTATAGCAATGGGGTTTTCTGAGCGTTTCTTGTGTGCTGCTTTTTATATAATACAATCTGCTCACTTTTTTAAGGACCTAACAGCAAACATTGGTTAAAGAACTCCACACCATCATACTGGACCAAGATAGGAGCGCATCACCCTTCCATATCCTGGGTCTCATGTTTCGCTCTCTACTTTACATACATGTATTGTACAATAACACTATTGAATACACAGAGAAGTGTTGCCATACTCTATAACAAGTCTGAGTCATATTACTCATATACGTCACTGCCTCACGTGTTGTACATGAAGAATCTGTTGTATTTAATATGGGATAGTGGGTTGAAATGTCTTGAAGGTTGACATTGGAAGCTATCAATATAACCCTATTACCTGAGGGAAAATAGAGGCCTGCTTAACATTATTGCTGAATCACTCAACATCGCTTTACATCATTAAATCTTTCTATTTAAATCTCAGGTTTTCTGTAAGCAAATGTACACAATTTATACTGTATACACAGGTCCAGAAATCAACAATAAACAAGATTTTGCATATAATAACTTTATTTTTCCCTTGAGGGAACTTCTTGCCTGGTGAAAACAAAAAAAGGACCTTGTCTAATTGTACTTGAGCAGATCTGCCCCACATTTTACCAAACCTTTTCAGCTCCCTCTAGTGGGTCTTAATAATGCCATTTAAGAATTTTGTCAGTGTTCATTCAATTTCAGTATAGCCCATGATTTTAGTTTTTTAAGAAATGTCCTCCCATAATAGATCCATAGACACTGTGTGAAAAAGAGTGGACCTGTAGAAGGGAAACAACTTGGTTCTTGGGCTTGAACCAATAAATCCATAGTTATACCAAGTGCACTAATGGGCTAATACACTTATAACTATTTCACTTTTTAGGTGGTATGCTGAAAATGCAAACACAAAATGGCTTCCAACAAGGCCAGAGGGACTGTGATGACACTAATGTTGCACTTCCCACTAAATTATGGGGAACAGCTGGGAATGGGATAAGGGTTTGAACAGTTCATTGAGATTATAGAGCATGACTGAGTTTATACTATAAAGGTCTAGACTCCAGACACCTTGGTTGATGTCAGAGGCCAGTAACTGTACACTGTGAAACTCAATTAGGCCATTTAGCTATCCCTTTCTAACCTGAACTAAACAATTACAACGTTAGTCAGTGGATAACACATATAACACAGTAATATAGGGCACAGAACGCTAATGAAAACAAAACTCTTTTATAAAATATTTGTCCATTTAGAAAAATTGTGGTTCCTTCTTATGGGTATCAGTTCCATTCAATGGACATTTTGGACTAAATGTGTTCCAACATTTGGCCAGCCTAAGAAAAAAACTAAATTGAAATTGACATAGATATTGAAATTGAACGGCAAGGGTTTATAATCGAAACAAAGTAGAATTTACGAGATAGAAGTCTTCAAAGCAGGGCAAATAACTGACATAGATGGCCTTCACTCACAGCTCGTCAATTTCGTCCTCTGGCTAGTTTAGTTTAAAGCTACAATTGGCTGGTGTTACTGTTATGCAGATCTCCATAAGGGTGGTAGCTAGAACTGACATAATATTGCTAGCTGACTTGCTGGGATAGCTATTAACGTTACCTTATGCCGTATTCTTATTTCTCTGGTATTAACTAAATTGTAGTTTGGAAACTGTTTTCGACATAACATTGTCTTCATAACGGGGTTGATAGAGCTGTGGGAGCTTGACAAGTTGTGCATGCTTTTGAAAACTTAGCCTGTTAGCTAGTTTAGCTAGCCGGGGGTTGGCACTGGGGAACAGACTCGGAGAGCTGACCAGCTGGCTTGCTAGCCACTTACTACCAGTCAGTTAGCTAATGTTATTGGCCAAGCTAACGGTACTGTAACAATGCAGGTTAACTAGATAGCTATATTCGCTAGCTAACTGTTAAGGCTAGATAAATCGTTTCAGGTAAACTGTGGTGTAGCTACATGGATTCGATAGCTAGTTAGCCTGACGACAAGAACATAACATCTTGGCTTAACGTTAGTCCTCGCTACTGTACTTTTTTTGTTTCGTGAAGGGGAAGAATGGAGAGAGATACTATTTTGAGATACATTGACAAATGAATTTATCTGGCAAAGATTGATTTACAAGAATTGGATCGGACCTG
This sequence comes from Oncorhynchus masou masou, assembly GCF_036934945.1. NCBI lineage: Eukaryota > Metazoa > Chordata > Actinopteri > Salmoniformes > Salmonidae > Oncorhynchus > Oncorhynchus masou. Next base: position 22,212,683 of record NC_088212.1, on the reverse strand, counting down.
GCGTTGACAAGCAAGCTATAAACTCACCCTGCTAGCTAGCTAAGTGGGCTAACGGTAGCTGACTGGCGTCAACAACCGAGTAAGTTCTATAACGCGTTACGCTAACGCAATACTTTTAACGCTAGTAGGTATAAAAATGTCACGCACTGTACAGTAACTTTACATGGTATGGATTTGTATTTTCTGAAGTTGTAGGTGCAGCCCGTAAGATTGAGTTGACCCGAGCTAGAAAGCTACATTAAGCTAGCTGACTAACGTTGTTACGATAAAGTCGAAGCGAATAGTCACCATATTCAAGTTGAATTGCAAGACATTTGTTCCACTAGCTATACATCATAAGAACAGTAACTAATTTGTCATTACAATAGCATATACTTGCTAGTAGCTAGCAATCAAGGCCCAGTTTGCGTAGTTAACTCGCTGACGTCAACAGGTTACTTAGCTACTAGCTAACACTAGTTAACTAATTGTTTTGCTAACATTAGCCAACTAAATAAGCTTGAAAGCAAGTTGTCAGGCACACATTTCTCATTTGTTTTTATGCATAATGTGTTTTCTGTTTGAATTGTATGGTGGTTAACAGTTTCTACACAAGTTTTCTGTGCTGATGTAGAGGTTATTGCTCCCATTTCTACCGGAAGTGGGGCGTAACTCTTGCGCGATAACTAGCTAGCTACGTATATACCCAGTAAAGTATGGACTGATTGTTTTTTTTTTACATCTAGTAATGAATAGGTGTAACATTAGGTAATTAATATATATCTGGACACCTTGAGTCACTCACACATTATTTGCAGTGTCTGCCTGAGGGGTGATGTCTCTTGGTCACCCTCACTGCCACAGCCTACAATTCGCTCAAACATAATTTGCACTTCACTAAAACTGAATGCAATATTCATTCAATTCAGTTAAAAAAATCGATGTATTGAATTGAAGTGCAATATCTTATACACATTGAAAATATTTAATTCAAATACAGTTTCTGTTGGCACTGAAATCACTCAATACACCACCATGTCACCATGAAGATCCAAGAGACCATGAGTCAATGACATTACCTATTTTGCATGTACTCATGCAACATAGGCACATATAAGGATTTGGGTTTGCCCATGTTTTGAAACTCTAATTGACCGTTATTTCAAACCCCCGAGCTGACAAGGTTGAAATCTGTCTTTCTGCCCCTGAACAGGCAGTTAACCCACTGTTCCTAGGCCATCATTGAAAATAAGAATTTGTTCTTAACTGACTTGCCTAGTTAAATAAAGGTTTAAAAAAAAATTCAGTTCAGATTGCTTCCAAGCCAGCACAGATATACTGTGGAAAGTTGTAATATTATGTAAAGAAATGATAAGGCCTGCATCTTCACAACAGTTACTCCAAAGCTGCTAACAAAGGTTTTTCTTTGATGAGTTGCTAAGTAATAGCCTTATACAAACTCTTGATGGTGTTATACACCAGTCTTCTGTGATTTTGATTCAGCCCCATTATAAGGTCTTGTGCTCCTCTCTAATCATATTACAAGCTTTTGCCCAGAGGCAGCTTTTGTCATTTACTTCTTCCGATCAGAAGTTATTCATCTCGGCTCAAAACTTTGCCAAGGGCTTAACTCCTGCTTTGGTCTAAGTGTTTGTGTTAATTGAGTCGGGCAGTCCTATCATGAGCTGCTCATCTCCGGGCCCACAGGCAGTGTCAGGAGGTTGTGTGTGTACAGTGTGTGTGAACTCCGGTGGTACTGGTGGAGGATTTACAGTAGTCAATAGACCAAAACATCCAGTCATCAACAGAAGAAGGCGCTCCTCTGCTCTAAGGCATCTTTGTTTCAAGGTTATATGTTTGTTTGTTATGAAACCCCTCTATTGCCTGCCGGGCAGTTGAAAAGTTGTGTTCTAGCCTGTTGCGCTTCTATGCTCAATTTCTTTGACTGCCACTACTATCTGTCATTGAGATTAATTCTGAGATCTTGATTGCAGACAGTTGTAGCACGCGCTGACAATGGGCCCCTCTGTATTGTAGCTCTCTGCAGACATTTGTTTCACGGTTTCCCTGCTAAGCTAATCAAAACATGAGATGCTCCGCAGTATGGTGGAACAACACTGGCTGTACTACTTTCAAAATGCTCTAACTAACCTACCTGTCTTGTATTGTGTGACAAAAGAACTCATCACCTTCCCTTTTCTTATTCTTTCCCCGTCTGCTGTTCAATGCAGGCAGCTGATTGCGGATGGCCGGTGTCTCTGTATTGGACATGGAGACGCCTTCATGCCCTCCGGTCCCTGTGCACCAGAACGGGACTGCTCACCGGGAGCCTCGGGGGTCCAGGCCAGCCACTGCTCCGGTGCTGCGGGTCCACCTCTACCACAGCAGCCTGGCTGGGCTAGACTCAACCCCCCTCAGCTACCCACCGGGGGACTACGTGGTCGAGCAACTGTGTGTCAATGCAGCGAAGGAGTGCAGTGAGTACCAGTCAAATTCTTTCAAAACAGCATGATAACGGTCATGAGTTTGTCCTCACTTAGTGACCTGGCCAAGAAGACCTCTGGACTCTAGTTGTAGACTTGTAACTTTAATAACTTAAAATCATAGTTTTTGGTTAGGTCCTGTGGGTTTGGCATGAGGTGTCTTTTCTGCACCAAAATGCATTGTTGCATTTCCTCTGAAAAGGGATAGAGGGAATTGGGTTTGAATGGTATTTTGGTACAGTATTTTATTAGGATCCCCATGTAACTTACATGCTCATTGAGTTAATGTACTCCATACTAGCTCAGACATAGAGGACTAGACACAGAGGTTATGGTCTTGGTTGATTGCAAAAATAAACTATATTATACACTTTGTTCCAGCCTGTCTACCTTTATGTGCTGTTGTCATGGACGCGTAAAATATAATAACTAAGGTTGAGTGAGTTCTGACATAAGCTCCACTCCCAATGGTCAATAAAAATGTGCGACAACAAAAAAATGTCAGCGAGGAGAAACTTAACCCGCATGTTTTTAAATGCCCACAAGATTTATTGAAAAGCAAAACATGAGGGACAATTTAAAGGACAATTCAACCACTTTTCAACCTCATTTTCATTATCTCCAGCACAATAACAGTTGCTGGAAATAAGTGTCTACATACAGTGTGAAAACTGCACATTTCTACATTTAAAAAAAACTTTTAATCCTACCCTGAGATGTCACAGAGAAGCATATTTTTAAGACCTACCTTCTCATCTTTTTAATCACAGATCATACAGACATGCTGTTTTAACATATGTAGACACTGGTTTGGTGCAGGAGATAATGAATATGCGGTTGAAACATTTCACAATTGCCCTTTAAGCAAACGGCAACAGGTACGTTTGTTGGAATATGTCCCAAGTTCCAACGGCTCAAATACATGTCTTGTGTTTAATGACCTTTTGGTGACCCTGTAGGTAGAACATTTTATTATCGTAACAGTGAAATCCTTTTCAAGCTTTTTAGTAAGACTCAAGGCACAGTGCATTATCTGGTCTCCTAAATGTTGATGAAAGATACAATGTTGTTGTGAAATAAATCATGTTTCCATCCACAGTTTTTATGCGAGTAAAGTCATACAGCTAAACCGGACGTTTCGGCTCAATTTATATAAATGCTGAAAGATCATTTGTTCGTTCGACGTGGTCAGATCTTTTTGTGTCGGTAAATTTTTGGGGTGAGAAATGGTGGTGGAAACCATCGTATAATAACCATCATCTCATCACGTGACTCCAAATTTACTTTGATATGATGTGGTTTAGAGGTCGACCGATTAATCGGCTATGCCGATTAACAATCAGTAATCTGCATTTTTGGACGCCGATTACATTGCACTCCACAAGGAGACTGCATGGCAGGCTGACCACCTGTTACACGAGTGCAGCAAGTAGCCACGGTAAGTAGCTAGCATTAAACTTTATATTATAAAAAACGATCAATCTTAACATAATCACTAGTTAACTACACATGGTTGATGATATTACTAGTTTAACTAGCTTGTCCTGCGTTGTAAATAATCAATGCGGTGCCTGTTGCGGTGCCTTATCATCGAATCACAGCCTACTTCGCCAAACGGGTGATAATTTAACAAGCGCATTCTCGAAAAAAAGCACTGTCGTTGCACCAATGTACCTAACCATAAGCATCAATGCCTTTCCTAAAATCAAGAAATTCATGTTAGCAGGCAATATTAACTAGGGAAATTTTGTCACTTCTCTTGCAAGCAGATTCAGGGAATATGCAGCAGTTTGGGCTGCCTGGCTCGTTACAAACTGTGTGAAGACCATTTCTTTCCAACAAAGACCGTAATTAATTTGCCAGAATTTTACATAATTATGACATAACATTGAAGGTAACAGCAATATTTAAACTTATTGATGCCACCTGTTCGATAAAATGCAGAACAATTCTGTATTTCACTGAAAGAATAAACGTTTTGTTTTGAAAATGATCGTTTCCGGATTTGACCATATTAATGACCAAGGCTCGTATTTCTGTGTGTTTATTATAATTAAGTCTAGGATTTGATATTTGATAGAGCAGTCTGACTGAGCGGTGGTAGGCAGCAGCAGGCTCGTAAGCATTCATTCAAAAAAACACTTTCTTGCATTTGCCAGCAGCTCTTCACAATGCTTGAAGCACAGCGCTGTTTATGACTTCAAGCCTATCAACTCCCGAGATTAGGCTGGCAATACTGTAGTACCTATAAGAACATCCAATAGTCAAATGTATATGAAATACAAATGATACAGAGATAAATTGTCCTGTAATTCCTATAATAACTACAACTAAAACTTCTTACCTGGGAATATTGAAGACTCATGTTAAAAGGAACCACCAGCTTTCATATGTTCTCATGTTCTGAGCAAGGAACCTAAACGTTAGCTTTTTTACATGGCACATATTGCACTTTTACTTTCTTCTCCAACACTATGTTTTTGCATTATTTTGAACATGTTTAATTATTGAATTGAACATGTTTAATTATTTATTTGAGACTAAATTGATTTTTATTTATGTGTTATATTAAGTTAAAATAAAAATGTTCATTCAGTATTGTTGTAATTGTCATTATTACAAATATATTTATAAAAGTCATCCAATTTAATCCATATCGGCTTTTTTTGGTCCTCCAATAATCCGTATCGGTGTTGAAAAATCATAATCGGTCGACCTCTAGTGTGGTCCTCCCACTACGTCTCGAAATTGGAAACTATGCAGTTTATTAGGCACACATGCCAAGACCAGAGTTGGCACATTTGCTATTTAACATAACTGTTTTTGTGACTAAACTATCAGTAGAGTTGAAAATGTAATGGAAACACTTAACTTTAGATTTTTAGCAAAAAAAATACAATTTTGTGTGCGCTACGTCATCACCAATGTTCCCTCTAAACTGCGCGCGTGCCCCGAGACTGCCCTTGCAGAAATATCAGCTCACAGAGAGAAGAAGCACTGAGATTGAATTTCTCTCAACTTTCTAGAGCAGTGGTCACCAACCGGTCGATTACGATCGCCTTGTTGATCCAATGCATTCCTAGTCAAACATTTCTGTAAAAAAAAAAACAACGTTAAAGACTTGTGTTTCTATTTTTTTGCATTAGTCTCGGGAAGTTGGCGGTATGTGCACCACGTTTAAAACCATGCCTAGAGAGAGACAGTCAACGAATACAGAAAAGTGTTGCTGTTTTTATGAATTAGTTCATGTTTAAGCTCTTACAACACTTTGTATTCAACATTTTTAGCGGCTTTGGTATTTTTTAATATAGAGGAATATTTCACTTTCTCTGTTCATAGAAGTAACAACATGCAGTTGTGCATGAGGCAGAAATAATGCAGTAAAACTCGTGTTTCGCCATCAGCTGGAAGGTGTTCCTTTTTAGTCCGTTTCAGTGGATGAAAGGGAGAGCGGAGGGATGTTGAGAGGTGGACCCTCAGCCCAGTAAAATAAAAAGCAAATAATTTGAATGTATGCTCAATCAGCTGTGCCTCACAAGTAATACAACATGTCTAGTACCGGTGTGATCATACAGCCTACCTCAAATTTTGTAATATAATTTTTTTTAAATGTCCCAAACAACAATGCATTGGCAGGGCAGTTCAAGCAAAGCTAATATGCAGTGTTAATGTGTTGGGCCTTTAGCTTACTGCACAAACCTCATTGCTACAGTACTGTTTTTAATTGGTTAATGTTGCAAAGGCTAATGTTTTTTAAGTCATGTAAAAAAAAGATCTGAGAGGTACAGTGAGGGGGGAAAAAGTATTTGATCCCCTGCTGATTTTGTACGTTTGCCCACTGACAAAGAATTTATCACTCTCTAATTTTAATGGTAGGTTTATTTGAACAGTGAGAGACAGAATAACAACAACAAAAATAAAAAAAAACATGTCAAAAATGTTATAAATTGATTTGCATTTTAATAAGGGAAATGAATATTTGACCCCTCTGCAAAACATGACTTAATACTTGGTGGCAAAACCCATGTTGGCAATCAGAGGTCAGATGTTTCTTGTAGTGGGCCACCAGGTTTGCACACATCTCAGGAGGGATTTTGTCCCACTCCTTTTTGCAGATCTTCTTCAAGTCGTTAAGGTTTCGAGGCTGACGTTTGGCAACTCGAACCTTCAGCTCCCTCCACAGATTTTCTATGGGATTAAGGTCTGGAGACTGGCTAGGCCACTCTAGGACATTAATGTGCTTCTTCTTGAGCCACTCCTTTGTTGCCTTGGCCGTGTGTTATGGGTCATTGTCATGCTGGAATACCCATCCACGACCCATTGTCAATGGCTGAGGGAAGGAGGTTCTCACCCAAGATTTGACAGTACATGGCCCCGTCCATCGTCCCTTTGATGCGGTGAAGTTGTCCTGTCCCCTTCGCAGAAAAACACCCCCAAAGCATAATGTTTCCACCTCCATGTTTGATGGTGGGGATGGTGTTCTTGGGGTCATAGGCAGCATTCCTCCTCCTCCAAACATGACGAGTTGAGTTGATGCCAAGAGCTCCATTTTGGTCTCATCTGACCACAACACTTTCACCCAGTTGTCCTCTGAATCATTCACATGTTCATTGGCAAACTTCTGATGGGCATGTTTATGTGCTTTCTTGAGCAGGGGGACCTTGCAGGCACTGCAGGACTTCAGTCCTTCACGGTGTAGTGTGTTACCAATTGTTTTCTTGGTGACTATGGTCCCAGTTGCCTTGAGATCATTGACAAGATCCTCCCGTGTAGTTCTGGGCTGATTCCTCACCGTTCTCATGGTCATTGCAACTCCACAAGGTGAGATCTTGCATGGAGCCCCAGGCCGAGGGAGATTGACAGTTCTTTTGTGTTTCTTCCATTTGCGAATAATCGCACCAACTGTTGTCACGTTCTCACCAAGCTGCTTGGCGATGGTCTTGTAGCCCATTCCAGCCTTGTGTAGGTCTACAATCTTGTCCCTGACGTCCTTGGAGAGCTCTTTGGTCTTGGCCATGGTGGAGAGTTTGGAATCTGATTGATTGATTGCTTCTGTGGACAGGTGTCTTTTATACAGGTAACAAACTGAGATTAGGGGCACTCCCTTTAAGAGTGTGCTCCTAATCTCAGCTCGTTACCTGTATAAAACACACTTGGGAGCCAGAAATATTTTTGATTGAGAGGGGGTCCAATACTTATTTCCCGCATTAAAATGCAAGTAAATTTATAACATTTTTGACATGCGTTTTTCTGGATTTTGTTGTTGTTATTCTGTCTCTCACTGTTCAAATAAACCTACCATTAAAATTATAGACGGATAATTTCTTTGTCAGTGGGCAAACGTACAAAATCAGCAGGGGATCAAATAATTTTTCAACGTTTCCCTTTAATGTGGCAATTGTGATTGAATCAATGCAATATTAGCCACTTTCAATGCAACATACAGGCAGAAAGCATTGGAGTAGGATTATATTGTATTGACACACTCTACACAGACCGGTGCGGTATAAACAATCAGAGTTGCAGTAAGCTTTTATGCAAATAGACCATTGCCATATATAGATCTGTGCCATTTACTTGGAACTGGATTGTGTTTACAGCATGAGAGGTCGTGAGTAGATGCGCTTGTTTTGAGAGCAAAGCGAGAGCTGCATTAAGCCACGTGCAAATTTAGTTCATATCCTTTACTAGTTAGTGAGAGCTATTAGCCCAGTTATAGATCATTTGTAGCCAGCAAAGGGGGAGTTATCGCTTCCTACAAGAGCACAAAACATGTACATTTCTAGACACCTTTGAAAAGGGAGAGAGCAAAAGAGCTTTTTTTTGTCTTAAAGGGGCAGTGTAGTATTTTGAGATAGGCTAAGTAGCCAATAGGCAGAGGGTAGCATAATTTTTCTGATTCTCTGTAATAATGGTATGACAATAATGCATTTTATTTTGTAAAGTGGTTTCTTGCATCAAACAACACAACAGCATTGTCAGTCACCTCATTGTCTGAAGGACAAGTGGATAAACAGTCAAGCCCTGTATGTTCTTTTTCAAAAGTCTCATGAAATGTAGACCTAGATTGAACACCACACATTGGCTGCTACTGTAGGCGGAATGATAGAACAGCTATTTCCATGTTAAAATGTTATGGGGTGCATTCTCCATAGTTTTTTATGGAAGGCAACTCTGGTAGGTACATGATGATCAAATAGCCACTATTAAAATGGTAACTTAAAGCGGGTACAGCGTCAATGTTCGCAGTAAATGCTGGAATTTGCACAGAATTTTCACAATGTAAGATTTTGCTTAGAGCAGACCTGAAATTTGCTCAGTGATGGAAAAATATTTGAGGGAGCATTGGTCTTCACACGCTGATTTTTATCCGCAACAAGTATGTTTGTTGGAAACACCACTGGTGGGAAAATGTGCTTATTTTCTTAATGAGGATTTTAGAATATTCACATGAAATTCTGTCGCCAATTGGATGGAACCTAGTTATTGAAACTAAAAATGTGTACCGTGGAAGTGCTTCATAAGCACAATGCATGCTATCTCATGATGTATCTTCTGTCTCCACTCTTCTTTAGGTGTGTCGCCTCTGTACTGCAGCCTGTTTGGGCTCTTCAGAGAGAGAGACGGCATGTGGTTCTCCCCGAACCATGTCTTCCAGCTAGATGAATATGCCAATGAAGACATGGTCTTCAGAATAAGGTATGTGTAGTGTTTTCTGTGCTCATTGTTTCTCCGTTTGTGTTCGCTCGATCTCACGCGCTCTAATTATACATTATTCATTTCTCTCTCTGTCTGTCTCTCTCGCTCTCTGTCTCTCAGGTACTATTTCCCTGGCTGGTACAGCAGTGGAGCTACGAGGGCATATCGGTATGGAGTCACCAAGGGCTCTGAGAGTCCTGTCCTCGATGACTTTGTCATGGCATACCTCTTTGCCCAGGTAAGAGTCAGTCTGGGACATATGGAACCAAGCAATCTAGCAAATTGTCTCACTCTTCATTGTGATGATGTTTGTTAAGATTTGATCACTAAAGCACACGTTTGTCCATTGGTGCACATGTGGCCTTATTCCTTCAATAATGCTGTGGAAAAACAATGGTGGTTGATTGGCTGACATTTACTGTAGCCAAGCGGTATCTGAGATAAGAACATTGACTAGCTATATCCTTGAGGAAGTATCAGTATTGCTTTCAGACTGTTGTACTGTCTGTATGTATCGTGCTTTCGGAAAGTTTTCAGACCACTTCACTTTTTCTACATTTTGTTACGTCACAACATTTTGTTACGCCCTATTTATCTTCAGAGTTTGTATTGTTAGGTGACCTAAACAGGGATATGCTTAACACCCCGGCCGTCCTACAGTCTAAGCTAGATGCCCTCAATCTCACACAAATGATCATGGAACCTACCAGGTACAACCCTAAATCCGTAAACACGGGCACCCTCATCATCCTGACCAACCTGCCCTCTAAATACACCTCTGCTGTCTTCAACCAGCGATCACTGCCTCATTGCCTGTGTCCGTAATGGGTCCACTGTTAAACGACCACCCCTCATCACTGTCAAACGCTCCCTAAAACACTTCAGCGAGCAGGCCTTTCTAAACGACTTGGCCCGGGTATCCTGGGAGGATTTTGACCTCATTCTGTCAGTAGAGGATGCCTGGTTTTTCTTTTAAAAGTGCTTTCCTCACCATCTTAAATAAGCATGCCCCATTCAAAAAATGTAGAACTAAGAACAGATATAGCCTTTGGTTCACTCCAGACCTGACTGCCCTTGACCAGCACAAAAACATCCTGTGGTGTACTGCATTAGCATCGAATAGCCCCCGCGATGTACAACTTTTCAGGGAAGTTAGGAACCAATATACACAGGCAGTTAGGAAAGCAAAGCCTAGCCTTTTCAAACAGAAATGTGCATCCTGTAGCAAACTTCAACAAGTTCTGGGAAACTGTAAATTCCATGGAGATTAAGAGCACCTCCTCCCACTGCACTGAGGCTAGGAAACACTGTCACCACCGATAAATCTACGAAAATAGAGAATTTCAATAAGCATTTTTATATAGCTGGCCGTACTTGCCACCTGGCTACCCCTACCCTGGTCAACTGCTCTGGACCCCCCCACAGCAACTTCCCAAGCCTCCCCATTTCTCCTTCACCCAAATCCAGATAGGTGATGTTCTGAAAGAGCTGCAAAATCTGGACCCCTACAAATTAACTGAGCTAGACATTCTGGACCCTCTTTCTAGAATTATCCCCCGCAATTGTTGCAACTCCTATTACTAGCCTGTTCAAACTCTCTTTCGTATCGTCTGAGATCCCTAAAGATTGAAAAGCTGCCGCGGTCATCCCCCTGTTCAAAGGCGGTGACATCCTAGTCCCAAACTGTTACAGATCTATCCTACCCTGCCTTTCAAAAGTCTCTGAAAGCCAAGTTAACAAACAAATCATCGACCATTTCGAATCCCACCATACCTTCTCCGCTATGCAATCTGGTTTCCGAGGTGGTCATGGGTGCACCTCAGCCACGCTCAAGGTCCTAAACGATATCATAACCGCCATCGATAAAAGACAATACTGTGCAGCCATATTCATCGACCCGGCCAAGGCTTTTGACTCCGTTAAGTCACCGTATTCTTATCGGCAGACTCAACAGCCTTGGTTTCTCAAATGACTGCCTCACCTGGTTCACCAACTACTTCTTTGACAGAGTTCAGTGTGTCAAATCGGAGGGCCTGTTGTCCGGACCTCTGGCAGTTTCTATGGGGGTGCCACAGGGTTCAATTCTCAGGCCGACTATTTTCTCTGTATACATCAATGATGTCGCTCTTGCTGCTGGTGATTCTCTGATCCACCTCTACGCAGACGGCACCATTCTGTATACTTCTGGCCCATCTTTGGACATTGTGTTAACTAACCTCCAGACGAGCTGCATGCACCTGCCCGCCCATCTAGCATCGCTACTCTGGACGGTTCTGACTTAGAATATGTGGACAACAACAAATACCTAGGTGTCTGGTTAGACTGTAAACTCTCCTTCCAGACTAACGTTAAGCATCACCGATCCACTGCGACCTGTATGCTCTCGTTGACTGGCCCTCGCTTCATATTCATTGCCAAACCCACTGGCTCCAGGTCATCTATAAGTCTTTGCTAGGTAAATCCCCGCCTTATCTCAGCTCACTGGTCACCATAGCAGCACCCACCCGTAGCACGCGCTCCAGCAGGTATATTTCACTGGTCACCCCCAAAGCCAACTCCTCCTTTGGCCACCTTTCCTTCCAGTTCTCTGCTGTCAATGGCTGCAACGAATTGCAAAAATCACTGAAGCTGAAGACTCACATCTCCCTCACTAACTTTAAGCATCAGCTGTTAGAGCAGCTTACCGATCATTGCACCTGTAGATAGCCCACCTGTAAATAGCCCACCCAACTACCCCATCCCCATATTGCTGTTTATTTTTTGCTCCTTTGCACAATTTTTTGCTCCTTTGCACTCTACCTGCACATTCGTCTTCTGCTCATCTATCACTCCGGTGTTTAATTGCTGAGTTGTAATTGTTTCGCCACTATGGTCTATTTATTGCTTTACCTATCTAGTCTTACTTAATGTTCACACACTGTAGATATACTTTTCTATTGTGTTACTGACTGTACGTTTGTTTATTCCATGTGTAACTCTGTATTGTTTGTGTCGCTTTGCTTTATCTTGGCCAGATCAGTTGTAAATGAGGAGTTGTTCTCAATTGGCCTACCTGGTTAAATAAAGATGAAATAAATATAAAATAATTGAACAGCCTTATTGTAAAATGTATTACATAAATATTCAGACGCTTTGATAAGAGACTTGAAATTGAGCTCAGGTGCATCCTGTTTCCATTGATCATCCTTGAGATGTTTCTACAACTTGATTGGAGTCCATCTGTGGTAAATTCAACTGATTGGACATGATTTGGAAAGGCACACACCTTTCTATGTAAGGTCCCACAGTTGACAGTGCATGTCAGGAAAAACCAAGCCATGAGGTCGAAGGAATTATCCATAGAGCTCTGAGACAGGATTGTGTCGAGGAACAGATCTGGGAAAGGGTACCAAAAAATGTCTGCAGCATTGAAGGTCTCCAAGAACACAGTGGCCTCCATCATTCTTAAATGGAAGACGTTTGAAACCACCAAGACTCTTCCTAGAGCTGGCCACTGGCCAAACAAAGAATTTGGGGGAGAAGGGCCTTGGTCAGGGAGGTGAACAAGAATCCAATGGTCACTCTGACAGAGTTCCTCTGTGGAGATGGTTGTTCTTCTGGAAGGTTCCTCTATCTCTGCAGCACTCCACCAATCAGGCCTTTATGGTAGAATGGCCAGACGGAAGCCACTCCTCAGTAAAAGGCACATGCCAGGCAGCTTGGAGTTTGCCAAAATACAGTGCCTTGCGAAAGTATTCGGCCTCCTTGAACTTTGCGAACTTTTGCCACATTTCAGGCTTCAAACATAAAGATATAAAACTGTATTTTTTGTGAAGAATCAACAACATGTGGGACACAATCATGAAGTGGAACGACATTTATTGGATATTTCAAACTTTTTTAACAAATCAAAAACTGAAAAATTGGGCGTGCAAAATTATTCAGCCCCCTTAAGTTAATACTTTGTAGCTCCACCTTTTGCTGCGATTACAGCTGTAAGTCGCTTGGGGTATGTCTCTATCAGTTTTGCACATCGAGAGACTGAAATTTTTTCCCATTCCTCCTTGCAAAACAGCTCGAGCTCAGTGAGGTTGGATGGAGAGCATTTGTGAACAGCATTTTCAGTTCTTTCCACAGATTCTCGATTGGATTCAGGTCTGGACTTTGACTTGGTCATTCTAACACCTGGATATGTTTATTTTTGAACCATTCCTTGTGGCTTGTGGCAAACTTTAAACGACACTTTTTATGGATATCTTTAAGAAATGGCTTTCTTCTTGCCACTCTTCCATAAAGGCCAGATTTGTGCAATACACGACTGATTGTTGTCCTATGGACAGAGTCACCCACCTCAGCTGTAGATCTCTGCAGTTCATCCAGAGTGATCATGGGCCTCTTGGCTGCATCTCTGATCAGTCTTCTCCTTGTATGAGCTGAAAGTTTAGAGGGATGGCCAGGTCTTGGTAGATTTGCAGTAGTCTGATACTCCTTCCATTTCAATATTATCGCTTGCACAGTGCTCCTTGGGATGTTTAAAGCTTGGGAAATCTTTTTGTATCCAAATCCAGCTTTAAACTTCTTCACAACAGTATCTCGGACCTTCCTGGTGTGTTCCTTGTTCTTCATGATGCTCTCTGCGCTTTTAACAGACCTCTGAGACTATCACAGTGCAGGTGCATTTATACGGAGACTTGATTACACACAGGTGGATTGTATTTATCATCATTAGTCATTTAGGTCAACATTGGATCATTCAGAGATCCTCACTGAACTTCTGGAGAGAGTTTGCTGCACTGAAAGTAAAGGGGCTGAATAATTTTGCACGCCCAATTTTTCAGTTTTTGATTTGTTAAAAAAGTTTGAAATATCCAATAAATGTCGTTCCACTTCATGATTGTGTCCCACTTGTTGTTGATTCTTCACAAAAAAAATACAGTTTTATATCTTTATGTTTGAAGCCTGAAATGTGGCAAAAGGTCGCAAGTTTCAAGGGGGCTGAATAATTTCACAAGGCACTGTACATCTAAAAGATGCTCAGACCATGAGAAAGAAGATTCTCTGGTCTGATGAAACCAATATTGAACTCTGACCTGAATGCCAAGCATCAGATCTGGAGGAAACCTGGCACCATCCCTATAGTGAAGCATGGTGGTGGCAGCATCATGCTGTAAGGATGTTTTTCAGTGGCAGGGACTGGGAGACAAGTCAGGATCAAGGGAAAGATGAATGGAACAAAGTACAGAGAGATCCTTGATGAAAACCTGCTCCAGGTTCTTCTTCCAACAGGACAATGGCACTAAGCACATAGCCAAGACAACGCAGGAGTGGCTTCGGGACAAGTCTCTGAATGTCTTTGAGTAGCCCAGCCAGAGCTCGGACTTGGACTGGGTCAAACATCTCTGGAGAGACCTAAAAATAGCTGTGCAGTGACTCTCCCCATCCAACCTGACAGAGCTTGAGAGGATCTGCTGAGAGGAATGAGAGTAACTCCCCAAATACATGTGTGCCAAGCTTGTAGCGTTACACCCAAGACGACTCGAGGCTGTAATTGCTACCAAAGGTGCTAAAACAAAATACTGAGTGAAATGTCTGAATACATATGTAAATGTAATATTTCTGTTTTTTTTGCAAATTTCTTTGTCATTATAGGGTATTGTGTGAAGATTGAGGGGGGGAAAAACAGTTACATCCATTTTAGAATAGGGCTGTACCGTAACAGAATGTGGAAAAAGTCAAGGGGTCTGAATACTTTCCAAATGCGCTGTATATATCGAGACATCAGCCGTGGAATGTGAGCATGTTCCAACTGCGTTTGATAAGGGCCCCCTATTAGGGAAGTTGCATGATAAAATGAAGAATTTCTACACCCGCCTGACATTGCTGATGGGCGATGCCTGTTTGGCCATCAATATTTTTGTTTGGGATGTTTACTGTTGAGTCACGTCTACAGTGTATGGTTTAGTGCTGATTGGAACATGTCTTTATCACGGAAGTAGAGAGGGAGACTATTTTAATCGCTGAGGACACAGATTTACAGTAATCTATATATTTGTGTCTTTTCTTATTAGAGACCATTTCAAAATGATCACACATACACAAAGCTATTTTTAATTTATTTACCACCTCTTCATGTAGCCTGATCTTTGTTCTTTTCTTTAGGCCTTTGATATAATTTGTCCAGTCAGTGAATACATTTAGAGGTGCCCATACTGTCCACCCATTCTGTAAAACATGAATTATCTATTCAAATCAAATCAATTCAAATTTTATTTGTCACATACACTTGGTTAGCAGATGTTAATGCAAGTGTAGCGAAATGCTTGTGCTTCTAGTTCCGACAATGCAGTAATAACCAACAAGTAACCTAACTAACAATTCCAAAACTACTGTCTTATACACAAGTGTAAGGGGATAAAGAATATGTACATAAAGATATATGAATGAGTGATGGTACAGAGCAGCATAGGAAAGATACAGTAGATGGTATCGAGTACAGTATATACATATGAGATGAGTATGTAAACAAAGTGGCATAGTTAAAGTGGCTAGTGATACATATATTACATAAAGATGCAGTAGATGATATAGAGTACAGTATATACGTATACATATGAGATGAATAATGTAGGGTATGTAAACATATTAGGTAGCATTGTTTAAAGTGGCTAGTGATATATTTTACATCATTTCCCATCAATTCCCATTATTAAAGTGGCTGGAGTTGAGTCAGTGTCAGTGTGTTGGCAGCAGCCACTCAATGTTAGTGGTGGCTGTTTAACAGTCTGATGTCCTTGAGATAGAAGCTGTTTTTCAGTCTCTCGGTCCCAGCTTTGATGCACCTGTACTGACCTCGCGTTCTGGATGATAGCGGGGTGAACAGGCAGTGGTTCGGGTGGTTGTTGTCCTTGATGATCTTTATGGCCTTCCTGTAACATCGGGTGGTGTAAGTGTCCTGGAGGGCAGGTAGTTTGCCCCCGGTGATGCGTTGTGCAGACCTCATTACCCTCTGGAGAGCCTTACGGTTGTGGGCGGAGCAGTTGCCGTACCAGGCGGTGATACAGCCCGCCAGGATGCTCTCGATTGTGCACCTGTAGAAGTTTGTGAGTGCTTTTGGTGACAAGCTACAAGCCACAATTTAATAGAAAGTTTATTTTTAAGAGGATATAACATTGAGATAAACCGACTAACACCTTAAATTTGCCAAGCTAATTTTAGATCTGGGGTCAAATTAGATTGGAGATTCTCCAATGCAACTTCCCATGTGCCTCGATGGAAAAGAGGAGAGGTGAAACCAGGTATCTTGAGACTGCGATATGACTGGGGCTGAACTCTCAGGATTATATGGATTTATACCCTGGAAATCTGCTTCAGTGACAGTGCTCTGGGGCCTCATTTATAACCGTTGGGTAAATTTAACACTATATGTCTGCATGCTGCTTTTCTGAAAAGACTGCACACGCACAGAAATATTGAGATTCATACGTTTGGCACACACCATACATATGCATGTTTGCCACTATAAATTAGACCTGTCATAAAACTACGCACATGAAGGAGCATTATAACGCCACCTGAAAAACACCCATCATTCAACTTTTATGGTGACAATAACTCCCTTATTTGCTGTATACTTTGGAAGTATTGGAATTAGGGCAAGACGGTAAAGGAAGTAGCCTAGTAATGGTGAACTTGATGAGATGTTGTTTAGAGGTGTTGGCAGAATGTTTTTTTCTGCAGTGACATTTGCTGTATATGAAAGGCAAAAACAATTGCAAATTCTTGTGGACCTGTAAACAGATAGTTTGATTTCAATAATGTTTTGCATTCACTTTTTCCCGAACCTTAATATGCTGAACTGCTAGCCAATTCTGAAACGTTGTAAACTACAGTAGGCTTACTTACAGTGGCAGCCTACACACTTCAATGCAAAATATCAACTGTTAATTGATACTGGATGTTCTAAGCCATGCTCCCTGTCAGATGCATAGAGCAAAGAACTTGAAATTATAATAGCCTATCTAATAGGCTCAATTAAATGAGGTGTGCATGGTCATTTGTTGTATGGCTACTTCGGGAATATTAACTCATCGTGGACAGAAAAGGTGAGGAATTTATTATGCAATGGTTATGAGATACACTACCATTCAAAAGTTTGGCGTCACTTAGAAATGTCCTTGTTTTCCAAGAAAACATACATGAAATGAGTTGCAAAATGAATAGGAAATATAGTCAAGATGTTTAAGGTTATAAATAATGAATTTTAATTGAAATAATAATTGTGTCCTTCAAACATTGCTTTTGTCAAAGAATCAACCATTTGCAGCAATTACAGCCTTGCAGACCTTTGGCATTCTAGTTGTCAATTTATTGAGGTAATCTGAAGAGATTTCACTCCATGCTTCCTGAAGCACCTCCCACAAATTGAATTGGCTTAATGGGCACTTCTTACGTACCATACGATCAAGCTGCTCCCACAACAGCTCAATAGGGTTGAGATCCAGTGACTGTGCAAGCCACTCCATTATAGACAGAATACCAGCTGACTGCTTCTTCCCTAAATCGTTCTTGCATAGTTTGGAGCTGTGCTTTGGGTCATTTTCCTATTGTAAGAGGAAATTGGCTCCAATTAAGTGCAAAATAGAGTGATAGCCTTCTTCAAGATCCCTTTTACCCCATACAAAATAAACTCAGCATAAAAAGAAATGTCCCTTTTTCAGGACCCTGTCTTTCAAAGATAATTCGTAAAAATCCAAATAACTTCACAGATCTTCATTGTAAAGGGTTTAACTTCTTATGGCTGCAGGAGCAGTATTGAGTAGCTTGGATGAAAGGTGCCCAGAGTAAACGGCCTGCTCCTCAGTCCCAGTTGCTAATACAGTGGGGCAAAAAAGTATTTAGTCAGCCACCAATTGTGCAAGTTCTCGACTTATAAATATGAGAGAGGCCTTTAATTTTCATAGGTACACTTCAACTATGACAGACAAAATGAGGGAAAAAAATCCAGAAAATCACATTGTAGGATTTTTAATGAATTTATTTGCAAATTATGGTGGAAAATACGTATTTGGTCACCTACAAGCAAGCAGGATTTCTGGCTCTCACAGACCTATAACTTCTTCTTTAAGAGGCTCCTCTGTCTTCCACTCATTACCTGTATTAATGGCACCTGTTTGAACTTGTTCTCAGTATAAAAGACACCTATCCACAACCTCACAGTCACACTCCAAACTCCAAGACCAAAGAGCTGTCAAAGGACACCAGAAACAAAATTGTAGACCTGCACCAGGCTGGGATGACTGAATCTGCAATAGGTAAGCAGCTTGGTTTGAAGAAATCAACTGTGGGAGCAATTATTAGGAAATGGAAGACATACAAGACCACTGATTATCTCCCTCATTCTGGGGCTCCATGCAAGATCTCACCCCGTGGGGTCAAAATGATCACAATAACGGTGAGCAAAAATCCCAGAACCACATGGGGGGACCTATTGAATGACCTGCAGAGAGCTGGGACCAAAGTAACAAAGCCTACCATCAGTAACACACTACACCGCCAGGGACTCAAATCCTGCAGTGCCAGACGTGTCCCCCAGCTGAAGACAGTACATGTCCAGGCCCGTCTGAAGTTTGCTAGAGAGCATTTGGATGATCCAGAAGAAGATTGGGAGAATGTCATATGGTCAGAGGAAACAGAAACAGAACTTTTTGGTAAAAACTCAACTCGTCGTGTTTGGAGGACAAAGAATGCTGAGTTGCATCCAAAGAACACCATACCTACTGTGAAGCATGGGGGTGGAAACATCATGCTTTGGGGCTGTTTTTCTGCAAAGGGACCAGGACGACTGATCCGTGTAAAGGAAAGAATGAATGGGGCCATGTATCGTGAGATTTTGAGTGAAAACCTCCTTCCATCAGCGAGGGCATTGAAGATGAAACAATGATCCCAAACACACCGCCCGGGCAACGAACGAGTGGCTTCGTAAGAAGCATTTCAAGGTCCTGGAGTGGCCTAGCCAGTCTCCAGATCTCAACCCCATAGAACATCTTTGGAGGGAGTTGAAAGTCTGTGTTGCCCAGCAACAGCCCCAAAACATCACTGCTCTAGAGGAGATATGCATGGAGGAATGGGCCAAAATACCAGCAACAGTGTGTGAAAACCTTGTGAAGACTTACAGAAAACGTTTGACCTCTGTCATTGCCAACAAAGGGTATATAACAAAGTATTGAGAAACTTTTGTTATTGACCAAATACTTATTTTCCATCATAACCTGCAAATAAATTAATAAAAAAATCCTACAATGTTATTTTCTGGATTTTCTTTCTTCTCATTTTGTCTGTCATAGTTGAAGTGTACCTATGATGAAAATTACTGACCTCCCATCTTTTTAAGTGGGAGAACTTGCACACTTGGTGGCTGACTAAATACTGACTCTGAAAAACACCAAAAGAAAGATGCCTGGGGTCCCTGCTCATCTTCGTGAATGTGCCTTAGGCATGTTGCAAGGAGGCATGAGGACTGCAGATGTGGCCAGGGCAATAAATTGCAATGTCCGTACTGAGAGACGCCTAAGACAGGGAGACAGGACGGACTGCTGATCATCCTCGCAGTGGCAGACCACGTGTAACAACACCTGCACAGGATCGGTACATCTGAACATCACACCTGTGGGACGGGTACAGGATGGCAGCAACAACTGCCCGAGTTACACCAGGAACGCACAATCCCTCCATCCGTGCTCAGACTGCACGCAATAGGCTGAGGGAGGCTGGACTGAGAGCTTGTAGGCCTGTTGTAAGGCAGGTCCTCACCAGACATCACCGGCAACAACATCGCCTATGAGCACAAACCCACTGTCGCTGGACCAGACAGGACTGGCAAAAAGTGTTCTTCATTGACGAGTCACGTTTTTTTCTCACCAGGGGTGTTGGTTGGATTCGCGTTTATCGTCGAAAGGAATGAGTGTTACACCGAGGCCTGTACTCTGGAGCGGGATCGATTTGGAGGTGAAGGGTCCGTCATGTTCTGGGGCGGTGTGGCACAGCATCGTTGGACTGAGCTTGTTGTCATTGCATGCAACCTCAACGCTGTGTGTTACAGGGAAGACATCCTCCTCCCTCATGTGGTACCCTTCCTGTAGACTCATCCTGACATGACCCTCCAGCATGACAATGCCATACTGCTCGTTCTGTGCGTGATTTCCTGCGAGACAGGAATGTCAGTGTTTTGCCATGGCCAGCGACGAGCCCGGATCTCAATCCCATTGAGCACGTCTGGGACCTGTTGGATCGGAGTGTGAGGAGTAGGGCCATTCCCCCCAGAATTGTCCGGGAACTTGCAGGTGCCTTGGTGGAAGAGTGGGGTAACGTCTCACAGCATGAACTGGCAAATCTGGTGCAGTCAATGAGTAATAGATGCACTGCAATACTTAATGCAGCTGGTGGCCACACCAGATACTGACTGTTACTTTTGATTTTGAGCCTCCCTTTGTTCAGTGACACATTATTCCAATTCTGTTAGTCACGTCTGTGGAAACTTGTTCACTTTATGTCTCAGTTGTTGAATCTTGTTATGTTCATACAACTATTTACACATGTTAAGTTTGTTGACAGTGAGAGGACTTTTTTGTGTTGCTTAAGTGTCTCCAATTAAATGATAGATGGTTTGAATGGTAGCCTATCCTACCTGGTTGTAGGCCTTTAGGCTATTTTGCAAGTAACCTATGAAACCATCTCAGTCAGAAAGGGTGAGGATATTATTCTGCAATGATAATGGAAATTAAATAAATAATCTGAAATATATGCCTATTTCTAATTATTTTAGAATGCACAGAAAAAAATAGGCCTAAATTGAATTTCGCTCTTTTCACTAACGGCAAATGATTTCATCTTGTTATTATATTTAGCTACCTATTTTTTTTTTACATGAATAACTCATCATATATTCCCAATTTTCAAAAGGCTAAAACTAAGCTACTGTGCGTTGGCAAGGTCTAAAGTTTGCTGGAGGATAAGGGAAAGGGGGATACCTAGTCAGTTGTACGAATGAATGCCTTCAACTGAAATATCTTCCATATTTAAACCAACCCCTCTGAATCAGAGAGGTGCGGGGGGCTGCCTTAATCGACATCCACGTCTTCGGCGCCAGGGGAACAGTGGGTTGACAGCCTTGCTCATTTGCAGAGTGACATATTTTTACCTAGCACATTCTTACGTCTCCAACTTTTCTGCGAAAACTGGTGCACGCAAATTTTGTGGCATATTTTGTGCTTACTCAGCGTTTATAAATAAGGTCTCTGGGCCTGTAGAAATATACACTACTGGTCAAAAGTTTTAGAACACCTACTCATTCAAGGGTTTTCTTTATTTTTACTATTTTCTACATTGTAGAATAATAGTGAAATACATCAAAACTATGAAATAGCACATATGGAATCTTGAAGTAACCAAAAAAGGGTTAGGTTCTAATTATTAGAGTAAGAACTTGACCGACACTGAAAGCTTACACCAAGTTTATTATTCCCAAAGGATCGAACAGCTGAATCGCCCAAGACATATTCACACAAGCACTGATATTTAACTCTTTCTTCTATGCTGAGTCTCCTCCTACACATCTGAACAAACATTGTATCTTTATTGCTTGGCAGAAAACTAAGTGATATGGGCCATAAACTCTTTCTCCCTTAACGTGACCTGACCTGACCTGACCTTGACCCCCTTCATCACTAATCCATGGCTCTCTCCCCTTATCAATGCCTGCCACATGATCGCTTTCCCTACACTCAGTACATTCCAAGCTTAATTGCACCCACCTTCCCCCTACAGATAACCATTCATCTCTGGTGTAGCCCCTCAATTAACAGGTGTGCCTTCTTAAAAGTACATTTGTGGAATTGCTTTCCTTCTAAATGCATTTGAGCCAATCATTTGTGTTGTGACAAGGTAGGGGTGGTATACAGAAAAAAGCCCTATTTGGGAAAACCAAGTCCACATAATGGCAAGAACAGCTCAAATAAGCAAAGAGAAATGACAGTCATTATTACTTTAAGACATGAAGGTCATTCTATACGGAACATTTCAAGCTCTTTGAACGTTTCTTCAAGTGCAGTCGCAAAAACCATCAAGTTCTATGATGAAACTGGCTCTCATGAGGAGCGCCACAGGAATGGAAGACCCAGAGTTACCTTTGCAGAGGGTACGTTCATTAGAGTTACCAGCCTCAGAAATTGCAGCCCAAATAAATGCTTCACAGAGTTCAAGTAACATACACTTCTCAACATCAACTGTTCAGAGGAGACTGTGTGAATCAGGCCTTCATAGTTGAATTGCTGCAAAGAAACCACTACTAAACGACACCAATAAGAAGAAGAGACTTGCTTGGGCCAAGAAAGACGAGCAATGGACATTATATGGGTGGACATCTGTCCTTTGGTCTGACGAGTCCAAATTGGAGATTTTTGGTTCCAACCGCCGTGTCTTTGTGAGACTCGGTGTGGGTGAACGAATGATCGCCGCATGTGTATTTCCCATTGTAAAGCATAGAGGAGGTGTTATGGTGTGGGATGCTTTTCTGGTGACACTGTCAGTGATTTATTTATAATTCAAGGCACACTTAACCAGCATGGATACCACAGCATGGATACCACTGCATGGATACCACTGCATTCTGCAGCGATACGCCATCCCATCTTGGTTTGCGCTTAGTGGGACTATCATTTGTTTTTCAACAGGACAATGACCCAACACACCTGTGTGATGGAATACTGTATCAGATGATCTGGCCTGCACAATCCCCCGACCTCAACCAAATTTGAGGTTTGGGATGAGTCGGACTGCAGAGTGAAGGAAAGCAGCCAACAAGTGCTTAGCATATGTGGGAACTCCTTCAAGACAGTTGGAAAAGCATTCCAGGTGATGCTGGTTGAGAGAATGCCAAGAGTGTGCAAAGCTGTCATCAAGGCAACGGGTGGCTATTTGAAGAATCTCAAATCTAAAATATATTTTGATTTGTTTACCACTTTTTTTGTTACTACATGACTCCATATGTGTTGTTTCATAGTTTTGGTGTCTTCACTATTATTCTACAATGTAGAAAATAGTTTTAAAAAATAAAGAAAACCTTTGATTGAGTAAGTGATCTAAAACTTTTGACCGGTAGTCAAAGCTATTTCTATGACTGAAGAATGGCCATGGAGGGGATGTGGACACGAGGGCACAGTTATTTCAGTCCATACAACAGCACTTTATCTCTAGGTTTAGATATGTTGCTAAGCTTGTGTCAAGTAGACACTTATCGAACACATGATACTGAACAATCTTACAGATTACCATACAAGTAGTTAGTAGATACAGTGGTTGATACAAGTGCTCTCTCTAAGATGGTATCCCTCCTAATTCTACATACCTTTGAAATAAAACCTGTCTTGTCAAGCCTAACAAAGACTTATGCTTTTACAAGAGAGGAAATGCATTTTTTACAGATACAATTATTTATCACTTGAATTGTACCTTCATGCTTGTTGACAAGATTATACAGGGTTATTTAAATGTTTTATGTTTATTCTTCTCTACCCTTTGTGTGTCTTTGTGGCCTTGTACCGACTTGTTGCCTTCCCTATCAGTCGCTTTGTTTTGTAGAGGGATGACTACAATATGTATTCTTTTTCCAAAAGGTTGGCTGGACCTCTTTGAAATCACGTAGATCACATCATTACGCTTTTTCTGTTTACAAAGCCCTGCTCCACAAACTTCCGACTTACCTTACATCACTGTAAGATTTAAAACGACAAGTTATCAAACCCGTTCACTCCTTTGGTGTATTGAGAAATAGTTAAATCAGCCTTTAATATCCTTGCACCTTATGTGTGGAATGATCTACAATACACTTTAAAATGGGAGGAATTGGTGCCTCTAGGGCATTTCAGATGGTTGTTTGCTTTCCATTTATTACTTAACCTCTTTAAAGTGTAATATGAGGCATGATACCTTCTTCCTTTGAACAATAGTGAATGAAACAATGGCCTGTGTCTACATCATTAAAAAAAGTAAAGAAAGAAAGCAAAGCAGACCTGAGCTTATAACTTCAAATTATTTTTCAAAAATATGAGCATGTCTACATTGTCTGGGGAGAGGGTAGACCTCTTTGCAGTCTTCATATCTCCTGCTGTGGAAAACACCCTCTCGCTAGGAACTGAAGTACCAGGCACAGCCATGTAGCATCTTGCCATCATGGCAATGTGAGGGTATTTACACTCATTGCTTTTCCACCATGCCAGTGGATCACCATCCACTGGAGTGCTGTTTGCTGCCTTGTAGGATGCCACCTCCTCTTTGATGGTGTTGGCAAACGTCTTGCCTGTGTCCTTGCTCGCAAAGGTCTCCCCGAAAAGCTCCTTCATGGCCAAATTATTTTATTTTGTGGAGGAGATGCCTCTGAGTCTGCTCCTGTCGGCTCTGTGGCTTGACCCTGCAGAAAAAATGACTTGATCTATTAAACTAACTATTTATTTCCATATTTCATAGAACTAGAATTGTGGCAATAACATTTAATAAAAGCCATTATTATTCCAAATCAAAAGTGGATGATTCTAATAGCAATAGCATAGACTAAGATTAGACTGCACTATATTTATTATTTAAGTAATTCACTCATTTTTTTTTTTTTTACCTCTTCAGTGGCTTTAAATCTCAGTGGTGAGATCACTGTATGTCCTCCGGTATAGGGCAGGGTCTCGGTGAGACAGGGACTTTAACCTTGGATCCAGTGCAGTAGATCTATGAAGGTAGTCCTGTGCATTAGGGGGGTATCTGGGGTTCAGGTCCTCTCTAATGGCAGCCTTGACATCTCTAGTGATGGTGCTGTCTTCCTCACTTGGGGCCATGGATTGTAGATTCCTTGTTTTCAGAGGTAGGATCATGGACACAGGCGGTTCAGTTTCAGCGCTCAATAGGGTTGTATCCGTTTTGAGGGGTTTGAGCACCTGCAGGATCTCCTCTGCCACTTTCACGTCATCATCAGACAAGGTGACGATGTCTTTATTTTTTTTAGGGTCTTGTCTGTCAGTGCAGAGTATACAGCTGCCTGCTGCTCAAGATGGTGCTCCAACATGTCATAAGTGGAGTTCCATCTTGTTGTGACATCTTGTATGAGATGTGGGTCGGTAGCTGTAGCATTTCTTGGTTGGTCTTAAGCACATGGGCGGCTATTGTGCTTCCTGATCCTCCCAAGGAGGCGGTCCATCTGGTTCACTGAGATTCCCCTTTGGGATGCTAAATTGATCACGTGCAATACCATTTGTATTTCATATACCTTTGACTATTGGATGTTCTTATAGGCACTATAGTATTGCCAGTGTAACAGTATAGCTTCCGTCCCCCTCCTCGCCCCTACCTGGGCTCGAACCAGGAACACATCGACAACAGCCACACTCGAAGCATTGTTAACCATCGCTCCACAAAAGCCGCGGCCCTTGCAGCACAAGGGGAATAACTACTCCAAATCTAAAAGCAAGTGACGTTTGAAATAGTATTAGCGCACACCCAGCTAACTAGCCATTTCTCATCGGTTACACCAGCCATTAGGCTGATAGGCTTGAAGTCATAAACAGCGCTGTGCTTGCGAAGAGTTGCTGGTAAAACGCACGAAAGTGCTGTTTGAATGAATGATTACGGGCCTGCTGCTGCTCAGTCAGACTGCTCTATCAAATCATAGACTTAATTATAACACAGAAATACGAGCCTTTGGTCATTAATACGATCGAATCCGGAAACTATCATTTCGAGAGAAGAAAAAAACGTTTATTTCAGTGAAATACGGAACCATTCGGTATTTTATCTAACGGGTGGCATCCCTTAGTCTAAATATTCTTGTTACATTGCACAACCTTCAATGTATGTCATAATTACGTAAAATTCTGGCAAATTAGTTCGCAATGAGCCAGGCAGCCCAAACTGTTGCATATACCCTGAGTCTGCGTGCAATGAACGCAAGAGAAATGACACAATTTCACCTTGTTAATATTGCCTGCTAAACTGGATTAGTAGTTATAACTAGTGATTATGATTCATTGTTTTTTATAAGATGAGTTTAATGCTGCAGTGATAAACATCCCAATAGATTTGGTGATGGCTTTAGCTCGGTATGATTCTGCAGCAATGGGCTGCTTAAATTCCACGGTGAGAAGTTGTTGCCTCCCATCACTGACACACCAGAGTGATGACGCTTTAAATGTGTGGCCATGCTCGATGTATTTCCATGATCATACGGCTTTCTTGTAGCACAATGGCTCCTCACTGTAATGGTGTTGTCCACCACCCTTCTTCTGTCATCATATTTGACAGGGAAGCCAAAATGCTCCCATACATGAGACTTAAATGAAGCGGGAGGCTTTTCCAGTTCTTCAGCTCCTCCGCCAGCCATGGCTGTCACTGCTCTTTAGTCTTCTTTGCTTTTTGCAACGCGACCATCCAGGATTGATTCGTTGGGATTCAACATGCCCTGTTCATGTGAACAGCACACACAACTGATTTAAAAAAAAAAGTCAAATCATCCTTCAGGCTTCAAAGTAAAACATTGCACACATCTGTCTTGTCTATCTTTTCATGGCATCGAGATTTAGGGACCCGAGTCTTACTGATCATTCCTTACCACGCAAATTGATGTAATTATTTATTTACTAACTAAATGATAACACAGGATACACACACACACACACACACAGTATAGGTTATTGATTAGAAACTTAATACGATGAAAACAGGTCCCTAGTAGACTAACGACAACATGACTGCTTGTTTATCAGAAGAGAGAGAAGTAGAGGGGACAAAGAAAGAGAGGCAACACTTATACACTTCTAACTATGCTCAAAGTAATACTAATACTTTGCTCCGAACTGCCACCCATTTGGGAAAGAAATAATGAATGCATTTACATGTTTCAAGGTCTTCTTTTGTCGTTTCTCTCTGTTGGCTTAGGCCTTCGTGGAAAGGGCTCTGATGGGCATCCTCCCAAGCTCCCAAGTGTACGGCTCTGATTGTCCACAAGAGGTCACAATGTCCTTGTCCTGTCGTCTGAAGCAGGCTAACAGGGTGGTGTTTACTTTCACTTCCCAGGAAGGGGGGGGTCCTCTGAAGACAGCGAATCAGCCGTGTCGATGAGAGCAGTGTAGTTGACGATGATTCAAAGAGAATAACAGGATGATCCTACTTAAATTCACTTTCTTAGATACTTAGAAAAGCTACTCAGCCGTAACATCGATTGTTAGGGAGGCTACTTTGTCATCTTCACCTCGTGTTGATTTTCAGGGTTGTGACCAATGTAGACCTAAGCTGCAGCTTGAGTCCTTCTAGTCTGATATGTTCATTTTCAACTCACCCTTTATACACTCAGGTAAAAAGAGGGTGTTTCCGTCATGCTGACACGCTCTTAGAGCTCCCTCGGGTGTGGCTAATTACTTGGCAAAGTATCATCCAAACTATGATCTTGTTAGAAAACTAAAATCACATTCCTATCTTAACAAAAAATATTCTCTTCATACTTGATATTTCCTACACGCCGTAAAGGATTTAACCTGACATAAACAATGTGAAAACTCTTCAAGTTACAATATTTTTAGACCATATTTAATGACAACACAAAATAGACATTAATTTCCCGTCTCATAATTCCCCACATCCGGATGCTAGAAATATTGTCCCAGTGTTCACTTTTGGACATTAGCGTTTCTGAGCGGAAAAATCTTCTGGAGACACAGGGACATTCCAATCCCAATACTAGAGACCAAAAGGAGTTGTCTGCTGCATATCATTTACGATTGGCGTGAGGTGTCATAAAAACCCCACACCAATCCCTCTTCCCCTCTGCGGGTGAGAGGGATCTGTAGTCGTTGATCCGTTGTAACCTGATCTTTGCATCCTCACAGGAGAGTCATGACAACTACAATATATTAACCAGCCCACCTCTGTCTCTGTGTTTAGTGGAGGAGTGACTTTGTGAATGGCTGGGTGAAGATCGCCAACACACATGAGACTCAGGAGGAGTGCCTTGGCATGGCTGTGTTGGACATGATGAGGACAGCCAAGGAAAGACAAATGTCTCCGCTGGATATCTACAATTCCATAAGGTGCAGAGGAAAGATAAATACATGTCCAACCACTTAAGTGGTTTAACCTGGTAGTACTGGGGGTCAGTTGTAGCTAGAGACAAATGTCTCTGCTGCATATTTACAACAATGCCATAAGGCCATACCTAAAACAATACTGTAAGTAGTATGGCCAACAGAATGACTTGAATTGGCAATGTAAATTATTTATGGTGTATTGTGTATCTTGGTATTCTACAGGTACCTATTATACTAACCTATTCCATATGGCTTGACTTATCCTATTCTTCCCCGCTGTCACCTCAGCTACAAGTCCTTCTTGCCCAAGGAAATGAGGGCTCACATCCAGGACTGCAACTTCGTGACCAGGAAGAGGATCCGCTACCGCTTCAAGAAGTTCATCCAGCAGTTCAGCCAGTGCCGGGCTACGGCACGCGACCTGAAGCTCAAATACCTCATCAACATGGAGTCTCTCGAGCAGGCATTCTACACAGAACGCTTCCAGGTCAGGGAATCCTCGGTAGGGCAGGTCACCATCATCGTGACGGCTGATCATGGCATCCAGTGGTGCAGAGACGGGCACAAAGACTCTGAGCAGGTACTCACAGCAGTGTTGTCCAGGTTGTTCATGTTCACTTGTCTAAGGGGAATTTGCTGAAATATTATAATTATCAGACTTATCATTGACTATATTTCCCTGAAAGTGGAAGGATCAATACAGCAAATTAGTACACTATGATTTGAGTGGAATTTC
The DNA here is from genome assembly GCF_036934945.1 of Oncorhynchus masou masou. Taxonomy (NCBI): domain Eukaryota; kingdom Metazoa; phylum Chordata; class Actinopteri; order Salmoniformes; family Salmonidae; genus Oncorhynchus; species Oncorhynchus masou. Next base: position 22,183,692 of record NC_088212.1, on the reverse strand, counting down.
TTACTTAGTGGAAACATGACTGAACTCCAGGTTCCCTAGTATAGCCTATGAATTAATTTCATACAGTAATCCCAGTGATTTAGCAAGCTACGATGGTTTCATGCTGTTGTCAGGAGGGTTTTACTGTGAAGTTGAATTTAGGGTGGTGATGTCATGTTATTTTGTAGCTTTGGCCTGGCCGTTTTATTCTTTCCTAATCCACGGTTAGAGGTGTTAATGTATAATTGAGTAATTAATGGGTTTAAGAGCTGTTACAGTAGGTCAACAGTGGCTTACATTGCTAATGGAATCTAATGCCGATGGATTGCATCAGATCAGTCTGTGGTGTTTAACAATTTAAAATGTTCAAGGACTTAATTTTCTCCAGTGAAGATGGGCAAAAGCAAATACTGTACTTGGCTCATTGCTGGCTTAGAACTAATTGCGTCATGCAATTTTCTGCTTCTTGGCACTAAAGGTTATTCAATCAACACATTTTACTTTGTTTCAGAAGAATGATATCCTCTAGATTGAGTCAAATGACGTCTTGTTTTCCCACCTTTTTCCGGGCAGGACCTGCAGACCTACTGTGATTTTCCAGACGTTACTGACATCAGTATTAAACACGCCAATAAGGAGGGCTCGATGGAGAGTCGAGTGGTTACCATCAATAAACAAGACGGCAAGACTCTGGTAAGACTGACGTCAGCCTCTCACCTCCACTAGCCTTTCTTAATATTCACATTGAAACAGCCACAGTATTGAAACCTCATTCTATCAAATGTAGTTTTTATTGGATTGGATAAAGATTTTGACAATTGACAATTGTATTCTCATCCTTTTTGCACTGTCTTAGGAGCTGGAGTTCAATTGCCTTTCTGAAGCTCTGTCCTTTATATCGCTGATTGATGGCTACTATCGTTTGACGACAGATGCACACCACTACCTCTGTAAAGAAGTGGCACCCCCTGCACTGGTGGAGGCCATTACCAGCCACTGTCATGGTCCCATTTCGTAAGTGAAGTTTGGAATCCTACCCTTATAGAGCACTGTGCATCATCTGATTGTGTATCAATAATATACAGAGATGCATACATAGATACACTCTGTGCTTCTCCACAGAATGGATTTTGCAATTAATAGACTGCAAAAATCTGGGAACAAGCGGGGTCTGTACATCCTGCGATGCAGCCCGAAGGACTTTAACAAATACTTTTTGACCTTCACCGTGGGGGTATGTAATGTATTTAAGTTATACTTTTAGTACATAACAGATTTTTTTTAATTAATGAATTTTGCCATTTTGGAAAACCTTTGTGTAGAATTTAAGCAGTTTGGAACATATTTAACTATCATGTCACAGGAACACTGATTTGATTATAATTTCTTGCTCCTGTGCTTTCCTTTAGGTATACGATGGCATTGAGTACAAGCACTGCCAGATCACTAAGGCTGCTAATGGAGAGTTCAATCTGAGTGGAACCAAAAGGAACTTCAGCAACCTCCAGGAATTGCTGAGCTGCTACCAGAAGGAGACTGTGCGCTCTGATGGCATCATTTTCCAGTTCAGCAAGTGTTGCCCACCCAAATCCAAAGGTAACTGAGTTTAAAGACTCACTCCAGCTATGTTGGAATTTTTCCTATTGAAAAACAAAATCTATATCCCAAGCATAAATACAGTAATGTACACACACTTAATGGTAAAAATATATGTTTTGAGCAAAATATAATTTTTCTAGACACAACTGGGGCGGCAAATAGCCTAGTGGTTAGAGCGTTGGGCCAGTCACCGAAAGGTTGCTAGATCGAATCCTCGAGCTGATATGGTAAAAATCTGTCGTTCTGCCCTTGAACAAGGCAGTTAACCCATTGTTCCTTGGCCGTCATTTTAAATAAGAATTTGTTCTTAACTGACTTGCCTGGTTAAATAAAAAAATAACAACTGGAAACTTCAAGCTGTAGGCCATTCAAGGGGTTCGTCTGATGTAATGTCACCGGCCTCCCCCCTTGCTTGCCTACTTGTGCCATGTCATACCAAGACTAGCTATTGAATGTGCCTTCTATTAAGTAAATCGGGTGATAAATGAGGTGAAAAGGAAACTGGAGTGCCACCTTAAATCTTGATTTTCTTTTTGCCTCTAAATCGGCAGAGAAGTTCTTTGACATGTTGAGGCATTGCTCCACTTAAACTCAATATACTGTCAATGGTTAAGGTTGATTTATATGGTCCTCTTGTTTTCTTGACAGACAAGTCCAGTTTACTGGTATCCAGGAGTAACAAGGGCTCAGACGTGCCGCTCTCTCCCTCCCTACAGAGACGCAATATCAACCAAATGGTGTTCCACAAGATCAGGAAAGAGGACCTGGAATATGTAAGCATTTCACACTCAACACAGACACACAGTCTTATTGTCATTCATACAGCAAAATTGTAGATCAAATCAAATCAAATTCAAATCAAATCAAATTTGATTTGTCACATACACATGGTTAGCAGATGTTAATGCGAGTGTAGCGAAATGCTTGTGCTTCTAGTTCCGACAATGCAGTAATAACCAACAAGTAATCTAACTAACAATTCCTAAACTACTGTCTTATACACAGTGTAAGGGGATAAAGAATATGTACATAAGGATATATGAATGAGTGATGGTACAGAGCAGCATAGGCAAGATACAGTAGATGTTATCGAGTACAGTATATACATATGAGATGAGTATGTAAACAAAGTGGCATAGTTAAAGTGGCTAGTGATACATGTATTACATAAGGATGCAGTCGATGATATAGAGTACAGTATATACGTATGCATATGAGATGAATAATGTAGGGTAAGTAACATTATATAAGGTAGCATTGTTTAAAGTGGCTAGTGATATATTTACATCATTTCCCATCAATTCGCATTATTAAAGTGGCTGGAGTTGAGTCAGTGTCAGTGTGTTGGCAGCAGCCACTCAATGTTAGTGGTGGCTGTTTAACAGTCTGATGGCCTTGAGATAGAAGCTGTTTTTCAGTCTCTCGGTCCCAGCTTTGATGCACCTGTACTGACCTCGCCTTCTGGATGATAGCGGGGTGAACAGGCAGTGGCTCGGGTGGTTGATGTCCTTGATGATCTTTATGGCCTTCCTATAACATCGGGTGGTGTAGGTGTCCTGGAGGGCAGGTAGTTTGCCCCCGGTGATGCGTTGTGCAGACCTCACTACCCTCTGGAGAGCCTTACGGTTGAGGGCGGAGCAGTTGCCGTACCAGGCGGTGATACAGCCCGCCAGGATGCTCTCGATTGTGCATCTGTAGAAGTTTGTGAGTGCTTTTGGTGACAAGCCGAATTTCTTCAGCCTCCTGAGGTTGAAGAGGCGCTGCTGCGCCTTCTTCACGATGCTGTCTGTGTGAGTGGACCAATTCAGTTGGTCTGTGATGTGTATGCCGAGGAACTTAAAACTTGCTACTCTCTCCACTACTGGTCCATCGATGTGGATAGGGTGGTGTTCCCTCTGCAGTTTCGTGAAGTCCACAATCATCTCCTTAGTTTTGTTGACGTTGAGTGTGAGGTTATTTTCCTGACACCACACTCCGAGGGCCCTCACCTCCTCCCTGTAGGCCGTCTCGTCGTTGTTGGTAATCAAGCCTACCACTGTTGTGTCGTCCGCAAACTTGATGATTGAGTTGGAGGCGTGCGTGGCCACGCAGTCGTGGGTGAACAGGGAGTACAGGAGAGGGCTCAGAACGCACCCTTGTGGGGCCCCAGTGTTGAGGATCAGCGGGGAGGAGATGTTGTTACCTACCCTCATCACCTGGGGGGGGGCCCGTCAGGAAGTCCAGTACCCAGTTGCACAGGGCGGGGTCGAGACCCAGGGTCTCGAGCTTGATGACGAGCTTGGAGGGTACTATGGTGTTGAATGCCGAGCTGTAGTCGATGAACAGCATTCTCACATAGGTATTCCTCTTGTCCAGATGGGTTAGGGCAGTGTGCAGTGTGGTTGAGATTGCATCGTCTGTGGACCTATTTGGGCGGTAAGCAAATTGGAGTGGGTCTAGGGTGTCAGGTAGGGTGGAGGTGATATGGTCCTTGACTAGTCTCTCAAAGCACTTCATGATGACGGAAGTGAGTGCTACGGGGCGGTAGTCGTTTAGCTCAGTTACCTTAGCTTTCTTGGGAACAGGAACAATGGTGGCCCTCTTGAAGCATGTGGGAACAGCAGACTGGTATAGGGATTGATTGAATATGTCCGTAAACACACCAGCCAGCTGGTCTGCGCATGCTCTGAGGGCGCGGCTGGGGATGCCGTCTGGGCCTGCAGCCTTGCGAGGGTAAACACGTTTAAATGTTTTACTCACCTCGGCTGCAGTGAAGGAGAGACCGCATGTTTCCGTTGCAGGCCGTGTCAGTGGCACTGTATTGTCCTCAAAGCGGGCAAAAAAGTTATTTAGTCTGCCTGGGAGCAAGACATCCTGGTCCGTGACTGGGCTGGATTTCTTCCTGTAGTCCGTGATTGACTGTAGACCCTGCCACATGCCTCTTGTGTCTGAGCCGTTGAATTGAGAT